>NC_060138.1:1089295924-1089610843 GCF_021461385.2 Schistocerca piceifrons | reverse complement strand
AAGCGCTCAAGAACATTTTTCCAAAGTTCGCTTTAAGTGTTCAGAAGCCTTTGATGATCGGCGTCGACAGCTCGTGACTTTTTCAGTCCTTCGGAAAACACGATCCACTTTTTATGTGAATTTAAATGCTCGGTAGACTTCCCCTGACTTTCGAGATACGAAGCAGCCTGCCGCCAGTCGCTTATACTGTTCTTTACAATTTTTACTTTAGATGGCGAAAAACGATTGCAACAAAAGCAGAACACAGCGTCCTTGCTCTTTGAGTACACCAACCAGTGTCTATCTGCTTCTTGTAAATTCTTCAAAGAATAGCTGTAGTGCACAGGGCTGAAACGCCGGTTGTCGGCGTTTTTAGGGCATTATTCAGCTTCTTTAATGCACTCGGGAGGACCTCACATGACGAAAGTTGTTCGAATGCAGTCGGTAATAATTTCCGGCCATCTTCCGGGACCTGAGTCAATTGTGTCTTCCACTTTAGGCTCGCCTTCAATCCCTTTTCCGGTGGTGAGTACCTCGGCTGAAGTTCCTCCGGTATTTTGCGAATCGGGTCGCCTAATTTCAGTTCTGCCTGATGTTTCAGTCTCGGAGCTTTCGTCACAAAGCAGGTCTTGAGTCCCGACGAGGTCTGTTGAACATGTTGTGGATGGCCCACCGTCAGCTTTGCTACTGTATGCGGTCGTCGCGGTACTGTGTTCGTCAACTTTCTGGCCATGTCCTGAAGATAAAGATGTAGCTGCAGTAGCTCCACTAGTTTCTGTACTTTCAGGATCTATTTTTCCACCCTCGCCGCTGCTAAGTCGTTCTCTCTGTGGCTTGAAATCTCGTTGTAGTGCATCCTTCTGCTTCTTATCGTCATCTTCCTTCAGCGCCCGCCTTTTCCTATATTCACTGCCAGACAGTCTTTTTCTACCGTCGAACATGTTTCGATCCAGCCTGTAAAGAACGATTACGTGAAACTAACTGTTGATGTCGGTGTACTATTTGCAACACACTTCGCAGACAATTTCCTGATATTCCACTGCACTTAAACGGAAAATTATATTACTGTAGGATACACTGTTCAGGAGATAAAGTCATAAGAACTGAGCTGCGTGAAATTGAATTTCAGGCCGAATTTCACTACAGACGCAGGTGAAACGGTCAAGGAGTGGGGCAGAAGACAATGGAGAGAAGAAGAATAAGGGGATGGAGTGACATAACAATGCAATAAATACACACGCAGGTATCGACGGGTACTAATGCTAGCGGAAATATATTAACTCACAGCACTACGGTTGTTCATTTCAAAGAACTGTCACTCATCATCTGTCATAATTTCCACGTGTCACTTCTTTCGTGTCTGATTATGGAATAAAGGGTAACAAATTAGTCATCGCCGTATCACTTCACTTTTCTTCGCTTTATTTTCTTTCTAGCTTATTTGCCGACTTGCCAATTTTTGAAGTAACAGATCATAAGAAAAATAAATTTTCCTATTCTGCAATCTTGAAATAGAAAAGTTCCAACTTATGAGTAACGTGCACGCGCAATACTAATTGTACGTCATATGAAAACGGTCGCAGGTCCGAATCCTGCCTCGGGCATGGATGTGTGTGATGTCCTTAGGTTAGTTAGGTTTAAGTAGTTCTAAGTTCTAGGGAACTGATGACCTCAGATGTTAAGTCCCATAGTGCTCATAGCTATTTGAACCATTTTGTTTTGCGCGGACGAGAGGACATTGTTGCTAAAAGAGCATACTTTCTCAGGTTTTCATCAGAATCGAGGCGACCAGTAGTTTACTAAGTTGAAACATGGATTCACGTTCATTATACAGTAAATAAATGATGGCAAAGTGATAGTGTGCGAGTAGTATTGTCAAACAAAAGTGCCGATCAGAGTTTAATTGTTGTTCATGCAGGCGGAGACAGGTGTTTCATGACTCAAAAACCAAAGCGTCTGACTATCACTCAGAAATGGATGGTAAAAATTTTTAAAAATACGTCGAAACCCAACTTATACCAGGCTTATTAGCAATGTCTTTATCTCTTGTAATTACTCACAGCGTATTTACCCATTCAGAGTATTTCTAGCCATTGTAGGTGTTGGACATGTTTGACTGTAGTAATGTTCAACCATTTTTTTCCATAATGCGGGAAGAATAAAACATTCGGAAACTGCCATTCAAGGGCTTAGCAAAATTGCTTCAGGCTTAACATGTAACCTCAGTATCGAACATTGCATTCGAATTTCCAAATTAGATTTATCATCTTCTGCAAAATTAGCTGTGAGTAAATGCACGGCACGTAACAAGCTGGCAGCGCTCCACTCATAAGAATACTTGCGTGTACGCCAGACTGATTCCCCCTCTCTGTTCCTCCGGCGTAAACACGTCGGTGCTCCCACAGTGGCAAGGAAGAAATTAGTCCTCCTCCCTCCCCTTGCTCAACAGGGACGACCGGCAGGTAGTCGAGGCGCCATGCCACAGTTCCTGAAGCCGCTCCCTCTGAGGTTTATTTTCGAATCCCCTCTTGGGCATGAATGTTGAGTTTGAAGAAAAAAAAAAAAAGTGGGGGGCGGGTGGAGGGGGAGAGAGGCGGCAGATTTGCCGCCCCTCGGAAAGTACCGCCACGTGCGGCCGCACGTGCCTTGCACCAGCCCTCAGTATAACATTGGGAACGTTGCTAGGTGCACTTGCGATGGTAAGTAGCTACACGTGGCGATGCATCAGCCATACGTCACTCATAGTCCATTAGGAATCGCTAAGGAGAAAACAGCTTGTGCTATTCTGGAATGGATTTCTGCAGCGTCTTCGCCGGACCACAGTTAGCAGGAGGGTAGCGGCAAACCCTTGAGGGCAGCCCAGCTTGGAGCGTCTGTGCTCTGTAAATAAGTCTTTACCCCACTCAATCCTGTTATCAACGGCGCCTAGGTGATCATGTATTTCGACAGGAATTTCTCTGGAGTCATGTACAAAAGGGATGTCCCTGCTTCATGTGTGCAGGCATCTGTGCATGGTTTGACAGCTGACGACCATATCAATTTGCGCTCTAGTGGACAGGGTATGTGGGGAGGGGGGGGTTGGTGCTTGCACGTGTTGATTGCATTATTTTTGCGAGTGGGCCTGTAGGCTGTGCCATGCGCTATTTGGACAGTTTATGAGTACTGAGCATGTTTGCACATAACTGTGCTGCATTATTTAGGGGCAGTTTGCAGGTCTGTACTGAAATTATTTCGGAAAATTAGAAGTTGTTTGTGTATCTGCAGACTGTGTATTGCGACCCCAAGCACATCAGGGCGATTGTTTTCTGTCAGTGTGATAAATATACTCCATCCCTAAATAAAATATTCCAAAATAAATAGACTGCACTCCTTCCTTACTCTCCCCAGGAGCCCAGCGCAGCATGAGTCATTTTAGTGCCATTTTCCCCCTACAGACCACCATCTGGGATTAGGTCACAGGAGGGATGACAGTATCCTCTGGTGGCAGTAATGTGTACTAGGTCAGTTGGAGTCTAGATCTCATGGTGGAGAAACGCTTGCAAAATAAAAACTTATGTCCATCATAGGCAGAGTCGTTTTCCCACCATTTCGCCCCACCACCTTGGATTATGTCATGCCCTGTGCACGTTAGTACACTTTAGTACATGTTAGCCCGATAACATGGGCTGGTAAGGGGATGTGGCGGTCGTTTGAGGATCGTGGTGGAGACTTTAACTAATTCCTTCCAAGTCCAGGTGGGCGTGGTATTCGCGAAAACTGATTCCAAGTCCACAGTATCGCACTCTGGTGGTGTCAATATGTACTAGGCCTCGTGGTGAACACATTGTATGCCTCCATCTTGGATAACGGTTCTTGCATTATCACCTGATGTCACAGTAGCACCCTCTGGTGTCGGTACTGTGTACTAAGTCAGTTTGAGTCCAGACCTCATGGCGAACACAGTTTGCCGCCATCTTGGATTACGTCACATATGAGAGTGCCCTCTGGTGGTGGCGATGTGTACTAAGCCAGTTGGAGTCCGGAATTCGTGGTGAACACACCTGCATGAAATTCTTAAATAAAGACTTATACCCAAGTCCTTTTCCCATGAATCCGTAGGAGGAGGTGGCAGTTAGGCGACTGAGGTTACTACAAGTGTCTTTTTCTTTTTTTTTCGAACCATTTCCTTAGCTTAACAGCAAAATCCCAAGTGACCTTCGTTTACTGCCAAAATTCAAACTTGGCGCCAGTTCGTAGGAGGAAGTGGTGGTCGAGTGACTTACATTAGTGGAGGTAGCCCACAGAATCCATTAAAAGACGCATCATTCTGTATAGAGTGCGGTCCAAAACAGATATAACACATAACACAAACATAGAATCTGTTTATGGGGGAGGGGGGCGTGGGACTTTCCCCTCCAAAATTGAAACTTCCCCCCAAAATAAGCCATTTTGAATGACGTTACAGCCGCCATCTTAGCCACATCTGGCAACAATGCTCAGAACACAGGTTGTCTCAGTAGTATTGGTCCCTTGTTCCTCGAACACCAAGTCCACAAGGGGAACAATAAAACAAAAGACACATACAGCACAATACTGAAGGGAACAAAAAAAAGGCAACAAACACTAAAAGGAACAAAGGAGGATAAGGAAACAACAGAGAGACCTAAGAAACAGTTAGAAAAGAGTAAAACAAGATTACAGCGGCTGGCTGACCACGAGAATAAAAAAAGAGAAGACAGCCACTCTGCAACACATTAAAACTTCCACCCTAAAAGCACTAGGATGGAGGACACAAAGGGACAAAGGACATGCACTGAAACTCAGATCAAACGATAAAACTCACCCTCACAAATAAAACGTAAAATTGAAGGTGGTGTTGGAGCATTGTCGCCCAACACCACAGGTACAGTGCTGGGAAAATTAAAAGTCCACCGCAGATCGGCTAAAAGTGGGCAGTCCAGCAAGAGGTGGGCGACCGTCATTTAGGAGCCACAGCGACACTGAGGTGGGTCCTCACGACAGAGGAGGTAACCGTGTGTGAGCCACGCATGGCCAATGCGGAGTTGCAAAGGACAACTGATTCCGTGCGAGAAGCCTGCAGGGAAGACTTCCATACATTTGCAGTCTTCATAATGATATGAAGTTTATTGTGTGTACTGTTATGCCACTCCATCTCCCAAAGTCGAAAAACCTTGGGGCATATGACAGAACGCAGTCAGTTTCAGAGAGGGCCATCTCCAGAAGCGGTTTCCACGTAGCCTGTTTGGGCAGCCTGTCAGCAAGTTCAGTGCCTGGGATGCCGACGTGTTCTGGGGTCCAGACAAACACCATGGAATGACTGGACCGTTCCAGGACATATATGGACTCCTGGGTGGTCGCGACCAATGGATGGAGAGGGTAGCATAGGTCGATAGCTTGTAAGCTGTTCAGGGAGTCAGTACAGAGGAGATACAACTCGCCAGAGCAGCAATGTATGTACTCAAGTGTACGAGATAAGGCTACCACATCTGCAGTGAATAATCTGCAGCCATCAGGTAAGGAATACTGTTAAATACGGCCGACGTGAACGTAGGCGAAGCCAACACTACCATCAGCCATCGAGCCATTGGTGTAAACCACTTCATAGCCCTGGAACACTTCACTTCAAGAATCGAGAGGAATTGACAGAAGAGAGCGGCAGGGTTACCAGAGTCCTTAGGGCCACGTGAAAAGTCCAGGCAGAGCTTCGACCTAGGGCTACACCATGGAGGTGTACGTGAATGGACCTCGAGGAGAGGTGCTAAAGGCAAGGACTCCAGTGCAGACAGGGGCCATTGCACACGAACCACAATCATTATCCCTGACCTGGGCCGCCTATCCGGGAGGTGAACCGCTATGGCTGGGTAGAGAAGATGGTAATTATGATGTTCAGGAGAGCTATGAATGTGTGGAACGTAACTGGCGAGCAGTTGTGCACGTCTGATCTTCAATGGAGGGACTCCAGCCTCAACCAGTACGCTGTTCACCAGACTCGTCCTAAAAGCTCCTGTCACTAGTTGAGCTCCTCAATGGTGCAATGGGTCGAGCAAACGCAACGTTGACGGCGCCGCTGAACCATAAATCACACTCCCATAGTCAAGGCTCTGTAGAGGTGCAGCAGCATGGAGCAATCTGCACCACAGTTGATGTTGCCCAAGCAGCGGAGGGCTTTGAGGTGCTGCCAATACTTCTGTTTAAGCTGACGAAAATGAGGAAGCAAAGTCAAATGAGCGTCGAAAACCAGACCTAAGAATCGATATTTCTCCACTACAGTTAGTGGATAGTCATCAAGGTAAAATGCTGGTTCTGGATGAACGCTATGACGCCGACAGAAATGCATGACACGCGTCTTCACCACTGAACACTGGAAGCCAAGGGCCAGAGCCCATGACTGCGCCTTATGGATGGCTCCCTGTACGCGCTGCTCAGCAACACCAGTACTGGTGGAGCAGTATGAAATGCAGAGGTCGTCTGAATACAGAGAAGGTGAGATGGACGGCCCTACAGCTGCTGCTAGCCCATTAATGGCCACTAAAAATATAGATACACTCAATACAGAGCCCTGCGGGACACCATTCTCCTGGACATCGGAGGCACTAACTTCAACACGGAAAGTACGGAGCGACAGAAAATTTTGGATAAAAATCGGGTGTGGGCCTCAAAGCCTCCACTCGTATAATGTGGCAAGGATATGATGTCGCCAGGTGGTGTCATACAGTTTTCGTAAATCAAAAAACACGGCAACCAGGTGTTGGCATCTGGAAAATGCTGTTCGGATGGCAGACTCGAGGGACGCAAGACTATCAGTGGTAGAATGACATTGGCGCAAGTCGCCCTGACATGAAGCCAGTAGGCCACGTGACTCCAGGACCCAACCCAACTGCCAACACACCATACGTTCCAGCAGCTTACAACATTGGTGAGGCTGATGGGCCGATAGCTATCCACATCAAGCGGGTTTTTACCGGGTTTCACACCAGATCTGGTTGAAGATGAGGAGATGTCGCTTTTAGTCAGATGAGAGATGTTTAATTATCTGACTGTGGATCTGATCTGGCCCAGGAGCTGTGTCGGGTTAATGTGTAAGCGCATTGACGAGCTCCCACTCTGTGCATGGGGCGTTATAGCATTCACTGTGGCATGTAGTGAAAAAGACGACTTTCGCTTCCAGGTGGCGTTTAAGAATGCAAAAGTCTGGGGGGCAATTCACCGACACAGAGGCTTGAGCACAGTGGCTAGCAAAGTGCTCGGCAATCACGTTTGTGTCAGTAGATAACACACCATTTATGTTGACACCGGGAACACCTGTTGGGGTCAGGTACCTGAAAACATGATTGATCTTTGTCCAGACTTGGGAAGGTGACATAGCACACAATGGTCGAGACATATCTCTCCCAACACTGCTGCTTCCGTCGTTTGATAAGTTGACAAATGCGGGCACGGAGCGGTTTAAAGGCTATTAGGAGCTCCAGGGAAGGGTGCCGCTTATGCCGCTGTAGAGCTCGCTGACGCTACTGAATTGCTTCAGAGACTTCCTGCGGTCACTAAAGGACTGTCTTTCGCCAGGGGCATGCTAAAGAGAGAGGGATCGCGCTCTCCACTGCAGTAACGGTTGTTGTAGTCACCTGCTCAACCATTACATCGATGTTACCGTGTGGAAGAGATTCAACGGTGACTGCAGAGGTGAAAGTTTCTCAGTCCACTTTGTTTAACACGCATCTGGGAAGGAGTCCTTGGGACTGACGCCAGGGCAGTGGCGGGAAGATGTGGAAGTGGTCCCTGCCACACGGGTCGTCGTGTGCTCTCCAGTGGACAGATGGGACAAGTCCCAGGCTGCAAAGTGATAAATCAATGGCTGAGTAACTGCAATGAGCCACACTGAAGTGTGTGGCAGCCCCAGTGTTTAGAAGGTAGAGGTCGAACTGAGACAGTAAAGTTTCGACATCTCTGCCTCAGCCAGTAAGAATGGTGCCACCCCACAAGGGATTATGAGTGTTAAAATCACTCAGTGCAGCCAGTGCGTTCAGGGGTACTGCACCATCCGGAGGAAGATATACGTTGCAGACAGTTATTTCTTGTGTTGTCCTTACCCTGACAGCCACAGCTTCAAGAGGGGTTTGAACGGGCACAGTTCCACTACAGACTTAGTTTAGAACATAATCGCTAACTCCACCCGAAACTCAATTATAGTCACTACGGTTCCTGTAGTATCCCTTATAGCCGCGTAGGGCAGGGGTCCACAGTGCCAGGAACCAGTTTCTCTGGAGGGCAATGCAGAAAGCAGGTGTAACGCTTAAAAGTTGCCATAACTCAGCCAGGCGGTGCATAAAACCGCCGCAATTCCACTGGAGGATAGCATCATCGTGAGACTGGGAAGACATGGAACATTCAACGAGGGACGTTATGCCTCAGGGTCACCTGCTGCCACCGACTTATTGCCTGAGCAGTCTATATCCATTGTGTCTGAGCGTCTGGTGAGATCTAGGTCCTTAGCGGACGCCAGAATCTCCACCTCATCCTCAGACACAGAGCCTGTAGGTAGCGGTGGTTTGGGTGCCACTGGAGTTTCCTTGGTCTCGCGCTGTTCCTTGGGTTTCTCAAGCTGGGCTTCTTTCATTCAGTATCTAGAACTGAGGAGGACCACGAAGCCCTATGACCAGCTACCTATGGCCGCTTCATCCACTGTTGGGTGTCCACTTTCCCACTGGTAGGAACCGGGGGAGTGACCCAAGGGACCCCTTCCTAGCAAAAGGTGTCAAAGAAGATTTATGCTTCTCTGGCTTAGAAGTGGAGACTGATGGCCCCGATGGTTGGGGGGGGGGGGGGAGGCTGCTCCCGAAGTAGGTGGCATGGGAGCAACAGGGAGGGAAGTGCCCCCACCATCAAGCGGCAGGTGTAGTCTTACAGCTCTGAGAGCTGACTGGAATTGGTGCAACAGATGGGACTATAACAGTAGTTATAGCGGCAGCATAAGAGATCATGTGCACGGGATGGAGCCTTTCAAATTTTCTTTTAGCCTCAATGTAGGTTAGTCGTTCCAGGATCTTGTATTCCGTTATTTTCCTTTCCTTCTCTAGAATCCTACAGTCCAGCGAGCAAGGTAAATGGTGCTCTCCGCAGTTGACACAGATGGGAAGCGGGGCACATGGAGTATTGGGATGGGATGGATGACCACAGTCTTGACATATGCGGCTGGAAGTACAGAGGGAAGACATGTGGCCAAACTTCCAGCACTTATAGCACCACATCAGGGGAGGGATATATGGTTTGACATCACAGCAGTAGACCATCGCCTTGACATTCTCAGGTAATGTGTCAACCTCGAAGGCCAAGATGAAGGCATCGGTGGCAACCTGATTATCCCTTGGACCGCGGTGGACACGCCAGATGAAATAGACATCTCGTTGCTCTGAGTTGGTATGCAACTAGTCATCGGACTGTAAAGGAAGATCCCTGTAGAAGATAATACCCTGGACCATATTTAAGCTCTTATGGGGCGTGATAGTAACAGCTTGTCACAAGCAAGTAATGCCTGTGACTGGGCAGAGGAAGCCATTTTTATCAAGACTGACTGACCGCATTTTGGATGTGCCTTCTACCTCCCCAAACTTGTACTCCAAATGCTCCACAAAAAACTGAGGCATCGTGGACATGAATGATTCCCCGTCAACTCTTGTACATAAGAGGTACTGGGGTGAATAATCTTCATTGCCATCCTTAGCCTGACGTTCCTCCCGTGGTGTGCCCAGGAAGGGGAATGATTTGAGGTTGTACTTTTGTATGTTGAATTGAGTACATGAATGCTTAGAGACCGCTGGTGTTTGACCACCAGCAAGAGACGTACAACACTTCATTGCATGTCATCCGCGCTGATGCCACCCACTCCGACCAGGGGCCCTTGCCACGGGCGCCACCTCGCAGGATGGTCTTTGCCAGGAGTACCGATGCCCCAGGGTGATGGGAATCTACACCTTGGCATACATGGGGAGTTAATGGTGCAGGCATCAGCAGAGCGATCCCTGTGTCATCACAGGGCTACAACCAACTGTGTACATGGCGGCCCCACCACAATGGGATGGCTACCATGCTGGATATGTGGTGCAAAGAAGTCCATGGTCATCGTCGGCGCAGAAAGCGACATTGCATAGTGCATGATGTAAAACACACACAGGAAGGTGTCCTTGCCCAAGAGATGGAGAATGAGCAGGACTGCAATGCAATGATGAGAAAGTGGGCTAAAGATCTCAATGCGCGAAGGACACAATGCACCATGTAAGGCGCCCTTCCCCAATCAGCTAGCTCTTCGGGAAAATTTTGAAGAGTGGAGGTCAAAACCTACAGGGGGCCATAACAGTGGCCAAAATGTGAGAGACTCCTTTTAGTCGCCTCTTACAACAGGCAGGAATACCTCAGGCCTGTTCTTACCCCTGGACCCATAGAGGAGGGAGGGGGGGGGTGTCACAAAACGGGGTGTACAGAGCTGTAACAAAATTTTTTATCACTTACCAGTGATATAAAACGTCTGACAGACTGCAAAGTAAAATTTGCTAACAAACTGAGAAAGTTCCTCCTTGATAACTGCTTCTATACCGTAGAAGAATTTTTATTACTGTAAAGTGTAAAATACATGTGCGTGTGTGTTTAAAAACCCTTTAGAAATCTTCAGAATGTAAATCTTACATACAAATTAATTTGTGATGTGAATGTAAAATGACTTGATCCACAACATTATGAGCTATAGTGCAAAATGATCCTTGGAACATGGAGTTTTTGTGGCATACAATGCTCAAATAATTTACAGGAATGTAGCCAGACGACATAGTTGACAACTGCCAATATCCTGTTATTTTTAAGCAACACTACATCTAGAAAGCACTGTGCAAGGGAATTTAAAACCTTTGTTTGCAGATAAAGTAAGCACTGACACCATCACACGACCAAAGATGACCAAATTTAGAAGTCAGCAACATTGTTATCAGGTAGTGAAATTAATAACACATGGGGAAGGTAGCATATAACTCTGTCCCTCAGTTTCTGACAAGGTAGAGAGCAGGATTCCACACAGAATTTACAACAAAAACCTCCATCTTAATTTTTAAGCTTACTTTCCAATTTAATTCCAATTGCTTCCTTGATAACAGTATTTCAATAGCTAAAAGTGCTTCCTAGAAGCTCAGTGTTGTAGAGAAACATTGCAATGTACATCATTTTTGTGGAGTGCCGTGAACAAAATGTTTGTTCCAACATTAGCCAAAGTTGTGCATCATATTAATTCTCCTGCCATCAATTGTACCAAGCAGTGTGCTGGCCTAACACTTGTATGTGCAAGGATCCATTCCACTCATCGAAAATTGGATTTTTTTCCTCCATGGAACCGTTTTGTCTTCATTTAATGATTACTACAAAAATTTGAGCTTTTTCTTTGCTGGATGGTGCTTCATGGTTGCAGCCTGACTGGGAAATACATTCTGTAACTGCCCGACATTTGCCCAAGTTTGAATGTCTCCGTGGCTCGAAGCCTAATATTGTACTTGATATTTTGTGATTTAAATCTCATGGAGAGAGTTTTGATAACAATGGTAAATCCATAACATGGAAAGTTTTAAGTTTTGAACCAATGCCCATGCATCTGTCAATGTTGACGTTAGTTCCGTTGAATAGGCCCTTTTTAAACTACCTCCCGATGTTGCAGAGGAGGTTAGGAGAGAGGCAGGTCGTGTATTGTCTGATGCTTGTCCAGTCAATGATAATATAACAACAGCTGAGAGAGCTGCTTTACATTCACTTAGAGCTGATCTAGATATTGCCATTTTACCTATAGGCAAGGGAAATGCTGCTGTTGTTCTGGACAAGCATAATTACATTCAAAAGATGCAGTGTTTACTGTCCAATTCAGCATGTCACATGATTAGTGCTGACCCCATAAAAAAGTGTGGAGAGAAAGACTAACAGCCTCCCGAAGTAAAGTCCCTTGTCACAAGAGACTGTCAAGAGTCTTAATTCTCATTGTGCTGTTGCCAAAGGTTATATGGCCTTCCAAAGGTCCACAAGGAAGGTTTCATCTTAGGCCAATTGCGAGTAACATTGGTACTCCAACGTATCGTGTAGCAGAACATCTTACTACTCTCGAGCCCACTAGTAGGTCAGTGCGACACATTAAAGAACTCAGCAGATTTCTTACATTGATCAGAGGGAATGCATTTGAATGACTCATTTTTGAGTAAGTCTTGATGAGATGTCTCTTCACTCATTTCTGATTCATTATCATTAATTGAGGGTGGAGTTGGTATTACACAAACGAACCTATTTTGACCTGTGACTTCCACTTTTCTATTCAATGACCAGCACTATGAACAGATAGCTGAAGTTGTTAAGTGAAACCTGTTGTCACCTATGACTGCCAAATTGTTGTTAGAAGACATTGAGAAACATGCCTTAGAGTTAGTGGCTTTGGAACCTACATGTTTTTTCCGATATGTAGATGACATTTTTGTTTCTTAGCCTCATGGCAGTGAGAATTTGAATGACTTTTTTATAACATCTGAATTCAGACATTGAAATATTTGCTTCACGATGCAAATGGAAGTGTTGGTCAAGACGAAGGTTGATGCAATGTTGGGATATGCCATTTGCAGGAAGCCTACTCACAATGACTGGTTCTATACTTGTCACCATCTGGTTCAGCGTGAAGATGTAATTCTTACCTTGGTTCACAGGGCCCAGCCATCTTGCACCGTGACGGTCTGTCAACTAAGTTACCCCATCTTGAGCTCATCTTTCATCAGAATGGTTATAATGAAAGTCAGATCACATGTGCTTTGCGCTCTCAATCACTGTGCTCGGTGAGTGATGATACTACTCAGGCGGACTTTTTGCCTTCATGCAGGGAGCATTTCCAACAAGATTGGTTTCATTTTTCAGAAAAAGATGTGAAATGTGTTTTTCAATCACCGTCTTAAGATTAGGGTCTCTTCAGGTTCTGTAAAGGGTGATCTCTGTATGTGTACAGCGGGTGTCTACCGTATTTCTTGCAGGTGTGATGTTTCATGTAGTGGTCAGACTATCAGGACTGTGGAAGACTGATGTATTGAGCATAATTGTCACATGCTTACAACAGCCAAACAAATCTGCTATTGCAGAACACTGTCTCAGCACTGGTCATCCCATGGAACATAACAACACAGAGATTCTGGCATGCACTTCCAGCTATTGGGACATTGTTCTTAAAGAAGAAGTTGAAATAAATCACTAAGTTATCTCTTAAATACAATGCAGGTTTCTGCTAAATTCTGTGTGGAATCCTGCACAAGGTGTGCTTGCTTATGTGTATGACTGATGTGTGTTTCTCTTATGCTGATGAAGACTGTGGCTGAAAGCTTTATGCAAGTGTCTTAATTGTGCCTGTCTGCAACTTAACATGTCTTCTTTATGGTAAGTAGCAATTTATCTTTATCTACATTGTTGATATACCTACCTGGAGTTTCGATTGTTTGAAACTGTCTTATGTGCTTAAACTGGATCGGTGGTGTTGGGCTGATGAAGAGAGATGAGGGATAATAAACTGGCTACACAAAAAATGTGGTTAATTTTATTGACACATAATTTCAGAACACTTATCAAAATTAGTCACATACAGGACACAGTGCACGAATTGGTCTAGGTGCATGGTTCAGTTTAATTACCACCATTACCGTCGTCGTCGCCACCGCTGCTGCAAGTCATCGTGCACATGACCCCCAAACCCAAGTGTCTCACTACTAACGGTTACCTGCATCTCTTACAGCCTGCTGAAGAGGTAGACTGGAGAACTCCTTGATTTGATCCATCCAGCTGGTCCCTGCTCTTCTCCTCTGCTTGTGCCGTCAATGTTTCCTTTCATGATTATTTTCTCTAGATTTTCTCCATCTCCTCTCACAATATGGGCAAATAACTGGAGAATATTTTGGACGACACAAGACTAAAGGTGCTTGGAGATATGACACTCAATGGACACATTTGTTGTTCTTTCAGCCCATTTTATATGCAGCATCCCGTGCCAGCACCAAAGCTCAAATGCATCACTACGCTGCTTGTCTCAGTCCTTAAGATTCCGTGTTTTGCAAGTGTAAAAGAAGATGGAAATCAAGAGTGTTTCAACAATCATAGCTACTCAACCTACAGTCACATTATCTCATCTCATCTTTGCAGCTTCCTCCGTTGTAAACGGCTGACCCAAGATGAAAGAATGCACAGTTTCCAGTTTCTTTAATTGACCTGAGAGTTCAACTTGTGCTCCTTTATCAATTATGAGTTTGGACTTGCTGACAGTGATGTCTAATCCATATGGCAGACTAATATCCTTTACTTTTGTTACTATCCCAGTAACTTCATCTTTGCTGCTGGCTGAAAGTTAAAGCGTGGTGCCATCAGGAAATTAGAGGCTGTTAATAGATCTACACCCAATTGAAATGCCTTTAGTCCAACCCTAAAGAGCTTTCCTAATGACATGTTCTGACAGGTGTTGTACATTAGGGTGGGAGGCAGGAGTGGGGAGGGGGAAATATGACAACTCTGCCTGGCACCTTTTGATATGCTGAAGAAATCAGATGTGCCAGCACTTTGTTTCACAGCTGTGAGGTGATTATTGTGGAGACCTGCTGCTATCAAGTGTGAAGGGACACCAAATTCTGCAAGCTCTTGCCACAACTTTTCCGAGAAATCACAGTCAAAGGCCAAGTCAACAAAGCAGTCAATTTAATAACAATCTGAATATCTGATGTAAAAAAAAAAAAAAAAAAAAAACTTTTAATCGTCTGATTGAACACTTTACTTATTCAAAGAAGCAGATTGGGCGTGAAATGTTTACACACTAGAAAGAAAAGGGCAAATAAAACCCACAAAGAAAGGAAAGAACCAAGGCTAGAGTTTAACTTCCTGTTGACAGTGAGGTCAAAAGGTCACAAGCTTGAAAATACGAAAGCATGGGGAATGAAATCAGCCATGTCCCTCTTCAAAGGAACAATCTCAGCATTTGCCTGGCATGATTAAGAGAATTCATGGAAAACCTAAATATGAAACCTAAATATGGATGGCCAGATGGGAATTTGAACAGTGGTCCTCCTGAATGTGAGTCTGGTATGCTAAACGACTGTGCCATCACTCTCTGTAAACATCCAAGGAAGTTTACAAATGATCAATAACCAAGTGACGAACAGTGAGAGCACAAATGCCATAAATTTTAGTTTGAAGAAGAAAAATGACACTGATAATTAAATGTAGGCTACGTGTATAAACTGTGTAACAAACACAATTTTTTTTTTGGAATTAATGTTAATTCTCAGCAAAAAGAATATCAACTGCATGTTATGCCCTTTGACCCCTGTCATCAGTGTGTAATGTCTTTTAGTTACATGCTGTTCACACATTGTATTGTATTGTATGGAACTGGGGACCTAGAAACTACTGAGTGGCTTCGTCCCCGCCATAGCCCTCAGTGATTCACAACCCCACAACAGGCTACAGCAGTCTACTCGCCCCAATGCTGCCCCACTCCAGTCCCAGGGTTTCTGTGCGGTTTGGCCCGCAGTGGACCCCCCGGAAGCATCTTGCACCAGATGAGTGTAACCCTAATGTTTGCGTGGTAGAGTAATTATGTTTTACGCGTATGTGGAGAAAGTGTTTGCACAGCAATTGCCGACATAGTGCAACTGAGGCGGAATAAGGGGAACCAGCCCACATTCGCCAAGGCAGATGGAAAACTGCCTTAAAAACCATCCACAGACTGGCTGGCACACCAAACCTCAACACTAATCCACCGATCCAATTCGTGCCGGGAACCGGCACGCCTTCCCACCCGGAAGGCAGTGCATTACACCGCATTGCTAACCAGGCGGGCCTTTTCATACATACTCTTTATTTTTAGCTATGGAATTATTCTATGATGAAAAAAGGTACAAAATACAAACACAGTGATCCAACTACAGGAAAGGCCATAAGAATAATAATAAAAAATATAACCTGGATCACTATAAAAATCTGTTCAAAATATTGGAGATTTTAACTAAACTAACGTATCAATTATGTACATTTAACAGTGACGTTGATAATTACTGCATGAACAGCTCTATCTACGGCCACAGAAACTGAAGAAAGAATGAACACTTACATAAAACTTCGAAAAGTTTTCTCTACCCACTGAATAAAATTTTATGGTAAGAATCCCAAGGAGATTAAAGAGATTACTAATAAACAAACTTATTTAAAAAGGCAATTACAAGTACCTGTTAAGCAGTATATGCTGTATAGTGAAGGATTACTCAGACAATAAGGGTTTAATCAAAAAATGTTTCCTTCCACCATGGAAAACATTACGCAAAAGCACTGCAAAAGATAACACCAACATCGTATCCTAATTCTGACATTCACATTTCACACATTATGGAGGGACGCTGACTTAGTTTTTCAAGCACAAATGGGTAGTTGCAGTATTCAAAATGTAAATGAAATACCTCTGTCATGTTGCTGCTGTTAGCTAATAGTATGTATAGTGTGTGCAGTGATTCATGCTGAGAAACGAATGAATGGTATAGCACTAACTTTTTATAACATGAAATAACTTCTTTGGAAGAAAGTAAAAAGGAAACATTGTTTTACACTATGGATAGACTGAATCAGATATTTAAGAGGATGGAGGTTCTAATCAGCATCCCACCATTCTGATTTAGATTTTCCATGGTTTCCATAAATAGAACCCAGTACGTTGTCCTCGATGGTGAGTGTTCATCGGAGGTGAGGGTATCATCTGGAGTGCCCCAGGGAAGTGTGGTAGATCCGCTGTTGTTTTCTATCTACATAAATGATCTTTTGGACAGGGTGGATAGCAATGTGCGGCTGTTGGCTGATGATGCTGTGGTGTATGGGAAGGTGTTGTCGTTGAGCGACTGTAGGAGGATACAAGATGACTTGGACAGGATTTGTGATTGGTGTAAAGAATGGCAGTTAACTCTAAATATAGATAAATATATATTAATGCAGATGAATAGGAAAAAGAATCCTGTAATGTTTGAATACTCCATTAGTAGTGTAGCGCTTGACACAGTCACGTCGATTACATATTTGGGCGTAACATTGTAGAGCGATGTGAAGTGGGACAAGCATGTAATAGCAGTTGTGGGAAAGGCGGATGGTCGTCTTTGGTTCATTGGTAGAATTTTGGGAAGCTGTGGTTTATATACAAAGGAGACAGCTTATAAAACACTAATACGACCTATTCTTGAGTACTGCTCGAGTATTTGGGATCCCTATCAGGTCGGATTGAGGGAGGACATAGAAGCAATTCAGAGGCGGGCTGCTAGATTTGTTACTGGTAGGTTTGATCATCATGCGAGTGTTACGGAAATGCTTCAGGAACTCGGGTGGGAGTCTCTACAGGAAAGGAAGCATTCTTTTCGTGAATCGCTACTGGGGAAATTTAGAGAACCAGCATTTGAGGCTGACTGCAGTACAATTTTACTGCCGCCAACTTACATTTCGTGGAAAGACCATAAAGATAAGATAAGAGAGATTAGGGCTCGTACAGAGGCATATAGGCAGTCATTTTTCCCTCGTTCTGTTTGGGAGTGGAACAGGGAGTGAAAAGATGCTAGTTGTGGTACGAGGTACCCTCCGCCACGCACTGTATGGTGGATTGCGGAGTATGTATGTAGATGTAGAATTACTTATTTAAATCTGAAATGGTTCCTAATACAAGCCCACAGTACACTAGCTGTCCCATCCTTGTCCAGAAGAGCTGTAGGTATAAAGTCTATATACTTAAATTATGTTCTTATAAAAGTGATAAATGAGGTAACAAAGCAGCTCTTCCTCCTCCTCCTCTTACTACTACTACGAGTACTCCAATACTGCTTTCCCTCTGGGTGCTCATGACAGCGTCATTGAACAATGTTGAATGCACCTGCTTTCATTATGAACGCTAAAACATGCATCAGTTTTGACTCTGTCAGATGAACCCCATATAATTTCATAGGATTTTGTAGATTAAAATCTATTAACAGATCACCTTTGTACAAGCTTAATTTGCTTGCTCTTCGTAAACATTATAACACTTTATTGTGATAAATTTACAATTTAAATACAATGTGAAAAAGACTGCTAAGATGATAGAAATCAGAATGAAGATTTTTTTGTTTCCAGTGTTGTCTGTCTTTTGTTTAGCAAATATCATTTTAATATATTTCACCAGCACCCAAATATCATAGCAAAACGATTACAATAAGAGGGCAAAGTAAACTGTTTAGCCCACTTGCCAGTTGATTTCATTTGCATAAAACATTCACCTTGCAAAAAAACAAAAGTTGTGGAAGAATAACATGCTACAGAAATACATGATTACCAAACACAATATAAGCATTAGTCCTATTATAATATTTGTCCTCTGTGCAATTTCATTTCATAAAGTGGAATAGAATCAATGTGTGATATATGAAACAACAATAATATAGGCTGACACGTTTCTGCATTTTTGCAAGCAATTGTGAATACCTAAATAAATGAAAAACAAAAAGTCGGTAATGACAAAATACAATATATGCCACAAAAAAGGTATGCAATCAAATCCTATTTGAAAATCTTGTGAAAAATGTAACATGTCTTCATAATAATGTAAATAGATAAGCTAAGCATAATTAATAAAAGAGCTGTGGTAACATATCCAACACCGATATCTTCACAGTATTTTGCTTTTCTTTTCCATGGGATCAGTATAATGTTATGCTGAGTGTGAAATACCCCAGTCTTTTTCAAGTTTAACTCTGTTTAAAGCTGAAAATTACACTGAATCACTAATCCTGTATATGATGGTACTAATAGACACAGATTAAACATTATTATCATACACCGTCTAATATTTTTCAGAAATAAAAAGAAAGGATACTGTTCAAATTTGTAATCTAAGATACGATCCTACCTTAGTGCAAATATTTTGTTGTTGTAAAGAAAACTAACAAATAAAACAATATGCACCAATAAAGTATCTTCTGACAGATTCACAAGTAGCAGAAAAAATTCTAAAATATATTATTTTCACAACACTGATTCTAGTCAACTCATAGGTATTAAACAATACTCCACATTTACAGATTTCACAATTTGGAGTAATACTTATCCAGTCAGGGACATGCTTCATTGTGTAATATGTTCAGTGGCAAAGAAATTACATCCTCTGTCAAGCGTGTTATAAGAGCCTGACGTTGATCATTATCAACTTCTTCTCTCCAAATATTGTGCATCACATTTTCTGCCTGCTCCACCACATTCCTACTGTGCACATTTGGAACACGCAATGTAAAAAGAAATAGGGCCTTTCGAACTACAGGGTTTTCTACATCACATAAGAAATGAAAAGCCATGGCCATTCTGCCAGGAAAACTCTGCAAATTGTTAACTATTACTGAACGGTGTTTCTCAATAAGAGGTTTGTAATGTTCTATAATCCAGCCATAGTCCCTAGACATATTTTCATTCTGCAACAATTCATCCGGTTTCAAAATGAGAGGAAATTCTTCATCTGATTCTAAGTATTTCATTGCAAGATTACCAATAGTATTTGCCAGGCAAAAAGGGCCCTCACCAGTGTTATTGTGGAGGAGAACAAAAATTGAAGGTTTGGTGGGATCACTTTCCACTACGTTACGTATACCGGCAGAAAGCTGAAATTCAACATCCTCTGGAATATTTTCATATCGTAACAATGCATTTTTCACTGCTGCAGCCATATTTTCTATGCCTGTATAACTATTTTCTTCAGAAGAACTTTCAAAAAAAGTTCCGTAGACTAGACAGAAACCTATTACTAACGAAAAAGCTACAGTCAAAGGCATTTTTCGGTTTCTACTGTCTTTACCTTGCACTGACTCTTTTAAGGCATTGTTTTGTTCATATTTAAGTTTCCAATCATTCTGATATTCTGGATCATAAACTTTAGGATGAAATGAGTCATTGCTCTCTCTACAAATCCTGTATTCCTCCGTGACTGCAGCACGCTGATTTATGGGTCTTCTATTCAACACAGGACTTCTCGAGGATTCGCGGTATCGATTTCTGCCACCGACTCTACGAAGTTCATAATCAGCATATGGTTCCTCATCTTCAGCTTCATACTCCTGCTAAAAAAAAAAAAAATAAAGGAAAGACAAAAAATTACACAATACACTACAGAAACAGATCAATACCCAGTGCACGAAGAGTTAAGGAAATAGGATATGCATCTCTGTACCTGGTAAAAAACCTGAACTGATCTTGAAACTTATGGAGTGCCAAAAAGTGAAAGCTCACAAATAAACAGCAAAAGTGGTGGCTGGGATTGTGGAGTTTTAAGTAATGAAAGTATAGTCAAACTTAACTGTGCAGTTTTCCAACTATGCATGCTGCATTATTTCTAAGCTGGTAGAAATCTGAAACATTTTAAGGGCACAGTATATTTGCTTCAACATCTGCTAGCTCACCTTTGTGTTCAAACAATGCTGTAACAAAAAAGCAGCCATAGCTCCTTTGTTGAACAAGAGTGAATCATGTGGAATGCAGTGTTACAGAAGCATGTAATTACAGGCACAACTAACATCAAAAGCTTCTCTGCAGCAGTTATGGAAAAAGAAACAAGAGAGGTAAAAGAGCTGGTATTCCTCTTCTCTTGCTACTTCAGCTGCTCTGCATCTTCAAACTGATTGAAAAACTTCATCAAATCCCACCTCAAAAAGAGGAAGGAGAATGTAATTTTTGTCTCACACCCTATAATAACAATAGTGAAGAACAATACTGATAGATATTAATACAAAAATACAACTTTTCTAAACAGTGAAATAACATATAATATGGTAAGTGTTAACAGTTTTGGAAACTGTGATAAATCTATTACTCCAACATTTCCCCTATTTACACAGTTTATAGTATTTAGTCCTTTTAGTTTTTATTATAGTGTACCATCAGAACACTGTCACATGGCCATTGAGCATGTCATTACATTAGGTGACTAAAACACTGGAAGTCAGAATGTTGACATTTTCAAAAAGTAATCACTGGTGTGATTATTTCCAGCACATTACAAATGTGCAGCATATGTCACATGTCAAGATGATAATATTATGAGAAGGAACGTTGTTACTCACCATATAGCGGAAATGCTGAGTTGCAGATAGGCACAGCAAAAAGGCACAATTAAAGCTTTTGGCCACTGGCCTTCATCAGCAATAGACACACATAACACTTGACCACGCGCACACGCACGCGTGCACACGCGCACACACACCACGACTGTGGTTTCTGTTGCCCGAGACTGCAGTCGTGTGCGAGAGTTGCATTTGCGCGAGTGCATGTGAGCGCAGTTGCGTACGTGTGTCTATTGTTGACGAAGGACAATGGCCGAAAGCTTTAATTGTGTGCCTTTTTGTTGTGCCTCTCTGCAACTCCGCATCTCCACTGTTTGGTGAGTAGCAACTTTCCTACTCATAACGTTGTTACATTCCATCCTGGAGTCTCCATTGTTTGACATCAAGATAATACTCAGACTTGCTCATAAACTCTTCTCTGTCAATCTGTTAGAGAAGTTAAATACAAAAGATAACACTGTAGCCTCATACTCATGAAGGAATTGTTACCGGCAGTGTATTAAGACAGAACACAAGTTCAAAAGCATTGAAATAAGTGGGTTTTGTAGAGATTAGCACACAGACATGTGCACTTGTGAATTAATGCTGAAAAATATTCCACTTTTAATGGTTACTGTGTATAGATCCCTACTGGGACATTTTTAACTGTTTGTAATGCATGTTGAATCCTTACTGTGTTGTCTCTCAGAGAGCAATAAGCAGTTAACATTATATGGTGATTACAATGTAAATTTTTGAAAGGATTCCGATAGGGAAAATTATCTAAAACCCATATTTGGACCTTATTATTTGATCTCTGTGTTAACTTTCCAACACAGGCAGATAAAGACAGTAGAACTCAAATGTTTTATTTGATGAAGCTCAAAGCAAGAAAATAACTGTATACCCAGTAATAAATTCTCTCTGGTCATGATGCACAATTAGTTAGGATAAATAAGACAGTACTTTACAGGACATATTCCCCTCGGTGGAAATCAGAATAGTTAATGATTCCATGACAAATGTCCAAACAGTTTACAGGCTGTGTGTAACCTGCGATGAAATTTATAGTAAACCAAATGCTGATATAAAATTTAATGTACTCCATAATAAATTCATATCACCATTCGAAAACAGCTTTTCTAATCAGGAATTACATTAAACAACCTTATAAAAAAGCCTTGGATTACTAGAGGAATTAAAATATGTAGTGAAAAGAAAAGAAATATAGCTCTCTTGGCAAGAGCGAGTAAAAATTAAAAAATCAGTAATTCTGACAACAGACTTCAGTCTGTATGGAATGTAGTGAAACAAGAGACAG
The DNA here is from genome assembly GCF_021461385.2 of Schistocerca piceifrons. NCBI lineage: Eukaryota > Metazoa > Arthropoda > Insecta > Orthoptera > Acrididae > Schistocerca > Schistocerca piceifrons. Next base: position 1,089,588,427 of record NC_060138.1, on the reverse strand, counting down.
GGTAACAGGCTAGAGTAATGTAAGTTGTACTGAGAAGAAGTTGATGTTCTGATGACCTCATTTGTCACTGCATTACGCTTGGTGAAATTAACTTACTTCACTGACGAAAATATATTTCACATACATGAATTGGCCCGAGAAAATGAGTTTGCTTTAAGGGCGAGTTTCGGCTAGCTCCTATCTTGTGCCATGAATTCAAAAACAGGGCAGCACCTCTTTCTGTTTTGGACAGCATGAATAGATCATTTTGTAAACTGCACACTACTTCTTGAGGACCACTTAACACACTTCCGAGACTAATTTTCATTGTATTATTAAAGATTGTTCTCTCCCTCTCCTCTCCTCTCCCCCCTCCCCCGCTGGTTGTGCCTTCTTCATTTACCATAAGCCGACTAAAAATAATGACTATGCAACTCATTGGAGACTACTTCAACAACGGAAGTAAGTTTTGAACGTTTTCCGCCACATATTCTTGTTTCAGTTCACAGCAACTCGGGAAATGATTTCCCGTATTTAGTTGTTATATGAACAATATAAGTTTACACAAGAATCCATTAACATCCGTAAACCTATTAGAGATAGCGCATTTCTTCCCTTGCAAATGCAAATTCAATTCATTTAGACGATTTGTAAAGTCTGTTTGAAATTCTCCCTTTTCTTCTTTTTTCTTTTTCTTTAAAAAAAGAAGAGTGAATCCTTCAGTTTACTCCAAAATTCCGCAGTACCCCGTATTACTTGATTATTTCTTTATTTGTAATCTTTAAAAGTTCTTTTTTAAGGTGGGGTGGAGTGGGGATGGTTCCAGATGAATAATGCAAACATCAATACTCCACAAGCCACCTGACAGAGCAGAGGGTACATACCCAATGCACCATCAATACAAACTGCACAATATTCTTTAAAACCACCAATTTTGTCAACACAGTTTGTGAAAATACCCACACCTTTTGTTATGAGCAATGGAATTAAAGCGAGTAACACTTTATGCACAGAAAGTCATTTATTATTATGTGAATAAAATTAGCAGCTGACTAAGATCTGTACGATCAGTACTTCGTCCACACAAAGAATAATACCAACAATTTGCAAATTAAACTGTTCAGTTTCTTTTCTTTTCTTTCTTTTTTTCTTTTTTGGTAGATCCCATTAGACTTGTGTACAAAGCAGCTGTTTTAAAGTGTTCTTCGGCATAGTCTAAACCAAATGCTTTTGCCATTGTTAGCGCACTTTTTTTTTTATGTGAGTAATGCCTGTGTGTTGCTTCATGAAGAGAAATATCAAGAAAGATTGTTTTGATTTACGGTAAGCATTTTGTACATATAGTCATTGGAGTTTTTCGTCAGAATTATTTACAAACGAGTACTTAATCTCCACCTCGTACTGGAATAATGTTTTTCAGTATTCTTTCTTTTCGCGTTGCCTCACTAGATTGCTGGTGAACAAGTGAATCAAAATATTTGGTCAGGACGTACGACATAGTGTGAGTGGAGTTGGAGGGGGAAGTGCTCAGTGGAGGGGAATGCCTCACGGGCCACGCTTTGCAAGCATACTCTATGTTTGCCAAGCGTGAGGTAATAAAGATTACTACATGACTACAGCAGAAACTGAGGGATGGTATCCATACCCATTCGCAGGATATCTTTCTAATAGCGTCTTTATGGATAATAAATATTTGTTATCCAAAGTCCCTTATCCACAGTAAGAGATTGCCTGGTAAAAATGTTAAGAAACTTAAAGTTAATAAACATGGATAACTATTCATTGAAAATGATATATAATTACAATTGTACTGGTACACTATAAAGGCGAATGACACTGATGCTTGTAGTGAGCATGTTACGATGAGTTGGAACTTTAAATATTTGTTGTTTGGTTAGCATTTTGCAGTAGTGACAACATCATTCACCTAATGGGAGGAATCAGTAGTGCAACATATCAGTTTGATGAAGTGATGTGTTGCACAAGCATTTTTCGAACTGACAAATGATGATCGCCAATATGAAAAGTTTAGGATGGATGGCCGGGCGGGATATTGCCTATGACATCACGGGGACAGGAGGAAACTTGCTACATAGTTCACCTTCAAATCAATCCATCCATCCCTCCCTACACATTGGCCCTATCATAATTTTACACCTGTTTCTTTTTTCCTCATGCATGGCAACAGCTTCCGCGCAATCAAATATTCCCACGTCACAGAACTACCCTACGGTCATCACACATTAGCAAAAATTTCTTTCTGCCTTTTCACTCCCCAGAACCACTCCCTGTTATCCATAGTTCCCTTTACAACCATCAAACTTATTCAGTCTTCTGGTCCAGACAGTATACCAATTAGGTTCCTTTCAGAGTATCTTGATGCAATATCTCCATACTTAACAATCACATACTAGCACTTGCTCGATGAAAGATCCATACCCAAAAGCTGGAAAGTTGCACAGGTCGCACCAGTATTCAAGAAAGCTAGTACGAGTAATCCACTAAACTGCAGGCCCATATCATTAACGTTGATATGCAGCAGGATTTTGGAGCATATATTGTGTTCAAACATTAAGAATTACCTCAAAGACAATAGTCTATTGACACAGACACACAGTCAACACCGATTTATAAAACATTGTTCTTGTGTAACACAACTAGCTCTTTATACACACACACACACACACACACACACACACACACACACACACACACACACACACACACAAAGTGTTGAGTGCTATTGACAAGGCATTTCAAATTGATTCTGTGTTTCCAAATTTCCAAAAGGCTTTTCACACTGTACCACACAAGCAGCTTCTAGTGAAATGCATGCTTATGGAATATCGCCTCAGTTATGTGAGTGGATCCATGATTTCTTGTCAGAGGGGCCACAGTTCACAGTAACTGATGGAAAGTCATTGAGTAAAACAGAAGTGATTTCTGGTGTTCCCAATGTAGTGTTATAGGCTGTCTGCTGTTCCTTATAAATGATTTTGGAGACAATCTGAGCACCCATCTTGGGTTGATTGCAGAGGATGTGTTGTTTCGTCTACTGAACTCATCAGAAGATAAAAACATATTGCAAAATGATTTAGAAAAGATACCTGAATGGTGCGAAAATTGGCAACTGACCATGAATAGTGAAACAATAAATAATGAAAAGTGTGAGGTCATCCACATGAGTGCTAAAAGGAATCCATTAAACTTCAGTTACACGATAAATCAGTGTAATCTAAAGACAGTAAATTCAACTAAATAATTAAGAATTACAATCACGAACAATTTAAACTGGAAACAGCACACAGAAAATGTTATGGGGAAGGTAAACCAAAGACTGCATTTTACTAGCAGAACACTTAGAAAATGTGACAGATCTACTAAAAAGACTGGCTACACTACACTTGTCCGTCCTCTTTTGGAGTACTGCTGTGCAGTCTGGTATCTTTAGCAGATAGGATTAATTGAGTACATCGAGAAAGTTCAAAGAAGAGCATCACTTTTGTATTATCACAAAATATGGGAGAGAACGTCACAGACATGATACAGGATTTGGGATACACACCATTAAAACAAAGGCATTTTTCATTGTGACGGAATCTTCTCACGAAATTTCTATCGCCAACTTTCTCCTACGAATGCAAAAATATTTTGTTGATGCTGGCCTACATAGGGAGAAATGATCATCATGATAAAATAAGGGATATCAGATATAGTTGTTCCTTTCTCCATGCACTGATCAAGAGTGGAATAATAGAGAATTATTGTGAAGGTGGTTCGATGAACCCCCTGCCAGGCACTTAAGAATGATTTACAGAGTATCCATGAAGACATAGGTTTCCTGAGCCTACCTCACATTTTCTTATTCAGAAAAGTATCCCCATACCTAGCTAAAACCCAGTCCCACATCCTGTTCTCTAAATGCTGCCCCTGAGCTGGGGACCGAGTCTTCCTGCACCCCCCCCCCCCCCCCCGCCCTCCCCCTGCCCACCATTCCATTCCATGACCATACAACGAAAATACTCTTTCCCAGATACCACCCCTCCTTTTACAATGATTACTGTACTTCAAAATTCCAGCAATGCCTCTTCCTCTCAAATCCGGTACTACAGAAACAAATCTTCATGACACAGGGATGCTAAAACAATCTCTGCTCCCTCCCCAAGATACTTTTACTGTACACTTCTAACTCCCCACACCACATCTCCCAAAGAGAGATATTTGCCCTCCAACACCTGGAAGAGCACTTCAGGTACCACCTCCATAAATGATAAAACTTACTGACATCCTACTCCTGCCTTGAAGCACCAGTACCTGTCAACACCTATCCTAACCCCACCGAACCCACTTGTCAATCCCTCATAGAACACAGACTCTGTCTTATGGACATTTTCATTTACAACATGCCCCAGAACTATCTTTCAATGTTCTACCTAGCTCAGAACCTATACAATCCCAAAACAAGGCCAGAAATTTATTCACCAAAACCCGTGTCCTACAGAAGTTTCAGTGCTATCCAACGGCCTCACTTTCACTCCCATAACCATGGACCTTGCCGATGGTGGGGAGGCTTGCGTGCCTCAGCGATACAGATGGCCGTACCGTAGGTGCAACCACAACAGAGGGGTATCTGTTGAGAGGCCAGACAAACATGTGGTTCCTGAAGAGGGGCAGCAGCCTTTACAGTAGTTGCAAGGGCAACAGTCTGGATGATTGACTGATCTGGCCTTGTAACATTAACCAAAACGGCCTTGCTGTGCTGGTACTGCGAACGGCTGAAAGCAAGGGGAAACTACAGCCGTAATTTTTCCCGAGGACATGTAGCTTTACTGTATGATTAAATGATGATGGCGTCCTCTTGGGTAAAATATTCCGGAGGTAAAATAGTCCCCCATTCGGATCTCTGGGCGGGAACTACTCAAGAGGACGTCGTTATCAGGAGAAATAACTAGTTTGGACAAGAAGAGAATAGAAGCTTTCGAAATGTGGTGCTACAGAAGAATGCTGAAGATAAGGTGGGTAGATCACGTAACTAATGAGGAGGTATTGAATAGGATTGGGGAGAAGAGAAGTTTGTGGCACAACTTGACTAGAAGAAGGGATCGGTTGGTAGGACATGTTCAGAGGCATCAAGGGATCACCAATTTAGTATTGGAGGGCAGCGTGGAGGGTAAAAATCATAGAGGGAGACCGAGACATGAATACACTAAACAGATTCAGAAGGATGTAGGTTGCAGTAGGTACTGGGAGATGAAGAAGCTTGCACAGGATAGAGTAGCATGGAGAGCTGCATCAAACCAGTCTCCGGACTGAAGACCACAACAACAACAACAACAACAACAACAACTCAAGTTCATCCTTGTCAATGACATGCTTCTCCTGATCACTACAGTGGAAACTTTTGTTTGCTACCAAGCTCTCTAACCAAAGCAATCTTAATCCCAACATTTAACCTTGTCTTCCCCAGTTCATACGCTCAACCAACTGTTTTGTTTTAGCATGCAACCCCCCCCCCCCCCCCCCCTCATACCACCTATCTACTCTTTCGCCATCTTCCACAAATTCCTATCTCCACTTGGACTTGTCTTCCTTCCCCAGGTCCATTCCCAAGAACAGAAACCTCTCAGCAGAAGAAATAACAGCCATTCACTGCCTCATGACAGGCCCTGATTTAGTCATCCTCCCTGTAGATAAATGCTGCACCACTCTTGTAACGTGCCACAGTAACTACTTGACAGAAGGCTTCTGCCCACTGTTTGACTCCTTCACATACAAGGTCTGTCACAGCAATCCTATCCCAGAGGCCAACGTAACCCCCTGCTCAAATCCTTAGGCCCATCTCAGAAGCTCTCATTGGAATCCATCTCTCTCCTCACACCAATGATCCCTCATGCACCCAAATTCTGCATGCTTCCAAAAATCCTTAAACCTAACAATCTTGTACACCACTTTCTAGCTGGTTCTGCACTTCACTGAAAGAATCTCCCCTCTCATCGAGCGACACCTCCAACGACACCTCCAACCGATTGCCTGTAGCCTAGCCTCTCACATGAAAGATAGAAACCGCTTCCTTCACTGACTGTCAAACATTCCCACGCCACCTGAGCCCATTGATGCCACTTTCCTATACACAGAGGGTTGTGACTGAAACATAAAAGAATCCTGTTTTTAGTCTAAGTACATTGAAGAGCCAAAGAAACTGGTACACCTGCCTAATATTGTGTAGGGCGGACGCAAGCACATAGAAGTGCAGCAACATGACGTCGCATGGACTTGACTAATGTCTGAAGTAGTGCTGGAGGGAATTGACACCATGAATCCTGCATGGCTGTCCATAAATCTGTAAGACCATGAGGGAGTAAAGATCTCTTCTCAACAGCATGTTGCAATACATTTCAGATATGCTCAATAATGTTCATGTTTGGGGAGTTTGGTGGCCAGTGGAGGAGGTGTTTACACTAAGAGGAATGTTCCTGGAGCCACTCTGTAGCAATTCTGGATATGTGGGGTGAAGCATTGTCCTACCGAAATTGCACAAGTCCCTCGGAACGCACAATGGACATGAATGAATGCAGGTGATCAGACATGATGCTTACATGTGTGTCAGCTGTCAGTGTAGTATCTAGACATATCAAGGGTCCCATATCACTCTAACTACACCTGCCCCGCACCATTACAGAGCCTCCACCAGCTTGAGCAGTACCCTGGTGACATGCAGGGTCCAATGATTCATGATGATGTTTTCATACCCATACGCATCCATCCGCTCGAAACAATTTGAAACGAAATTCGTCTGACCAGGCAACATGTTTCCAGTCAGCAACACTCCAAAGTCAGTGCTGAAGGGCCCAGGTGAGGCATAAAGCTTTGTGTTGTGCAGCCATCAAGGGTACACAGGTGGGTCTTTGGCCCCGAAAGCCCACTGAATGGTTTGCACACTGACATTTGTTGATGGCCCAACATTGAAATCTGCAGCAATTTGCAGAACGGTTGCACTTCTGTCACAGTGAAGAACCCTCTTCAGTTCTTGTTGGTCCCATTCAAGCAGGATCTTTTTCCAGCAGCAGCGATGTTGGAGATTTTATGTTTTACCGGATTCCTGATATTCACGGTACACTCGTGAAATGGTCTTACGGGAAAATCCCACTTCATCGCTCCCTCAGAGATGCTGTGCCTCATCGCTCATGCACTGACTATAACATCATGTTCAAACTCACTTAAATCTTGATAACCTGCCATTCTAGCAGCAGTAATTGATCTAACAACTGTGCCAGACACTTTTTGTCTTATATAGGTGTTGCTGACCACAGCACCGTACTCTGCCTGTTTACGTATCTCTGTATTTGAATATGCATGCCTATATCAGTTTCTTTGGCGCTTGAGTGTATACTCCATTGCAATGATTTAGTTAGTTACTTTTTCTTCAAGTTACTTCAAATAAATTTATGCTGATATAGATAACAATATACATTTATCCCATGAATGTATGCAATATGCTGTCTGTGTGGATATCATTGTTACACTCAAAGTAACAACTTCTCTTTGATCTGTACATTATTTTTCAAATATATATTGTTCCTTTGCAATTATCATTGTTGCCTTTTCTACAAGGCCCCTTCAACATCTGTGTGGTATTGGAAACTCCATACTGCATTTGTTGTGGGTAAAGGAATCTGCTGGCAAACTGCAACTGCTCCACGCTAAATAAGGAATACCTCAAACAAATAACAATACAACACAAACAAATTATATATGAATGCTACAATTACTCACTTATATACGACAAAGAGGGTACAGAAAACTTTGTTCCTCTGATTCTGGAGGGAAAAGTCCAGAATTTAATTATGTAAAAACTCTGTACCCTCGAACATGCCACCCCATTAAATTAGGGTTGGGAAAAACTGACCGGTTAAATCCAGTATTGATATTTTAGTTCTGAATATCTGGTATTTTTGGGTATTTCTCTGACCTCACTTATAAGGGGTCTTTTTTTTTCATTTTTGCTAATAAACGGGCAAAAATACCAGCCTATCAATTTGCCATAGCACAGTTGCTGAAATTTTTTGGTTTTAAATAAAACTTTTTTTTGAAAATGAGTTATGTTTATTTGTAAAATTTCCATTGCTTTGAAAAGTTTGATTATTAAAGAAATTGGGAAAAGCAATCAGCACTATTTTAATAACTGCTACAGTTAGAAACCAGCAACAAATAAATGACATAAGAACTGGTATAGCATTGCAGAGCTGATGTACCTGCTGACATGTGGCAAGGCCTATTAAATGGTATACATGTATGTGCAGTGTGGTCTATGGCGTAGTTCTTCCACTTTCATTCTCGGACTTCACTTGTATTGCAGGATGGTCCATCCTTAGTTTGGAAGTATTTCATAAAGCACAGAAGCAGTGAAGTACAATACTTCCTTTGCTTTAAAAGATTAAAAAGTGGAGTATGCACAAACTTGCATCATCATATAAGGAGAAAACATCCACTATGGAGAAAACGTCCACAATGTTCCTTGGAAGAGAACATATATTTTACTGCTATATCTGTAATTCTTTTGAAATGCTATGAACTTGAGATAACAACTGATCCTTTAATTTTGTGGTTGCTTCATGGTGGAAAACTGATACCCTCTAAGAGTGATGATGCAGAGAAGTCATCAACTTTAAGACATCTCAGTTTTGCTGTCATTGTGCCCATCTCCTTCATTTCTGCAATCTTTGCTGGAGACAATTAGACCAGCATCAACCACCTATTCATTGTGATCTCCTACCCCTTCCCTCAGCCTTTGTTTGAAGTCCACATTTGTTACTGGAAGCAACAGCAACAAAAAAACTGAAAATCAGTTATTTCAGAAACCGGTTATTTTGAGCAGTTTTAACACTCAGGTTAAAATGGATATAAAAAGATCCGGTGTAACAGAAAACTGTCTGTTTCAGCAATAATCATCATCCCTATTGTAAATGAATAAGTGTGCTACTGTTTCTTAATTAATCTAATTCAAATACTATAATATGAAAATTATTTTCTATATTCATACATATGTACATAATTTATATTTTTATTTCTTCTTCACTAATTAATTATCCTTCTAGTTAATGATTTGCTTCTTATACACACACTGGATGTCCCTCCTGAGAGTCGTCAGGCACATTTTCTCTGATGTTCTGACAGATATTTGCAATTTTGTTTATGCAATGTGTAGCCAGAGACACCTCAAACAAATACTGCTTATTGTGTCTTTTGTGTGATGCCCAGCACTGACAGAAAGCATCATTTCTGTCACAAACAAAATTTTTAAGGTAGCCGTGTGTCACCCATTCATGGCCAATGTGGAGCCGACAAAGAACCACAGAGTCCCTGCGAGAGGCCCGCGGGGAGGTCTCCCACACGTTTGTAGTCTCCCTAATGGCACGCAGTTTGCCGTGCGTACTGAGGTTATGCCATTCCGTCTCCCGAAGCCGCAAAATCTTGACACGTAGTACTGAACGCAAATCAGTTGCAGAGAAGCCGGTCTCCATAAGCAATTTCCGCATAGCCTGTTCGGCCAGCCTGTCGGCAAGTTTGTTGCCTGGGATTCCGATGTGTCCTGAGGTCCAGACAAACACCACTGAATTACTGGACGGTTCCAGGGCATAGATGGACTCCTGGATGGTTGCTACCAAAGGATGACAAGTGTAGCACTGGTCGATAGCTTGTAGGCTGCTCAAGGAGTCAGTACACAGAAGAAACGACTCCCAGGGCATTAACGCATGTGCTCAAGAGCACGAGATATAGCCACCAGCTTGGCAGTGAAAACACTGCAGTCATCGGGCAAGGGATGCTGTTCAATATGTCCTCCACGGACATATGCGAAGCCGACGCGATCATCAGCCATCGAGCCATCGGTGTAAACCACTTCACGGCCTTGGTACATGTCAAGAACCAAGAGGAAGTGGCAGCAGAGAGTAGCAGGGTTATCCGAGTCCTTAGGGCCATGTGAAAAGTCCAAGTGAAGCCGCGGCCTAGGTGTACACCATGGAGGTGTACGTGAATGGACCTCAAGTATAGATGGTAAAGGCAAGGACTCCAGTCTGGAAAGAAGGGATCGGACACAAACTGCAATTGGAAGCCCTGACCTGGGCCACTGATGCAGTAAATGAACTGCTGTGGGTGGGAAAAGGAAACGGTAATTCAGATGCTCAGAACTATGAATGTGTGCAACGTGACTGGTCAGCAGTTGTGCACACTTTACCTGCAATGGAGGGACTCCAGCCTCCACCAGGATGCTGGTCACCAGACTTGTCCTAAAAGCTCCTGTCACTACGCAAATGCCACAGTGGTGCACTGGGTCGAGTAAATGCAATGTAGAGGGTGCCGCCGAACCATAAACCAGACTCCCATAGTCAAGGCGGGATTGAACAAGTGGTCTGTAGAGCTGCAGCAGAGTAGAGCAATCTGCACCCCAGTTGGTGGTGCTCAGGCAGTGGAGGGCATTGAGGTGCTGCCAGCACTTCTGCTTAAGCTGACAAAGGTGAGGAAGCCAAGTCAATCGGGTGTCAAAACCCAGTGCTAAGAATCGATATGTCTCCACTACAGTGAGTGGATCATCATTAAGGTAAAGTTCTGGTTCCGGATGAACACTACGATTCTGACAAAAGTATATAACACACAACTTTGCAGCCAAAAACTAGAAACCATGGGCTAGAGCCCACGACTGCACTTTGTGGATGGCTCCCTGTAGGCACCGCTCAGCAACACCAGTACTGGTGGAGCAGTACAATATGCAGAAGTCCTCTGCATACAGAGAAGGTGAGATGTACGGTCCTACAGTTGCTGCTAGACCATTAATGGCCACTAAAAATAAAGATACACTCAATACAGAGCCCTGCGGGACCCCATTCTCCTGGATATGGGGGAACTATGGAAGGCAACAACTTTGACATGGAAAGTACGAAGAGTCAGGGAATTTTGGATAAAAATTGGGAGCGGGCCTCTGAGACCCCACTCTTATAATGCGGCAAAGATATGTTGTTGCCAGGTCAGATCATATGCTTTTCATATATTAAAAAAGATAGCAACCAGGTGTTGGCACCTGGAAAAAGCTGTTCAGATGGCAGACTTAAGGGACACAATATTATCAGTGGTAGAGCAACCCTGGCGGAAGCTGCCCTGACGTGGAGCCAGTATGCTACGTGACGCAGGAGGTGGCTACACTGGTAGCAGGGGCTGTCTGGCAGGTACTGTGCAGTTTTTTTAGGTTGGAGGGTTTTGGGAAAACACAAGAAGGGTTTCAGTCACAAAGGGTGCAGGATGAACACAGGAAGAATGTAGATACAGCAACCATTGATATAACAGTTGTAAATTATCGTAGCTGTGTTGGGAAAGTACCAGAGCTCCAAGAGCTAATAGAACGCAGTGATGCTCAAATTGTTAAAGGCATTGAAAACTGTCTGAAGCCGGAAATAAGCTCAGCCGAAATTTTTGCGAAGAACCTAACGGTGTTCTGAAAGGATAGGCTAAACACGGTTGGCGGTGGCGTGTTTGTTGCTGTTAGAAGTAGTTTAACTTGTCGTGAAATTGAAATAGATACTTCCTGTGAGTTAGCATGGGCACAGGTCATTGTTGGCAACTGGAATAAAATAATAATAGGATCCTTTTACCAACCTCCCAATTCAGATGATACAGTTGCTTAAAGGTTCAAAGAAAACTAGAGTTTGATTTCAAACACGTACCTGACTCATATGACGATAGTTGGTGGTGACTTTAATTTACCCTTCATATGTTGGCGAAAATACATGTTTAATTCTGGAGGTATATATAAAATATCATCCGAAATCATGCTAAACGCATTTTCTGAAAATTATTTTGAGCAGTAAGTTCATGAGCCCACGCAAGTAGTAAACGGTTGTGAAAACACGCTTGACCTCTTTGCAGCAAATAATCCCGAGTTAATAATGAGCATCAAAATGGATACAGGGTTACCATAGCGAAACTGAATACTGTAATCTCCAAATCTTCCAAAAATAAACAAAAAGTAAACCTATTCACAAAAGCAGATAAAAATTCACTTGACACCTTCCTGAGAGAGAATCTCTACTCATTCCAGATTAATAAGTGTAGACCAGATTTGGCTTGAATTCAAAGAAAAAGTATCTGCAGCAATTGAGATATTTATACCAAATAAATTAACAAACAATAGAGCTGATCCTCCTTGGTACACAAAACAGGTTAGAACAGTGCTGCAGAAACAAAGATGCCAAATTTAAACAGGCGCAAAATCCCCAAGATTTGCGATCTTTTACAGAAGCTTGAGTTTTAGCGCAGACTTCAATGTGAGATGCATATAACAGTTTCCACAATGAAATTTTGTCTCGAAACCTGGCAGAAAATCCAAAGAAAATCTGCTCGTATGTGAAGTATGTTAGCGGCAAGAAACAATCAATGCCTTCTTTACGCGATAGCAATGGAGATACTATTGAAGACAGTACTGCCAAAGCAGAGTTACTACACACAGCCTTTTGAAATGCCTTCACAAAAGAAGACGAAGTAAATATTCCAGAATTCGAATCAAGGACAGCTGCCAACATAAGTAATGTAGACGTTAATATACTCGGAGTAGTGAAGCAACTTAAATTACTTAATAAAAGCAAGTCTTCTGGTCCACACTGTATACCAATTAGGTTCCTTTTGGAGTACAGTGATGCATTACCTCCATACTTAACAATCATATACAACCGTTTGCTCGACAAAAGAACCATACCCAAAGACTGGAAAGTAGCACAGGTCACACCAATATTCAAGAAAGGTAGTAGGAGTAGTCCACTAAATTACATTAATGTTGATATGCAGCACGATTTTGGAACATATATTGTGTTCAAACATTATGAATTATCTTGAAGAAAACTGTCTATTGACATACAGTCAACATGGGTTTAGAAAACATCGTTCCTGTGAAACACAACTAGCTGTTTATTCACATGAAGTGTTGAGTGCTACTGACAAGGGATTTCAGACCAATTCCGTATTTTTGGATTTTGGAAGGCTTTTGACACTCTACCACACAAGCAGCTTGTAGGGAAATTGAGTGCTTATGGAACGTAGTCTCAGTTATGTGACTGGGTTTGTGATTTCCTGTCGGAGAGGTCACGGTTTGTAGTAATTGACGGAAAGGCATCGAGTAAAACAGAAATGATTTCTGGCATTTCCCAAGGTAGTGTTATAGGCACTTTCCTCTTCCTTATCTATATAAACGATTTGGGAGACAATCTGAGCAGCCATCTTAGGTTGTTTGCAGATGATGCTGTCGTTTATCGACTAATAAAGTCATCAGAAGATCAAAACAAATTGTAACATGATTTCTAAAGATATCTGAATGGTGCGAAAATTGGCAGTTAACCCTAAATGACGAAAAGTGTGAAGCCATCCCCACGAGTGCTAAAAGGAATTCGTTAAACTTCAGTTACATGATAAATCAGTCTAATCTAAAAGCCATAAATTCAACTAAATGCCTAGGAATTACAATTACGAACAACTTAAATTGGAAGGAACACACAGAAAACATTGTGGGGAAGGCTAACCAAAGGCTGCGTTTTATTGGCAAGACACTTAGAAAATGTAACAGATCTACTAAGGAGACTGCCTACACTAAGCTTGTCCATCTGCTTTTAGAATACTGCTGCGCGGTGTGGGGCCCTTACCAGATAGAATTGATGGAGTACATCGAAAAAGTTCAAAGAAGGGCAGCACATTTTGTATTATCGGGAAATTTGGGAGAGAGTGTCACAGAAATGATAAAGGATTTGGGCTGGACATCATTAAAAGAAAGGTGTTTTTCGTTGTGACGGAATCTTCTCACGAATTTCCAATCACCAACTTTCTCCTCCCAATGTGAAAATATTTTGTTGACACTGACCTACATAGGGAGAAATGATCACCACGATAAAATAAGGGAAATCAGAGCTCGTATGGAAATATATATGTGTTCCTTCTTTCTGTGCGCTATACGAGATTGGAATAATAGAGAATTGTGAAGGTGGTTCGATGAACCCTCTGCCAGGCACTTAAATGTGATTTGCAGAGTATCCATGTAGATTGGTTGGTTGATTGGGGTTGAAGGGACCAAACAGCAAGGTCATCATCAGTCCCTTGTTTCAAATGTGGTCCATTCAGACAGTTTGACATCTCAGAAAAGTCAGAACGATAAAACGGAAAAGGCTAAAAAATGTAAAAGTGCAGTTGTGTCGTCAATGGTAAAAACAAAATGTGGGAAGTCAGCAAGAGAGCAACCCCAAGGCTATTCTAGAGGCAGGAAATATCCCACCTCTGAAGCAGTAGAGGCAAGACCACCTGCTATTTAAAAGCGTTCAACCGCTAGAATGTAGAAGTGCGTATGGGAAAAGGAGACTAACCAATTCTAAAAAGTGATAAAAACAGAGTAAAAGGAAAACAAAAGAGGATCTTGGCCACGGAGGGGAGTAGGGAATCTCCCGACACAGCTTACAATGGGAGACACCCCAACCTTCACCGTGTTGCCCCAACACCAGAGTGAGATTAAAGACCTTAAAACTGAGAATAAAAACCACTTTCACATAGGAAACTGAGAACCAGTTCGACCATCCGGGAATCGTCAGCCAACATTAAAGGTAAAGTGCAGGGAAGTCTGTACTTAGTACGCAGAGCCAAAAGAAGGGGGGCATTCCACCAAAATGTGGGCTACTGACTGGAAGGCTCCACAACCACAAAGTGGGGGTGGCTCATTGGGCAAAAGAAAACCATGGGTCAGCCTGGTATGGCCAATGCGGGGACGACACAGTGTGGTCGAGTCCTTTCGGGAGAGGCGGAAGGAAGAACGCCATGGGACTGGTGTCACCTTAATTTCACGAAGTTTATTAAACAGGGAGGTAGCCTCCCAAGAGATGGCCTATGATTGTGCGAAGTGGGATTTGATGTGAAGTTGTAAATCCACTGCAGGAGGGGTTACACAGAAAGGGGGGATAAGAGACTGCTCCCTCACCCAAACGATCAGCAAGCTCATTACCTGGGATACCCACATGGCCAGGGACCTAAAGGAAGCCAATGGAACAAGCAGCATGGTGAAGATCAGCGAGATGGTTATGGATGGCCGAGACCAAGGGATGGCGAGTAAAACACCAGTCAAAGGTCAGAAGGCCCCTCATTGAGTCCATACAAAACAAAACGCAGTTGACTTGCGACTGTTGAATAAAGGTATGAGCCTGGGAAATTGCCATTAATTCCGCAGTAAACACCCCACATGTAGGAGGCAAGAGATGATTTTCCGTGCCAACAGAGGACGCGAAGTTATATCCCATATGATCAGTAGATTTAGAGCCATCAGTATAAAAAACAACAACATCCCGAAACTCCCATAAAATCTGACGAAAAAAACAAATGGAACACCATCGGGGGAATGGAATCTTTCGGACCTCGGCAGAGATCCATCAGAATTCGGGGCCGAGGGGAAAAAAAAGAGGGGGGGGGGGGGGGGAGTGGGTGTTGGGGAGGGAGCATCGATGACAGGACAAAGAAGGAAGCTGAAAATCACAGCGAAGAGACGCAAGGCGGAGCCCAACCGGTAAAGCCACCTGAGGGCGGGAAACAGGTGGGTGACGTCCATGGTATGGGAACAGGATAGAATAGGAAGGATGAGTGGGGGAGGAATGGACAGTGATTGCATAGGACACCAGAAGCTGGGACTGCCAAACAGAAAGGGGGGGGGGGGGGGGGGATCCCAGCTTCAAACAGGAGACTATCAACAGGGCTAGTGGGTAAGGCACCGGTGGCCAAACTAATACCACAATGGTGGACCGGATCCAGCAGGTGCAGTGTGGAAGGAGCAGCCGAACCATAAACTTGACAACCATAGTCCAAGCAAGGCAGCACTAAAGCCCGATAAAGGCGGAGAAGGATGGAGTGGTCTGCACCCCAAGAGGTGTGGGCAAGGAAGCTGGTTGGTTTGGAGGGAGTAAAGGGACCAGACTGCTATGGTCATCGGTCCCTTGTTCCAAATACAAAGAACACCCACAGAGAATAACAAAGAGGAACAGAAGAGATCACAGACGATACAGGACAAGAGAAACTGAGACAAGGACAAGACAAAACGAACTAAAACCACACAGAGTGTGACGGTGGTTGGCCGACCATAGAAATAAATAAGGAAAAGCCAACCACTGAGAAACACATTAAAAAAAATCAGTGTAAAATCATAGGCCAAAGGCCAGAATCAACACAAAACGATAAAATAAAACAGAAACACTCGGAGTAAATGATAAAATCCCCCTGCCCGAATAAAACGTAAAACTAAGTCAGCCATAGTGGAGTCGTCTGTTAAAAGGGCAGGGAGCGTAGCAGGCAGCGCAAATGTCTGCCTGACCACAGCTAAAAGGGGGCAGGCCAGTAAAATGTGGGCCACTGTCAAAGCTGCCCCACAGCGACATAGAGGAGGGTCCTCCCGGCGCAGTAAATAACCGTGTGTCAGCCGGGAGTGGCCAATGCGGAGCCGGCAAAGAACTACTGAGTCCCTGCGAGGGGCCCGCAGGGACAACCGCCACACAGCCGTCGTCTCCTTGACAGCACGGAGTTTATTGCGCATTGGCAGTTCGCGCCATTCATCGTCCCATAGCGCCAAGATTTTGCGGCGGAAGACTGCCCGCAAATCAGGCTCTGGGAGGCCAACGTCCAGAGATGGCTTACTGGTGGCCTCTTTCGCCAGGCGGTCAACATGTTCGTTACCCGGGATACCGACATGACCGGGGGTCCACACAAAGACCACAGAGCGGCCGCAACAGGCGAGAGTATGCAGAGACTCGTGGATAGCCATCACCAAACGAGAACGAGGGAAACACTGGTCGAGAGCTCGTAAACCGCTCAGGGAATCGCTACAGATAACGAAGGACTCACCTGAGCAGGAGCGGATATACTCTAGGGCACGAAAGATGGCGACCAGTTCAGCAGTGTAAACGCTGCAGCCATCCGGCAAGGAACGTTGTTCGGAAAGGTCCCCTAGAGTGAGCGCATATCCGACACGACCAGCAACCATCGAACCGTCAGTGTAAACAACACCAGAGCCCTGATACGTGGCCAGGATGGAATAAAAGCGGCGGCGGAAGGCCTCTGGAGGGACTGAGTCCTTAGGGCCCTGTGCCAAGTCGAGCCGAAGGCTAGGGCGACGAACACACCATGGGGGTGTATGCAAAGTAGCCCAGAAAGGAGGTGGAACAGTGAAACCCTGGAGCCCAGAGAGAAGCTCTTTGACGCGGACCGCTATTGTACAACCAGACCGGGGCCGACGTTCTGGCATACGGACGACTGACCGCGGGAACAGGAGGCGATAGTTTGGATGCCCGGGCGAGCTTAGAACATGGGCAGCATAAGTGGCCAGCAAACGTTGGCGTCAGAACCGCAGTGGAGGTACACCTGCCTCCACTAGTACGCTGTCCACAGGGCTGGTGCGGAAAGCACCAGTGGCAAGGCGTATCCCGCTGTGGAGAATCGGGTCCAGCACCCGTAACGCAGATGGGGATGCTGAGCCATAAGCCAGGCTCCCATAATCCAGACGGGACTGGATTAACGCCTGGTAGAGCCGCAACAGTGTAGAGCGGTCGGCGCCCCAGCGGGTGTTGCTCAAGCATCTCAGAGCGTTTAGATGCCGCCAACACGTCTGTTTCAGCTGCCGGATATGAGGCAGCCAAGTCAACCGGGCATCGAAAACCACCCCCAAAAACCTGTGGGTCTCCACCACAGCAAGGAGTTCGTCGGCAAGATAAAGCCGCGGCTCAGGATGGACTGTTCGGCGCCGGCAGAAATGCATAACGCAGGTCTTGGCTGCCGAAAACTGAAATCCATGCGCTACAGCCCAAGACTGTGCCTTACGGATAGCGCCCTGTAGCTGACGTTCAACAGCTGCAATGCCAGTAGAGCTGTAATAAAGGCAGAAGTCGTCAGCATACAGGGAAGCGGAGACAGAATTTCCCACGGCTGCAGCAAGCCCGTTAATGGCTATTAAAAACAGACACACACTTAAAACAGAGCCCTGTGGCACACCGTTCTCCTGGACGTCGGAGGAACTATACGAGGCCGCGACTTGCACGCGGAAGGTACGACACGACAGAAAATTGCGGATAAAAATCGGCAGAGGACCCCGAAGACCCCATCCATGGAGCGTAGAAAGAATGTGATGACGCCACGTCGTATCGTACGCCTTCCGCATGTCGAAAAAGACAGCGACCAGGTGCTGACGGCGGGAAAAGGCAGTACGGATGGCCGACTCCAGGCTCACCAGATTGTCGGCGGCGGAGCGGCCTTTACGGAACCCACCCTGAGATGGAGCCAGAAGGCCCCGAGACTCCAGTACCCAATGCAAGCGCCGGCTCACCATCCGTTCAAGCAACTTGCAAAGAACGTTGGTGAGGCTAATGGGACGGTAGCTGTCCACCTCCAGAGGGTTCTTTCCAGGTTTCAAAACGGGGATGACAACGCCTGCCCGCCATTGCGACGGAAACTCCCCCTCGACCCAAAGACGGTTGTAAAGATCGAGAAGGCGCCGCTGGCAGTCCACTGAAAGGTGTTTCAGCATCTGACAGTGGATGCCATCTGGCCCAGGAGCGGTATCAGGGCAAGCAGCGAGGGCACTGCGAAATTCCCACTCACTAAATGGAGCATTGTAAGATTCTGGGTGGTTGGTGCGAAACGAAAGGCTCCGACTTTCCATCCGCTCTTTAATGGAGCGGAAGGCCTGGGGGTAATTCGCAGAAGCGGAACTCATAGCAAAATGCTCTGCTAAGCGATTGGCAATGACGTCGGAGGCAGTACAAACTGCTCCATTCAGTGAGAGCGCAGGGACGCTGGCAGGTGGCCGATAGCCGTAGACGCGTCGAATCTTGCCCCAGACCTGCGAGGGAGTGACATGGAGGCCAATGGTGGACACATACCGCTCCCAGCACTCCTTCTTGCCTTGGCGGATAAGGAGGCGGGCCCGCGCACGCAGCCGTTTGAAGGCGATAAGGTGGTCGAGGGAGGGGTGTCGCTTGTGACGCTGGAGCGCCCGCCGGCGATCTTTACTCGCTTCAGCGATCTCAGGCGACCACCAAGGCACAGCCTTCCGCCGAGGGGACCCACAGGAATGGGGAATGGCAGATTCGGCGGCAGTAACGATGCCGGTGGTGACCGATTGAACCACCGCATCAATGTCATCGGTAGAGAGAGGCTCAAAAGCGGCAGTGGAGGAGAACAAGTCCCAGTCAGCCTTATTCATAGCCCATCTGCTAGGGCGCCCAGAAGAGTGGCGCTGTGGTAGTGACAAAAAGATCGGAAAATGGTCACTACCACACAGGTCGTCATGCACACTCCATTGGACAGACGGTAAGAGGCTATGGCTACAGATTGAAAGGTCAATGGCGGAGTAGGTGCCATGCGCCACACTGAAGTGTGTGAAGGCACCATCATTTAACAGCGAGAGATCGAGCTGCGACAATAAATGCTCAACGATGGCGCCTCGACCTGTTGCCACTGACCCACCCCACAGAGGGTTATGAGCGTTGAAGTCGCCCAATAGCAAGAAAGGTGGCGGCAATTGGGCGACCAGTGCAGCCAGGACATGCTGCGAGACATCACCATCCGGTGGAATGTAAAGACTGCAGACGGTAACAGCCTGTGGTGTCCACACGCGTACAGCGACAGCCTCTAAAGGCGTCTGGAGAGGGACAGACTCGCTGTGCAGAGTGTGAAGGACATATATGCAGACGCCACCAGACACCCTTTCATAAGCTGCTCAGTTCTTGTAATAACCCCGATAGCCACGGAGGGCGGGGGTTCGCATCGCTGGAAACCAAGTTTCCTGGAGAGCAATGCAGAAGAAAGGGCGAAGGCTGAGAAGTTGGCGGAGCTCAGCTAAATGGTGGAAAAAACCGCCGCAGTTCCACTGGAGGATGGTATTGTCCATGGCTGAGAAAGGCGTGAAAGGACTGGGAAGGCAATTTACGCCGCTTGTTCACTCACTGCCACCGATTCAGTACCCGGACGAGAGGCATCCATGGCGTCTGAGGGACCAGCGAGATGAAGGTCCTCAGCGGACGCTAGAATCTCGACTTCATCCTCAGACGCAGAGCGCGAAAGGTGCGGTGGGGTTGGTGCCACCGCAAGTTCTTTGGCCTTAGAGGTCTTTCTCTTGGACTTCTCTCGCTGAACCTTGGGTTTCACCGGCTGGGAAGGCTTCACCGATTCAGTCTCCGGGACAGAGGAGGATCGTGAAGCCCTACGCCCGGCTGCTGGTGAGGACTTATGCCACTGGTGGCCGTCATCCTTCCCGCTGGGGGAACCCTGGGAAGGGAGGGTCCCAAGGGAACTCTTACGGGCGAGAGTAGCCGAAGAAGTTAGGCGCTTCTCCGGCTGAGAAGCGGGGACGGACGTCCCCGACGGGTGGGAGGAGGTTGCTCCTGAGGTAGGTGGTGCAGGAGCAACCGGTTGGGGAGAGCCCCCCACGGGCAAGGGGGCAGAAGGAGTCGTACTGCTTATCGAGCTGGCTGGAAGTCTCGAAACTGATGGAGCTAGCACAGTTGTTGTAGCAGCTGCATACGAAGATGTCATTCTCACAGGATGGAGTCTGTCATATTTCCGTTTGGCCTCAGTATAGGTCAGCCGGTCCAGGGTCTTATATTCCATGATTTTGCGCTCTTTCTGAAAGACTTTGCAGTCAGGCGAGCAAGGTGAATGGTGCTCCCCGCAGTTGACGCAGATGGGAGGCGGGGCACATGGAGTATCGGGATGAGACGGGCGTCCGCAATCTCGACATGTGAGGCTGGAAGTGCAGCGGGAAGACAGATGGCCGAACTTCCAGCACTTGAAGCACCGCATCGGGGGAGGGATATAGGGCTTGACGTCACATCGGTAGACCATCACCTTGACCTTTTCCGGTAACGTATCACCCTCGAAGGCCAAGATGAAGGCACCGGTAGCAACCTGATTGTCCTTCGGACCCCGATGAACGCGCCGGATGAAATGAACACCTCTACGTTCTAAGTTGGCGCGCAGCTCGTCATCAGACTGCAAAAGGAGATCCCTATGGAAAATAACACCCTGGACCATATTAAACTCTTATGTGGTGTAATAGAAACGTTAACATCCCCCAACTTGTCACAAGCAAGTAACCTGCGGGACTGGGCGGAGGATGCCGTTTGTATCAGTACTGACCCAGAGCGCATTTTAGACAAGCCCTCCACCTCCCCAAACTTGTCCTCTAAATGCTCGACGAAGAACTGAGGCTTTGTGGAGAGAAAAGACTCCCCATCAGCTCGCGTGCAAACTAAGAATCGGGGCGAATAACTGTTAACTCCATCCTGCGACTTACGCTCTTCCCACGGCGTGGCCAGGGAAGGGAACGTTTTCGGATCGTACTTCTGAGCATTAAATTGAGCCCGAGAACGCTTAGAGACTGCTGGCGGCTGGCCGCCAGCGAGAGATGATGTACCACGCTTCATTGCGGGTCATCCGCCCTGATGCCACCTACTCCGACCAAGGGCCCTCCCCACGGGCGCCACCCAGCCACAGCAATAGCCACCTGGCAGGATGGCCATTGCCGGGAGTCCTGATGCCCCAGGGAGATGGGCATCTACTCCTTGGCATACGTGGGGAGTGAACGGCGCAGGCATCAGTAGAGCGATCCCTGTGTTGTCAGGGGGCTACAACCAAGAGGGTACATGGCGGCCCCACCACAACGGACTGGCTACCGTGCTGGATGTTAGGTGACATGTGGTCCATGGGCGTCGTCAGTGCAGAAAATGGCCCTGCACAGTGCTTGGCAGAAAGTGCACGCAGGGGCGCATCGATGCCCAAGAGATGGAGAGCGGGCAAGACTGCAATGCAACGACGAATAAGATGGCGAAAGTTCTCAACACAACACGGACACAATGCACCAAGTAAGGCGCCCTTCCCCAATCGGCTCGCTCTTCGGAAAAATTTTGAGATATGGAGGTCAAACCCGACAGGGGACCATCACATAAGGCCGAAACGTTTGAGACTCCTTTTAGTCGCCTCTTACGACAGGCAGGAATACCGCGGGCCTATTCTTACCCCCGAACCCGCAGGGGGGCGGGCAAGGAAGCAAAGGACATCGAGTTTACGGAAACATCCTACCTTCAGAAGTCTGGTATGAGGCAGCCAAGTGAACTTGTTGTCGAAAAGAAGACCCAGGAAACGAAACTGTGGGATCACAGGTAATCGTTGTGCATCGAGATAGAGCTCCGGATCGGGGTGGATCGTAGTACAGCGACCAAAGTAGCAACCCATGGTTTTAAAGGAGAGAATTGAAACCCGTGTAATAGGGTCCATGCAGAGGCACGCTGTATAGCTCCCTGAAGCTGCCACTCTGCAGAGGCCATAGAAGAGGAACTAACCCAAATGCAGAAAACATCCACATACGGAGCAGGAGCGACCAAAGGACCCACAGAGGCCACAAGTCCATTGATAGCAATGAGGAAAATAAGTACACTCAATACCGAACCCTGTGGGATGCCACTCTCCTGGGTCCATGGAGAACTAAAAACAGTAGCAACCTGAACCCTGAATGACCGATTGAACAGGAACTGGCGGATAAAAATCGGGAGTGGGCCCCGAAGACCCCACTGATGAAGTGTAAGTAAGATGTGATGGCGCCAAGCCGTCATAGGCCCTGCAAAGATAAAAAATACTGCAACCAAATGGCAGCACTGGGAAAAAGCCTGCCAAACTGCGGATTCGAAGCTAAGTAAATGATCGATTGGAGATCGTCCCTCTTGGAAGCCACACTGGTAAGGGGACAATAGATCCCGAGATTTGAGGACCCAATTAAGCCGATGGGCTACCATCTGTTCAAGTAACTTGCAAACAACATTTGTCAGACTAATTGGGCAACAACTTTCAACAAACAGGGGGTTCTTACCAGGCTTAAAGACAGGAACGACGATGCTATCCCTCCACTGAGAAGGGAAGTCACCCTGGAGCCAAACACGGTTAAACTCTTGGAGAAGATGTTGCCATTGTGGAGCACTGAGATGTTGAAGCAGTTGGTTATGAATGGAGTCTGGGCCAGGGGCCGTATCATGAGAAAGAAGAAAGTGTGGAAAGAAATTCCCATTCAGTAAAAGGTTCGTTGTAAGATTCTGACTGACAAGGGGTAAAACGTAAGGCGTAAGCTTTGCCCTGCTGTTTCTGGTGAAGGAAAGCAGCCGGATAGGAGGCTGATGCTGTTGCAAAATGGGTCACAAGATGTTCTGCAAGAATCAACGGGTCCGTGCAAAGGACATCCGGGAGGTGAAGGCCTGGGAGGGTGGACTGCCGATGGCAACCTTGGAGAGAGCGAAGTGTAGCCCATACCTGTGACATAGGGACAGTAGAACCGAGGGAAGAAACAAAGCGTTCCCAACACATCCGTTTGCTCTGTTTGATTAAGTAATGGGCTTTAGCGCGAAGGCGTTTAAAGGTAATAAGGTTGGCAACAGATGGGTGCCTCTTAAGGTGTTGCAAAGCTCGACGGCAATCACAGATGGCAATGGAAATGGCTGTACTCCACCACGAGACTTGCCGGCGGCGAAATGGTCCAGATGAACGTGGTACAGCAAGGCTAGCAGCGCGAACAATTGCGTCAGACACTTCACGTAGGACGTCATCAATACAACCGGACAAAGAGGGAGAAAACACAACCTGTGCAGTATATAGAGGCCAATAGGCGCATTGGAAAGACCAACGAGGTAACCTGTCCATCGGGGAGTGGGAAGGGAGCCAGAGAATCAACGGGAAATGGTCACTATCATAAAGGTCGTCGTGTGGTAACCAGTGTAATGAAGGGACAAGGGAGGGAAAAGAAAGAGAAAGATCAAGGCAGAAAAGGTACCATGACCAGCACTAAAAAGAGTAGGGGAGCCATCATTAAGAAGGCACAAGTAGTGGTCTGCAAGAAGCTGGTGTATGAGAAGACCTCGTCTAGATGGAAATGCACTGCCCCACAAGGGATGATGAGCATTAAAATCCCCGAGAAGAAGCAACGGAGGAGGAAGTTGATGAAGAAGGGCAGTTAAGGCAGCAGGTGTCAGAGTCCTGTCAGGAGGAAGATAAAGATTGCAAACCGTGACCTCAGAGTCCAAGTGGACCCTAACAGCAACCACTTCCAATGTAGTTTGAAGAGGAATCTACACGCTAGCAACGTCTGTACAGACCAACGTACAAATGCCACCAGAGGCCAGCAGGGAGCCAACCTGATTTCGGCAGAAAACACGGAACACACAGAGGGTCGGTGAATGATCATCAGTAAAATGAGATTCCTGTATAACCACACAAGCTGCAGAGTAAGACGAAATAAGGGATTTCAACTCCAGAAGATGATGGTAATATCCATTGCAATTCCATTGGACAACCACAGAACAATGATTCAAATGGGGGTTGAACAGGCTAAAGCCAGTCATGCTGCCGTGTCACCACCCGTCACCGACAAGGAGGGGGCGACATCCATCGATAACAGGTCAGAATCAGGTTGCGAAGCCGGGGATGAGACCTATGGTGACACCAGTGGCTCCTTGTCCCAGGACTTATGTTTCTTCTTCTTTTCTGTTTAAGATTGAGGATGGCTGTGTGGCATAAAGGAGCCAGCTGCAGCAAGATAGGGAACAGAAAAAGATTGGGCGACCTGGGGGCCCTTAGACCGTGATTCTCGCGGTCATTGCGTGGCAGCAGACCTTTGGCCTGGAAGGTGCATCCCGGGAGGGGCACCCTTGACCGACGGATGCCGAAGAAGTGGGACACTTCTCCAGCTGGGGAGGGGGAGTGGCGGCCGGAGGAACGGGTGTGGGAGCCGCAGGGGAGGGGAGGAGGAGAGGGGTTTGGGACTGGGGTAAGGAAGGGGGAGGAAGGGGTGAAGATGAAACTAAAGCATAACTAGACGTCATGGACACAGGGTGAAGATGTGCATACTTCTTACGAGCCTCAGTGTAGGTTAAATGATCAAGGGACTTCTACTCCTGTATCTTCTTTTCCTTCTTATATACTGGGCCATCTGATGAATGTGGAGAATCATTGCCACAACAATTAACACACACAGGAGGGGGAACACAGGAACTCCCCTCATGGAGTGGACTTCCAGTCACCACAGAGTGGGGCCTGTGAACAGCGAGAAGACGTGTCCAAAACGCAAGCACTTACAACGCCTCATAGAGGTGGGATGTACGGCTTCACGTCTCATCGATAAACCATAATCTTTACTTTCTCAGGGAGGGTAACCCCTTCAAAGGCCAGGATAAAGGCACCAGTATCAATGCGATTGTCCTTCGGACCCTTCTGAACACACCGAACAAAGTGAACACCCCGCCGTCTGAGATTGTCCCGAAGTTCCTCATCAGTTTAAAGGATGGGGTCCCTGTGAAAAATCACACCTAGATTGTCCCGAAGTTCCTCATCAGTTTAAAGGATGAGGTCCCTGTGAAAAATCACACCTAGAACCATATTTAGAGACTGGTGGGGGGTAAAGGACACAGGAATTGTGCAAAGATGGTTACAGGCACGAAGGGCTGCAGACTGGGTAGCTGAAGCAGTTTTTATCAACAATGAACCCGACCGCATCTTGCTCAGAGAGTCCACTTCGCCAAACTTGTCTTCAATGTGTTCCCAAAAAATAAAGGTTTGGTATTGGTGAAAGTATCCCCATCAGACCTGGTGCAAACCAGATAGTGGGGGAAAGGTTTCGCCCCTAGCTGACAGGCCTGATCCTCCTCCCAGGGGTAGCCATGGAAGGGAAGGCCGAAGGGGCACAAGAAGCAGCACTAAAAGAATCATTTCCACACGGAGAGACGCCCGCAGAAGAACAGCCAGAGTTCTGGACCTGTATGCATTTCATTTGCATAGCATCCGCCCTGATACCACCCACTGCGATCAGGGGCTCTCCCCACGCGCGTCACTCAGCCACAGTAAGGGCCGTCTGGCACGGCGGCCATTGCCAGGAGTTCCGATGCTCCAGGATGACAAGCAACCACTCCTAGGCTCACATGAGGTGGTCACAGCTCAGGTATCAGAAGTGTGATCCCTGCGAGTTCAGGGGGCTAAACCAAAAGGGTACATAGCGATCCCACCACATGGGATGGTTACCATGCTGTCTATGCACCTTAGCATCAGACAACGACGTGAAAGAAAAGGTGGAATGAACTAGGAGGGCACATGTCGGAGACACTAGGTAAGGTGCTCTTTCCCAAATGGCTCAAACTACGGAATAGAAATTTAGTAAAGGAGGTCAAAACCCCAGAGGGGGGCCAGAGAATGCCAAAAGGATGAGGTGATTACACAACAAAACCAAACTGCAAAACCAACATAACGAGGAGGATAGCCGGGACAACATAAACAAGGACACCAAGAAAGGGAGAGGAGAGGGTGAAGGGGAAGGAGCAAGGAGAGGGAAGGAGGGGAAGGCCAAGGAAATGCAGCCCTGGAAAGGAAGGAAGGTTGCAATAGCCCGTGCTCACCATGCACCTACTCATGAAAGAACCGTGAGCCCCCTGGGGGGTATCCATGTAGATGCAGATGTAGATGTAGACTCCAGGATCCAACCCAACCGCCAACACACCATACATGCCAGCAGCTTACAAGGAACATTGGTGAGGCCGATGGGCTGATAGCTATCCACATAAAACGGATTTTTACCGGGTTTGAGCACCAGAATGATGGTATGCTCCTGCCATTGCGATGGCTGAAGATTACGAGGAGATGTCACTTGTAGTCAGATGAGAGATGTTTAATCATCTGACCATGGATTCGATCTGGTCCAGGAGCAGTGTCAGGGCAATGTGCAAGGGCACTGAGGATCTCCCACTCTGTAAATGAGGTGTTATAGGATTCACTGTGGTATGCAGTGAAAGAGACGACTTCCCCTTACAGCCACCATTTGAGAGTGAGAAAGGCTGGGGGGTAATTCTCCGATGCAGAGGCTCGAGCTTAGTGCTCGGCAATCGCGAGTGTGTCGGTAGATAACACACCATTTATGTTAACACCGGAAACACCTGTTGGGGTCTGGTACCCAAAAACACATTTGATCCTTGCCCAGACTGGAGAAGGTAACGTATGGCACCCAATGGTCGAGACGTATCTCTCCCAACACTCCTGCTTCCTATGTTTAATAAGCTGGCAAATATGGACAATGAGCCGTTTAAAGACTACGAGATGCTGCTGTAGATCATGGCGACACTCCTTAATTGCTTCAGCAACTTCCGACGACCACCAAGGGTCTGTCTTTCGCCGGGGGCACTCTAAAGAGCGAGGGATCATGTTTTCTGCCACAGAAACAATTGTTGTAATCACCTGCTCAACCATCACATCGATGTTCCTGTACGGGAGAGATTCAATGGTGACAGCAGAGGTGAAAGTTTCACAGTCCACCTTGTTTAAAGCCCATCTGGGCAGGCATCCATGGGCCTGATACCAGGGCAGTGACAGGAAGATAGGGAAGTGGTCACTACTACACAGGTCATCATGTGATCTCTAGTGGATAGATGGGAGAAGTCGTGGGTTGCAAATTGATAAATCAATGGCCGAGTTACTACCATGAGCCACACTGAAATGGGTGGTGACCACAGTATTTAAGAGACAGAGGTCGAACTGAGACAGTAAAGTTTCAACATCTCTGCCTCGGCCAATAAGCATGGTGCCGTCCCACAAGGGGTTATGGGCATTAAAATCTCCCAAAAGTAGGAAAGGTTTACAGAGTTGATCAATCAGTGCAAGCTAATACATTCAGGGGTACTGCACCATCTGGATAAAGATATACATTGCAGACAATTATTTCCTGTGTCATCCTTATTCTGGCAGCCACAGATTCAAGAGGCGTTTGAAGGGGCACAGTTCCACTACAGACTGAGTTTAAGACATAAACGCTAACTCCACCTGACACTCAATTATAGTTGCTACAGTTTCTGTAATATCTCTTATAGTCACGGAGGGCAGGGGTCCGCATTGCCGGGAACCAGGTTTCCTGGAGGGCAATGCAGAAAGCAGGTGTAAAGCTTAACAGTAGCTGTAGCTCAGCCAGGTGGTGGAAAAAACTGCCGCATTTCCACTAGAGGATGATGTCATCTTGAGACTGGGAAGGCATGGAACATTCAATGAGGCAGTTTATGCCTCACGGTCACCTGCTGCTACTGACTTATTGCCTGAGCAGTCTATATCCATTGTGTCTGAGGGTCCGGCAAGATATAGGGACTCAGCGGATGCCAGAATCTCTACCTCATCTGCAAATGCAGAGCTTGTAGGTAGCGGTGGTGTGGATGCCACTGCAATTCCCTAGGTCTTGGGGATCTTTTTGTATTGCTCTCTCTGCTCCTCGGCTTTTCCCTTGCTGGGAGGACTTCACTGATTCAGTCTCCGGGACCAAGGATGAGCGTGAAGCCGTACGACCAGCTGCTTGGGCTCTTCAGCCACTGGCAGGTGCCATCTTTCCTACTAGCAGAAACCTGGGAAGGAAGTGACCAAAGATACCCCTTCCTAGAGAGAGGAGCCGAAGAAGACTTATGCTTCTCCAGCGCAGAAGTAGGGACTGATATCCCCAATGGTTGGGGAGATTTTGCTCCTGAAGTAGGTGGTGCAGGAGCAACAGGGAGGAAGTGCCCCCCGCCATCAAGGGGGCAGATGTAGTCTTCCGGCTCTGAGAGGTGACTGGGGTTGGCAGAGCTGATGGGGCTAGAACTGCTGTAGCAGCGGCACTAGACGATGTAAGTGTTCAAATTTTCTCTTAGCCTCAGTGTAGGTCAGTTGGTCCAGGGTTTTGTACTCCATGATTTTCCCTTCTTTTGGCAAGATCCTGCAGTCAGACGAGCAAGGCAAATGGTGCTCTCCACAGTTGACACAGATGGGAGGTGGGGCACATGGAGTATTGGGGTGTGATGGGCGTCCGCAATCTCGACATGTGACGCTGGAAGTACAGCAGGAAGACATATGGTCAAACTTCCAGCATTTAAAGCATCACATTTGGGGAAGGATATAGGGCTTTACAGTGATGTAAAGTGGTAGACCATCACCTTGACCTTCTTGGGTAATGTATTAACCTCAAAGGCCAAGATGAAGGCAACAGTGGCAACCTTATTATCAGACCCCGGTGAACATGCCAAACGAAATGTACACCTCGCTGCTCTAAATTGGCGTGTGCTCATCGTCAGACTGCAAAAGAAGGTCCCTGTGAAATATGGGCCCCTGGACCATATTTAAACTCTTATGGGGTGCGATGGTTACAGCTTGTCACAAGCGAGTAACGCCCGTGACTGGGCAGAGGATGCTGTTTTGATCAAGACTGACCCAGATCTCATTTTGGACAAGCCCTCCCCACCTCCCCAAACTTGTCTCTAAATGCTCTATAAAAATCTGAGGCTTCATCATCATGAAAGATTCCCCATCATCTCTCGAACACACAAGGCACCGGGGCGAATAAGAGCTGCTGCCGTCCTTAGCCTGACGTTCCTCTCACGGTGTGGCGAGGAAGGGGACCATGAAAGCCTCAGTCATGGAGGGTAACTACAATGTGATGGCGCCAAGCCACGTCATACACCTTATGAAGGTCAAAGGAGACCGCAACAAGATGCTGGCAGTGAGTAAAAGCCTGTCAGATGGCTGATTCCAATAGGAGTAAATGGCCATTTGGAGATTGCCCAGCCTGGAAGGCACACTGATACGGGGACGAAAGGCAGTGAGAATTGAGTACCCAACATAATCTTAAGCTGACCATCTTTCAAGCAGTTTACAAAGTACATTCATCAGGCTAATTGGGTGGTAGCTGTTGAAAGACATTGGGTTTTTCCCAGGCTTAAGGATGGGAGTAACTATACTGTTTTGCCACTGTGACAGAAAAGCACCCATGAGCCAAATGAGGTTGAAGACCCTGTGGAGCCGTTGCCTCTGGGGATTGTCCAAGTGTTGGATCATCTGGTTGTAGATGGATCCCAGACCTGGGGCAGTGTGTCATGAAGAGACAAGAGCCTGCACCAGTTCCCATTCAATGAAGGGTGTATTATAGGGCTCAACATGGTGTGGGATGAAACAGAGGGGGGTCTGTACAACTTTGCATTCCTGCTGGAGAAAGGCAGCAGGGTAGGAAGAGGACGATGATGCCATCGCAAAGTGTGTCACGAGGTGTTCTGCGAGGACCAATGGATCAGTGCACAGAGCACCTTGGAGATTCAGACAGTGGACAGTTGACTGTCGCTAGTGGCCCAGAATGCTACGGAGCTTTGACCAAACTTGTTATGAAGAGACATACGTCCCCAGGGAGGAAACACAGTGCTCCCAGCATTCCTTTTTAGTCTCCTTAATAAGGTAATAAGCCTTAGCACAGAGACACTTAAAAGTGAGGAGGTTGGTCTGTGAAAGGTGTCGCTTAAATCACTGCAGCGATCGTTGGCAGTCCTAAATAGTGACTGCGACATCCTTGGTCCACCACGGTACCAGTCAACGACAAGGGGCACCTGTGGATAGATGGATAGCAGTACCAGCAGCATGAAGAATAGTGGCAGAGATGCCTTGCATGACTACATCAATGGAATTTGAGAGGGAGGTGTCAAAGTGCACAGCAGATGTATATAAAGGCCATTTGGCCCTGCCAAATGCCCAATGCTTGGCAACAGCAGGGGAATGATAGAATTTCTGGAAAGTGGTCACTGTCACAAAGGTCATCATGGGATGACCAACGTAGGGCAGCCACAAGGGCAGGGGAGGAGATTGTGAGATCAATAGCAGAGAAGGTGCCATGAATGGCACTGAAGTGCATAGGGAAACCATAATTGAGGAGACACAAATCAAGGTCCATAATTGAGGAGACACAAATCGAGGTCCATGATAAGTTGGTCAATTAGGATACCCCTACCCACTGAAGTGACACTCCCCCATGGTGGATGCTGGGCACTGAAGTCCCCAAGGAGAAGAAAGAGGGGGGGGGGGGGGGGGGAGTGGCTGGATTAACATAGACAGTGCAACGTAAGGAAGTGACCTGCCTACCTGGAGGGAGGTAGACATTGCAAATGGTGATTATCGGAGTCATTTGCACTTGAACCATCACTTCCTAGTTGGTACATAGGGGGATCCAGTCACTAATGACATCGGAGCGAACGAAAGTACAGGCACCACCAGATGCTACCCCAGGGCCAGTACGGTTCTGACAGAATGCCCAATAACCATGAAAAGTTGGAGAGTGGTCATCATGGAAATGCATTTCTTGAAGAACAAGACAGAATGCAGAATAGGAGGAGATGAGACATTGCATTTCCGGTAGGTGACAACAGTATCCATTGCAATTCCACTGGATGATTGTGTGGTGAAAGCCCAAGATAGACAAGAAGAAGCTGAGGAGGAGGTCAGGTCACTCGGTCAGCAGTCGTCACCAACAAGGATGGGGTGATATCCATAAATAAGATGTCAGACTCAGGTTGTGATAGGGAGATGGCACCTTCAGGGGCACCTTGTCTTGGGATTTATGTTTCTTCTCCTTCTCCTTCTTTTTCTCCTCCTCCTCCTCCTCTTTCTCTTTCTGAGGTGGAGCAAGTCAGGGCAAAGGGGGAGTACAGGCTTCTGCAAGATCTGTAACTGAAAGAGAACGGGCAAAATTGTGGCGCACAGATGGTGCACCTTGTGGCCGAGTGGCAGTACGAGTCTTCAGGCCTGAGAGACACCGGGGAGAGGGGTCCCGGGAGGGGGCACTTCTTTGGCCGGGGAGGGGAAACGGCTCCCTGATGGCAGGTTGTAGGAACTGTTGGGGAGGCGGAGGGGAGAGAGGGACGGGACTGGGGTAAGGATGAGGGGGAGGGGGAAATGAAGTAACAGTGGCAAAAGTTGAAGATAGTGGCACTGGATGGAGTCTCTCATACTTTTGGTGAGCCTCAGCATAGGACAGGTCATCCAGGGACTTGTATTCATGGATCTTCATTTCTCTCTTGCAAGCTGGGCAAGCTGGTGAGTGAGGGGACTGGTGGTCAGCACAATTGACACACACAGGTGGCGGAACACCGGGGCTTCCCTCATGGAGTGGGTTGCCACAGTCACCACACAAAGGATCCACCATACAGCGAAAAAACATATGTCCAAAATGCAAGCACCAAAAGTACCGCATAGGTGGAGGAAAGTACGGCTTCACATTACATCCGTAGCACATAACCTTAACTTTCTCTGGAAGAGTACCCCCTCAAAAGCCTGAATGAAGGCGCCAGTATCGGTGCAGTTGTCTTTGCAATGCTTCTGCACACATCTAACAAAATGATGCCACACTGCCCCAGGTTAGCCTAGAGTTCCTCATCAGCTTGCAGGATCAGGCCCCTATGAAAAACTACTCCCTGGACCATGCCCAGAGATTCATAAGGAGTGGTAGACATGGGGACATTCCCAAGATGATCACAGGCATGAAGAGTTGGGTGGCAGAAGAAGCTTTAATCAACAGGGAGCCCGACCGCATCTTACTAACTGTAAGAGACTCCACTTCACCAAACTTTTCCTCTATATTTTCCACAAAAAACAATGGCTTTGTGGTGGTGAATGTGTCCCCACCTGTCCTTGTACAAATGAGGTAACAGGGAAATGGTTTCATCCCAAGATGGCGAACCTGGCCCTCCTCCCATTGTGTAGCTATGGAAGGGAAGGTTGCCGGGACATATGAAGCAGCATTCAAGGACCAGTCATGATTCGAAGAGATGGCCATATTTTTGCAGTTCGATTCACTTCATGCACCAAGCATCTGCCCTGATACCACCCACTCTGACCAGGGGCTCTCCCCATGTGCACCACCCGGGCACAGCAAGAGCCGACTGGCATGGCAGCTGTTACCAAGAGTTTTGATGCTCCAAGAAGATAAGCAACTACTCCTTGGCATACATAGAGAGAGAACAGCTCAAGGATCAGTAGTGTGATCCCTGTGTTGTCATGGGGCTTAGCCATATGGGTACGTAACAGCCCCATCACAAGGACTGGCTACACGTGCTGGTGACCTAGCAGGGTTGAAGGGGGCTACAGTGGGTAAGGGAGAGGGGAAGGAGGGGGGAGAGGAATCCACACCACGGATGCTATGGAGAAAATTCTTTCCCATATGGCTCACACTAAAAACAGGAAATTTTGAAGTGGAGGTCAAACCTCAAGTGGGGACCTAAACACCAAAAAGGATGAAAGAACAGCAAAAGGAACAAAATTGCAACCAATACAAGAAACCAGGCGTATAGCCAGGTCAACATAAATCAGAACACAGAGAGGGGGGAAGGAGGCGGCAACAGGAAGGAGCCAGGATAGGGAGCGAGGGTGAAGGAAATGCAGCCAGGGAATGAAGAATGGGCCGCAACAGCTCAGGGCCCCATGTGTGCCACTCATGAACTCACAAAAGAACTGTGAGCCCTCTGGGGGGACACTAAACAGAATTGCAGACTGAAAGCGAAGTAAATTAATCTATGGTTAGACCAAACACCAGCCATATACCAGGAGGTACAAATACCACAATGAAGACCAATTCAATGGATATGATAAAACAATTATCATCTAAATTGTCATATGAAATGTCAATTATGTGTATGAAATGACCGCTAAACATAATTAAATGTCAGATCAGTTGTCATCTAAATTGTCATCATAATTATCAACTATATGTAATGAAAGTTGTTCTCAAATAACAAGCTTAATGAAAATTGTATCAAAGATAACTTCATAGCAAATGCTATGATGACTGACATAACAAATTCATCATTACAATGCGGCACATTAACTAACGAAATTAGAGCCTTAAAAACTGCCTATCAAGCCACGTGATGTAACAAAACAGTTGTCTGGCGAACAGTCACAGTGTCTGTCCATGAGGGAAACTCATATAAATGAAAGACTGAAGTCACAATTACTGTGTGTTGTTTAGTACGCAGTTACAGATGCATTATCTCAGGGAGGCACTTTGAGAGATGCAATCAACAGGGAGTTAAACCAAATTAAAATGGTGCAAGACAAAGACTTACCACAGTGGTGGGATAGTGTCCTCACAAATCAGTGACATCCAACAGGAAATAACATTGGATAAACAGAAAGTAATTGACTCACCACCCTCCGTTGTTAGAGTAATAGATGAAAATACTAGTCCTACTGTGTATGAGGAAAGGTATGGTAATGATCTAAGTCATGTAGGCACGTCATCTAACCCTGTATTGTATGACATTTAGGCAGAGCCTCAATTGTCACCTGTTCTGCTTGACAAAAGCTTACTAGAACATAGACAATTCCAAATGTTCACTCCAGATATAAAACATATTCACCCCATTGTCTTCATTATGTGCTTTAAAGGTGTATTACTGAGATAGTCAACTGATCAACATAGAATTCAGTTCATCACAGGTTTCATTCAGGGGGCTCCTGGTACTGCACAGAATTGTCAAAATTATGCACAAAGTATTCTTAGCTAAGACTGGTCTAGGGGTGTCCAGAAAAGACTCTTAAAGGAGGTCTTTATCCAGAACCTTTTAACAGTAGACAATGTAGCCTCCACAATTACTTTGTAAAGTACCTAAATAAAACAAGCTACTGGGAGGAGCCCATATGTGACTGAGAAGTTCTAAGGATATAGAAGGCTTTCCGGTTCCCCAATAACACTACACATGACTCTAAAATAAATAAAAAAATAGCAGGTAATAGAGCCATCTTTGGCTAAGAAGAAGTTTTAATACCAATTAGCATTAAAATTCCAATTATTCATGTTTTTCAATGTGCTCCTGCTGTGGTGACTGAAAAATTAATTTTTGGATGATTAGTGTTCAATCATTTTCTTACACATTCATTTTATGAGGGATACATTACACAAGGAATCTACAGTACAAACATTTATAATTGATTTTTTATTGCAGTTCTTTTCAAGCTGTGTGATGAAAACAGTTACAGATTATCTTTCTAAACCAGTACAGTTTTTAAGGCTGGCAGCCTTGTTCTACGCTACTGCCAGTGAAGTGCCTTAATTATTTGGAATAGATTTTGCTGCAATTGATCTGGGGTTTGCAATCAAGCCAGATCCTAACTCCTTAAAACCTTCAGACTGCAATATGACTTCAAATTTTACCTCATACTGAGTGCAGACAAAACTGTGAAGCACACTGCAACATTTTATGTTGTCTGTAAGCTTAAGTGAGACATTTAATTGTCAATGAAAAATCTGCCACTTGTTGGATAACTTTTCAAATGTACACTCAATAAGACATCTCGGTCTAGTCAGATGGTAATTAAATGTGCAGATTACTGAAGATAAAGTTCTTTCAGCAAAAGACCACATCACATTCTTGGACAATCTGAATCTGCAAATTCCACCGATATGTCTTTATGCTCCCTGACAGCGGAACATCATTTTTAAAAGTTAACACTCACTCTCCTCAATAGATTCCTGTGAGATGTTGGGAATACTCCTGGCATTGGTAGTAGAGCTGCTGGGATTAATGTTTAGTTGACAGCATAATAATGAAATGTGGAAACAGAAACAATATGCTAAAAATTTTGATAACAAAGTAGTTTACTTGTGACTCTACAGAAGGATGGGGACTGTCTTCCACTCCATCAACCTCGTCCTGGTCTCCGTCAGAGCTGTTGTCAGACTGCTCAGACCAGTGTAATGGACTGGCACGCACTCCCTGCAAAGGCCTGGCATGCACCTCCTGCAAAGGCCTGGCATGCACCTCCTGCATAGGCCTGGCATGCACCTCCTGCATAGGCCTGGCATGCACCTCCTGCATAGGCCTGGCATGCACCTCCTGCATAGGCCTGGCACGTACTTCCTGCAAAGGCCACAACAGTAACTGGAGTTAGCCATAAATATGGTGTGCTGCATACAAAAAAGTGCTTTCCTTCACATCAGATTCGATAAAAATAACTCAAATTTAATGCCTATCAAACATAAAATGTCAAACACTGGAAACTCCAGGTAGGAATATCAACAATGAAGGAAAAGGCAGATTGCTTCTTACCATAAAGAAGACACATTAAGTTTCACACAGGCACAATTAAAAGACATTTACACAAACCTTTTGGCCAGTGCTATCATCAGTGACACATACATCAGAAACATTAGCAAAGTCTTAACCATATTGTGGGATACCACACTTACTGTCATTGGATTTTTAAATTTGCACAACCTGTCAGTTAAGTTCTTTTAACAACAGTAGAGTAGAAAAACTGCTACATGAGTGCCGGTACCAATCTAGAGTATCTATGTTATTGGCCCAAATATTGGTACCCAACTATAAAGTTCTTTGTGCCTACATTTTACAATAGCTGAGTCCAATAGCTTGCAATCCCCATTCCTCCTCTCTCATTACAACCACTGTTACTGAGGGTGTAAGACAGAATATTAATAATAAAAAAACTGTTACATTAAAATAGTAAATAATTGCTACGTGTATCACCTGGGGGCGGGGGTGGGTGGGAGAGGAGAGAGAAAGAGAAAGGGGGAAAGGGGCGGAGAGGGAGATAATTCAGCAATTTATAAAAACAAAAAGCTGTAGAATCTCTGATTTACAGATTGTTTTAAAAAAAAATCTGCTTAATCACAAGGGAGACAGACATTCAGTAGAAAGGGTAAGGCTCACAGTGATGCTGGGAAGAAAAACCACATTCATTTTGTCTCTATTGGTGAACTATGATTTTTTACCTCTTTAACACTGTAACTAAACATCCAGCACAGTTATGATCTTAAACATTTGCATACAAAGAGAACGCACAGAGATACTGATTGAGTCAAAGGGTACATTTGGGAGAGGCAGCTATTACACACTGTTCCTCTACACTCCACTTCTCACTGCCAGTAATGATAGTTTTCTTATCTTATGAATCAATGGCAGTAGCACTGCTATAGCTACCGGCTGCAAATCAACAACTTACTCAGTACATGGGAAAGATGCACCTTTCAAAAACTATTTCAGTTGTAATATGCAGCAACACTTTAACTACTGTAGGACACACCATATTTATGTTTGTCAAAATTTACTTATCAAAAAAATTTCTTTCGCTGTTGATAAAATGCCCACACATCCAAACTTCAGGGTCCTCCACACTGCAGATTTCAGTGAGTAAAAAATTTAGAGGTATATGTTTCCCACCATAGCAATTTTCATAGATGCTGTATATAATAAGCAAAAATATATTCACCGGAGATTTATTTACTGCGCAATACCACATTTCTGAATTTACCTTGCAGTTTTAGTGCATTAAATATGGAGTGATCATAAACCCTCATCTTATCATGCCATTCCTTTTAAAGTCCTGTAAAGTTTCTTTGTAGAGAAGATTGCCTGGAATGTATGGAGTGTTGGCATTTGGGTTGGCTCTTGAGTCACGTTGCCTACTGGCTCCATGTGAGGGCGGCTTCTGCCAGGGTTGCTCTACCACTGATGATCTTGTGTCCCTCGAGTCTGCCATCTGAACAGCCTTTTCCAGGCGCCATCACCTGGTTGTCATCTTTTTTTGATATACAAAAAAAGCGTATGATCTGACCTAGCAACAACATATCTTTGCCACATTATACGAGTGAGGTCTCAGAGGCCCGCTTCCAATTTTTATCCAAAATTTCCTGATGCTTCGTACTTTCCGTGTCCAAGATGGTGCCTCCCATAGTTCCCCCCATATCCAGGAGAATGGGGTCTCTCAGGGATCTGTATTGAGTGTATCTCCATTTTTAGTGGCCATTAATGGTGTAGCAGCAACTGCACGGCCGTACGTCTCACCTTCTCTGTATGCAGACGACTTCTGCATTTCGTACTGCTCCACCAGTACTGGTGTTGCTGAGCAGTGCCTACAGGGAGCCATCCACAATGCACAGTTATGGGCTCTAGCCCACAGTTTCCAGTTTTCGGCCGCAAATTCGTGTGTTATGCACTTCTGTCCATGTCACGTTGTTCATCTGGAACCGAAGTTTTACCTTAATGATGATCCATTCACAGTAGTGGAGACATATTGATTCTTAGGACTGATTTTTGACACCCGATTGACTTGGCTTCCTCACCTTTGTCAGCTTAAGCAGAAGTGCTGGCAGCACCTTAATACCGTCCACTGCCTGAGTACCACCAACTGGGGTGCAGATCACTCTATGCTGCTGCAGCTCTACAGAGCCCTTGTTCAATCCTGCTTTGACTAGGGGTGTCTGGTTTATGGTTCGGCAGTGCCCTCAGCATTGCGTTTACTCGACCCAGTGCACCTCTGTGGCCTTTGTCTAGCGACAGGAGCTTTTAGGACGAGTCTGGTGACCAGTATCCTGGTGTCGGCTGGAGTTCCTCCATTGCAGGTTAGGCGTACACAACTGTGGGCCAGTTACGTTGCACACATTTGTAGGTCTCCTGAGAATTTGAATTACGGTCTCCTTTCTCCACTCGCGGCAGTTCATCTCCCACATCAGTGGCCAACGTCAGGACTAACAATTGTGGTTCACGTGCGATACTTTCTGTCTGAACTGGAATCCTTCCCTTTACCACCTCCGTGGTATACACTTAGGACGCAGCTTCGTCTGGACCTTTCCCATGACCCTAAGGACACGGTTACTCCTGCTGCTCTCCACTGTAACTTCCTCTCGATTCTTGACGTTTTCCAGGGCTCTGAAGTGGTTTAAACCAATGGCTCAATGGCTGATGGCCATGTTGGCTTGGCCTACATCCACAGAGGCCATTTTGAACAGCATTCCTTTGCCCGATGGCTGCAGTATATTCACTGCAGAGCTGATGGCCATCTCTCGTGCACTTCAGCATATCCGTTCATGCCCTGGGGAATTGTTTCTTTTGCGTACTGACTCCTTGAGCAGCCTACAAGCTATCAACCAGTGCTACCCTCACCATCCTCATGTAGCGTCCATCCAGGAGTCCATCGATGCCCTGGACCGGTCCCATTGTTCAGTGGTGTTTATGTGGCACCCCAGGACACGTCGGCATCCCCGGCAATGAACAAGCTGACACGCTGACCAAACAGGCTACGCTGAAACCTCTTCTGGAGATGGGCATCTCTGAACCTGACCTGCATTCTGATGCATGCCGTAGGGTTTTTCAGCTTTGGGAGACGGAATGGCATAACAGTACACACAACAAACTGTGTGTCATTAAGGAGACTACAAATGTGTGGAAGACTTCCATGCAGGCCTCTCGCAGTGAATCAGTTGTCCTCTGCTGGCTCCACATTGGCCACACTTGGGCAACCCACAGCTAGCTCCTGCACCGTGCAGACTCGCTGAGTGTCAGTGCAGTGCACGGTTGACAGTGGCCAATATTCTGGTGCACTGTCCCACTTTGACTGCCCAGTGATGAAATCTTGGGTTACCGGACTCATTGCCACTACTTTTATCTGACAACGCCTCATTGGCTGATTTGGTCAGAACTGCAGCTCAAACACAGTTACAGTGCTATCATTAATTATTAAAGATCATCCATTGTTCAAAGTTATTGTCTACAGCAGCTGTCGAAATGTGTATCACTCTTTAATTGAAAGCACACAGAAATGGTGCAAGGTTCCCATTTGTCCTTCTCAATGATTGGGTACAAACAAAGAAAAGGAAGCCTGTCAAATACCTTGAAATGAAGGGAAGATTTTTATACTTTTTCAGAACTTCTCACATGCCCATTACAAGTGAACAAATATGATGAGCATACCAAAAGATTTTTTGGAAAAATGTGAAATGGGCAATCTTCTCTACAAAGAAACTTTACAGGACTTTAAAAGGAATGGCATGATAAGATGAGGGTTTATGATCACTCCATATTTAATGCACTAAAACTGCAAGGTAAATTCAGAAATGTGGTATTGCGCAGTAAATAAATCTCCGGTGAATATATTTTTGCTTATTATATACAGCATCTATGAAAATTGCTATGGTGGGAAACATATACCTCTAATTTTTTTACTCACTGAAATCTGCAGTGTGGAGGACCCTGAAGTTTGGATGTGTGGGCATTTTATCAACAGCGAAAGAAATTTTTTTGATAAGTAAATTTTGACAAACATAAATATGGTGTGTCCTACAGTAGTTAAAGTGTTGCTGCATATTACAACTGAAATAGTTTTTGAAAGGTGCATCTTTCCCATGTACTGAGTAAGTTGTTGATTTGCAGCCGGTAGCTATAGCAGTGCTACTGCCATTGATTCATAAGATAAGAAAACTATCATTACTGGCAGTGAGAAGTGGAGTGTAGAGGAACAGTGTGTAATAGCTGCCTCTCCCAAATGTACCCTTTGACTCAATCAGTATCTCTGTGCGTTCTCTTTGTATGCGAATGTTTAAGATCATAACTGTGCTGGATGTTTAGTTACAGTATTAACACTTTGGGTCCTGAGCCATTGCGTGCGGGTGTCTACCATAAAGACTGGCTGATTTTAACATATTTTAAACTACTAGAACTCATGTAAGGTTTCAGTTATAGCAATAAAATTACTCGTATTGAAAAACCTAGACTTTCTTGTTTAAAACCATATATAATACCTTTCTTTTGAATGAATACATACTTTTGACAAACGTTATTATTATAACATCGTTTCTGAAAAAAGGAAACATTGGTCAAAGGTATAGTCACAGTATTTTCTAGAAGGAAATTTTTTTTACTCTTCACAAAAATTGTAATTATGATGGATACAGTATGTCTTATCTACAGTAACCTCCTGTAACTATTTTAGGATGCAGTTTTGCTCTTTGTGTGGTAAATTTTGGAGCACGGCGTTTTGCACAATGCTATTTTACATTCACTACACTGGTAGCTTGTGTCTTTTCGCCACACTTTTCCAGTCAGTTTTTTTCCTCTCAGAGAACACACTACACACTGTTTTTGTTTCTGTTTCTTACCTACTTCTGTCTCAATCTTTTCCAGGAAATGATTTCCAGCTGACAGTCCAGATGGACCAGGTCGGGGTTCAAGATCTTTGCTTTGTGCAAGATCTGCACAGATAACTGTCATGAAGTGAGATGTTGTGTGGCGTTTTCCAGTAACCTTATTGTATAATATGCAGGAATTTACAATCGCCATTAGTATAACATGGAATGCCAACTTTCTCCACCAGTTCACAGTCTGATGTTCAAATGCGCTGTATGACAATCGCTGATCTAATAAGTCAACACCAAACTTGTTTTTATTGTAGTCCACTACACAGGCTGGCTTTGACTTCTCTCTTCCTCTCTGATCAGTGAAAGTGACCATCTCAGCAGTGTGCCTTGTACTTATCATATGCACATTTCTTTTGTCCTTCCAACAAAGTGCTAACATATTTCCTTTACACCTGAAAATAAGTTCACCTCATTGAAGGTTCGGATCTTTTATGGCACGAGGCAATCCCTGCCGAGATTTTCTTGTTGTTCCCACAAGAGCAGTTTTTGCAGCTTCCAGTTCTGAAGCAAGCATTGGAACTGTGTAGAATCTGTCCGTAAACAAAGTTTAGCCTTTTCCTGACAGATTTGCAAGCAATGTCTTTATCAGAGTCACTGTGTCAGACCTTTCACCCGCGTAAACAGAGAAATTCCAGATGTAACCTGTGTCAGATTCGGATAACATGTACAGTTTCATACTGTATTTATTTGGTTTTTGTGGCATGTACTGTTTGAAATACACACGACCTCAAAATTTACACATGCCTTCATCTGTAATTTTTTTGAGATGGTGTATACACACGCTGGAAATTTACACACACATTATCTAGGAGGGGTCTCACCTTGTGCGGCGGGTCAAGGCCAGTTTCTCCTTTACTCTTAGCTAAGGAATTATCACTAATGTGGAAAGTTTCTCAAAATAGAAAGAAATCTGTCACGGCTCAAGATGTTTGGACAGAAATTACATGACACAACAGGGTTCTTGGACCAGTGCTCTCGTATACGTGGTGTCACACTTACACACACATTTGGACTACAATTGCCAGAAATGTCCTTATTTCCATAAGTGTAACTCCTTTCCACTTTGATAATGAGCAGGTGGGTGAAAGGGAATTTGTGCTTCGTAATTTCCTGATGCATTGTTGAGCATACAGATTAGTTTGTTCCTTTATATGTTTCATCATACTCTCTGTCAGGAAATATGAAAAAAATTCTAGAGGTGCACTGTTCTGGTCTAAACTGACAACATTGCATAATCTGGATTGTACTGAGAATAGATCGATATCTGGTGCACAATCAGTAGTCGTCCAACTTTCCTCAGAATCGGTGTGGCGTGCAGGTCTCTGCTTCCCCTTCGCTGTAAGTCTCGCTCATTTTTCAGGCACAATATCGACGGGATAACTTGCTGCTGAAGTGCTTGGACACCTGTTATCCTCTTCTGAATCTATTAGAAGAGTATTATTTGCAAAAAAAATCATAATTACGTACTGAGAGATTTTTCAGTGAAAATCTGAACAAAAATTATACATGTTTTGTTGTCAGAATTCTTTACCTGAACTGCCAGAAACTTCTTCTTGAACATAGTCCACATCATCAGAGTCATCTACAATATCTTCCTCTGACAAATCAACGTCACTTTCTTCTAATTCACGATATAACTCACGAGCAATTTCTTTGTCCGCCAAGCCACGCTTCGCCATGTCGACGCTACTGAGACCGCGCAGGGGGGGAATCGCCGCTAACAAAACAAGACAAATAAAAAGGAAAGCACACTCTTCCACAGCATGCCCGCACCATCTAGTGACCAATACTCAAACTACAGTCCATGTAGCGCCTCCCAGACAAGCGGGAGCCATAAGAACGCACAAAGGAAGGAAGGGGAAGAACGAGAACATGCGCCCGTAAAATTACGGGCACCGGACTTTCGGGCAGGCCGCACCCGCCCATATTTTTACGGGCGTCGGCGCCTAAGTGTTAAAGAGGTACAAAATCAGAGTCCACCAATAGAGACAAAATGAGTGTGTTTTTCTTCCCAGCATCACTGTGAGCCTTACCCTTTCTACTGCATGCCTGTCTCCCTTGTGATTAACTAATTTTTTAAAACAATCTGTAAATCAGAGATTCTACAGCTTTTTGTTTTTATAAATTTCTGAATTATATCTCCGTTCTTATGGGTAATGTATGATGGCATGGTCACCATACTGGGTAAGCTTGGAATACGTGTCTCTGCCATCTTGGTGATTTCACAGGTCAAAGTATAGTACCACACATTTTGGTTATTCTGATGAAGGCACCCTTTTAGACAGACAACACGACATATGAAATACATTTACAAGACACCCTACCGCTTCACATTCAGATGAAACATATGCCATATGAACTAGTTGGTAGGCTTAACTCATGAATCTGTTAAATTTTCACCTTATTATGCCATCATCTACCTACTTCCAAAAATAAATAAAGCTGACAATGCACATTATCCCGTCGCTACTGGCTTTTAATGCTGAAATGAACATATTTCTATGTGGAAAACCCTTTGTTTGAAAATTTCCATCATTTACCCAGGACATTAACCACTTACTTGAACTCTTATTCATACATACTCCTACTGTTGACACATCACAGCATACTAACACTCCACGAGTATAATAAATGACACGAGCAGTGTGAGGGCATGCATTATTCTGTTCCAGGATGATCTTTTCAGGACATCTATTGCTCAACGCACAATGGTGTGTGGATATACCACACAGCATTTGTGGTTTGTCCATGTTCTAGAAAATCGACCAGAATCTGTTGCTGTGTTCAGTGCAGGCAGTTCACGGGTGTCTGCTAAGAGGCTTATCATGGATACCTGTGTTTCCACCTCTGAAATGTTGACCCATGTTAACACCGCTGGCACCCATGTAGATATCTCACTAGGCATGTTGAAGTCTGAAGTGAATTTTAGCAGCACATTTTCCACCTTTAACAAAGAATTCAATGACATTATGCGGTCTTAACGAAATATTGATGCCTGCCATTTCTGAAGTACTGCTAGTGGTCTTTTTATGGACACTGACATCAGAATATGGGGACATGTGGTGTAGAATTTTTAGATTACAATCCTGCAGTCGTATTTTTTATGTTGATGGAATTGGAATTTTAACAATGGGTTCTTGTGAGTTTCAGTTGGTCCTTTTAATTAACAAAGCAATACCATCCTGATGGACTGATAATATAATTAATGTGACGCACACAAGCCTCATGAAACATCCTATGGGTGACATCACTAATCACACAAAAACATTAGGAGAGAAAAAGTAATGGAACTTCCACAGGAATAGAGAGCTTTCACTTGGGATTGTTTGCATTATGAATGTCTTCAATCAAATAGTTGTTAGCACCAGATCACAGTGTGAAAATAGGGATTTTAATCATGGATGAAAATTGAACTGTTGAGTGAGCAATGCATTACCAATTTGGTGGTTTTGCCAACCCACAACAAAATTGTCATCTACCTAATATGGGCGGTCAGTTATTCGACAGCTCAGTCTGTCACCATAACTTCCACAAAATGCGTCTGTATAGTGACGTAACTGGTCAAAGCAGAACAGCTGTATCATGGTCTACAATACACTTATGATCTCAACTAGACCTACACTGATGTAGTAAAGAAAACAAATCAAATTTTCGTTCTTCCTCAATGGACAGCCGTAAGTCTAGAGAACTACACGATCCAAATCAGTGACATTGATTTGCAGTAGGATTTTAGAACCTATACTGTGTTCAAAGATTGTGAATTACCTCGAAGAAAAGATCCATTGTCTGACAGCCAGCATAGGTTCAGAAAATATCATTCTTCTGCAACACAACTAGCTCTTTATTCTCGCGAGGTAATGAGTGCTGTCAACGGATGATCTCAAATTGCTCACGTATTTGTAGATTTCCAGAAGACTTTTGATAACATTCCTCACAAGCAGCTTCTAATCAAATTGCATGCCTATGGAGTATTGTCTCAGTTATATGACTGGATT
The DNA here is from genome assembly GCF_021461385.2 of Schistocerca piceifrons. Lineage (NCBI taxonomy): Eukaryota > Metazoa > Arthropoda > Insecta > Orthoptera > Acrididae > Schistocerca > Schistocerca piceifrons. The sequence goes on along the minus strand of NC_060138.1, from coordinate 1,089,543,625 downwards.
CACGATTTCCTGTCAAAAGGTCACAGTTCATTGTAACTGATGGAAAGTCATTGAGTAAAACAGAAGTAATATCTGGTGTTCCCCAAGGAAGTGTTACAGAAGCTCTGCTGTTCCTAACCTATATAAATAATTTTGAGACAGTCTGAGGAGCCCTCTTACATTGTTTTCAGATGATGGTGTCATTTATGGAGTGGTCAATCCATAAGAAGATCAAAGCCCATTGCAAAATGATTTAGACAAAATATCTGTATGATGCGAAACATGGCAATTGACACTCAATAATGAAAAGTGTGAAGTCATCCACCTGAGTATGAAGAGGAATCCATTAAATTTCAGTTGTGCAATAAATTGCACAAATCCAAAGTCTGTAAATTCAACTAAATACTTAGCGATAACAGTTATGGACAACTTGGACCGGAACGATCTCACGGGTAATGTTGTGGGGAAGGCAACCCAAATGATTGCATTTTATTGGTACAACACTTTAGAAGATGCCCCAAGTCCACTAAAGGTATCCCCACACTACACTTGTCATCCTCTGCTACAGTACTGCCGTGTGGGGATTACAGAAGCGTCCGATTCCACCCATCAGCTTTGACCCATGACATCACCAATATGGTGGAAATGACCCTTCTCAACGTCTCCAATATGGCGCCTTTAAAGTCATTACATAAATGACAACAAACACGAAAATACATACAAAACCAACCAACACATCTCTCTCCAAAAACATAGTCACACTAACGGGACCAGTGCGGGAAATTGGGGATTTTTGGGTGGGGGACAAACTAAATATAAACACGTACAGACGCACACCATGATCCCAAACCACACAAAACGATGACATAAAAACACCACAAAAAATTCCGCTACACTTACAATATCGACAGGAATCGAGCAGTTCCCTTCACCTACATAGCTCAACCGCAATTGTCAATACCACAAATTATGAGACCAACTACTTCAAAAATTATAATCACACCACAACTGTTGATACAAAAAAACCAGCACCTAAACCAACGAAAATTGGAATCTGACACTTCCCTTGACCTATATAGGTCAACAGCAGCTCATGACACCAAAACACACACCGCTACGTCACATTGGAATCAGATACTTTCCTTGATCTATATAGGTCAACAGCAACTCACGATACCAAAACACATAACTATGACACATTGCAATCTAATGCTTCCCTTGAGCTATATAGGTCAACAACAGCTCAATACCAAAACACACATAGATACAATGACAAACTGGAATCAGTCACTTCCCATGAAATATACAGCTCCGATACAACTGACGATATCAAAAAAATTGAAATCGAGTACTTCCCCTAAGATACATACATCAACCACAAGTGCTGATACCAAAACATCAACCACCAATACATGCAGTAAATAACACCGATCCAACAACACATAAAAACCCCACCCAACATCGTAACACGAACAACAGACCCTAAAAAAACTACTACTTACCATAAAAAAGTTCCAGTGCTACACACTAATCCCCAACTCGCATATTCTGCTTGCATACGCTGCATTTCACTATCACCGTCACAAGCCCAAAAAGTTGCAGAAACTTAATGATGGACAACATGTCATCTCCCATTTCAGCCCACAGACGCACTATTATACTAAGAAGTCATATCCATAACTAACAAAATAAGCCACAAATTGAATTAAACGATTTACCACGTGACAAACAGCAAACCAATAACATCAAACGACACCGTAATAACATAAACACAACGGGAACCTAATTCTTAACTCACTGACACTTTCCATTCTTCTATAGCAGTCATGACCGATAAATGCACACTTCAGGCACCGACACCCAAATGAACCCAGTACATGACATAACATGCAGACCATGTACACACCACCATAGGACACCACCGACTGCAACAAGACGACATCTGCAATAACACAACTCACTCAAACTAAAGTCTACACCATCATGACGCCACATACCACAACATCCTTACGCCTCAGACCAAAGCAGACGGGTGGAATTGGACGCCTCCATTGACCCGCTGTGTGCTATGGTATCCTTACTATGTAGGATTCAGGGAGGACATCAAAAAGGTTCAAATAAGTGCAGCTCATTTCTTATTAAGACCAAAAGGGGAAAGAGCGTCACGGACATGACATGTGAGTTGGATTGGTTATCACTAAAACAAAGGTGTTTTTTGCTGCAACAAGACCTTTTCATGTAATTTCAATCTCCAAATTTCTCCTCTGAATGGGAAAATATTTTGTTCATGTTCACTTACAGAGGTGCAGGTAATCATTGTCATAAAATATAAGACATCCGTCATTGCATGGAAAGAGTTAAGTGTTCATTTTTCTCATGTGTTGTTTGAGAGTGGAACAGTAGAGAAATAGTGTGAAAATGGTTTAATGAACCCTCTGGGGTACTAAAGTGTGAACTGCAGACTAAATGTAGATCATGCTGCCACACAGACATCTAGATTGGCCAACCTCTGCTCCCTTCACCACCCCCCTCCCCTCCCCCACAAACACCCTAAAAAAATAAAACAAGCAAAATCTTCCACAACCTGTACAAATAACTGTAGGTACTTGATCATAGACAATATTTCTTGTCATTTCAACAAGAAATGTCCTACTCATATTAATCTCCAACCATAACAAGCAAACGGCACTAATAATTCCAAACACAACAGAGAATCCATCAGCTCCAGTACACAAAATCAAAGTAACTAACTAGCAATTTGGACCAAACGCTTCCAATAACATCTGACACACACAACTCACAATGTCAAATGACTCGCTAACATAAAAAACAACTTATAAACATATACATCCAACACAAAGAGTACCACCCAAAACTGCCACCTAGAAATATGACCTGACTCAAATTGCGATGAACGTGTACGATTATCTGTGATGTTTCTTCAAACTGATTTCGAGGAATACACGTATGCAATGAATCCTCGATGTCTCACTAGGAAATGACAGTCGATGGACAGTTCTGTACAGAAACAAGCCTTGACTTGGCAGGTCCCAAATCAGATTGATAGCAACATTTATTTGGGGTCCACAAAGGGCAGGGGTCGCTTACATAAACAAATACCGTTACCAAAGAATGTTATTGTCTACTATTGCACAAGTTGCAGCATATCCTAAACCCAGTAATGTAACACAATATACAATGGTTTAGAGCATTGGTCAATTGGGGTAGAGAGTGGTGCCACAACTCCTATACAACACTGGTCCAGCATATGGTCAATCATGGATGCTCTGCATCACAATCACCTCTGAAATGACAACAAGCTCAATATGTTCAAAAAAGTATTGTAGTGACTAACCTCAAAGGCTTTACGAATGTCTACTCATGCAACAGACACAAATATGGCTGCAGCAGAGTGGATGAAACTAATCTTAAATTGAGTTGCATTCCCATGGCATAAATGGGTCAATGTTTTTAACTAAGAAATTTAATTCCCCTAAACCACACTGAGTTACACACAATTATGGGTTACTTTCTAACTTGCAACCGTATTTGTACAGCACTCTGAAAGGTTCATGCAGTATAGTTACCATATCTGAGTTCCATCAATTATGTAAATTATATCACACATCATTTTGTAATAATACATGAACATACCACCCCATAACAGTTAGATATGTGGTAATCCACTGAGACATTCAAACCTATCACCACAGTTGACTGGAATAAAAGTGTATACTGCAAGAAGTTTATGAAGAGAATGAATTACTACTCAATCAATATAATACGTGAGGAACTGGACAGACAGCAGATTTTTTAAAAAAACAGGCCTACTTATCTACAGAAGAACCGACCCAATGCATTTCATCCACATAAATTTACATTACGAACGTACTTATCTCCATTACAATTCCAAAGTGGGTTTCCTATTATCATATTCATGTTACAGACTTATCGGCTACCTAGTAACGTTATAATAGTGTCCGTGAATAAATCCAAACCAGCAAATCAGCTGTCAAATGAAATAAACTGTTATTATAAGAATATATCAGAGAATGAAAACTCTTGCAGTTTCAACGTCACGCATCAACTGAAATAATCACTGGCATTTATTAGACAACCCAGTTTCAAAATAAAATGCATTTTCTTTTGCAACGATACAACCTAATCGAGGCATTTTTCTGAAGACAGAAGTTAATTAAATCATATCGTAGTCATCCAGCACATACATTTGGCTGCATCGCGCAGCGTCGTAGAAGGCCAAATAAATAAATAATAACACACATGTCAACTTACGCGCTCAAGCTGTTCCGTACGAAAGCGATTCCGTGACATTTTACTTCTACTACTTTATGTTTACTTTCACAGGTAACACCAATCTTTCACTATTTCAAGTTTCAACATGTCACAGCACTCCACATTACGACACCAGCGAGTGACAGCCGTGAGCCGGGGAAGCACACGAACAGCTGTGTACGCATTGTGCATGTATGGCTGCGTTCCTGATTGGCTGCTGTCCATAGCTGAGACTTATGTTTTGATTGTGGCGTCGTCTGTTAGTGACTCGACATTACTTTTTCTCGCTGCTCTGGTCTAGCTTATAGTCTGTAGTATCAAATTTTGTGCTGTTTTACCCTTCTTAATCTTCATTTCATTACGTAATTTGTTATTGTGAATCATTGTGCAGGCTGCACGAGGATTTTATATTTTCCCTCAGTGTACTACCCAAAGAGATACAGAATACGGATATTCCAAAAGATAGACCTAATCTACAGGGAAAGGCCTTACAATACGGAAACAAATATAAAGACCACAATATTAAAAATAAGGTTGCAAATAGTTCAGAATAGTTATATAACTAAAAACTGGTTCAACAGCAAAACAAGTCAGGCAGAAGAAATACTTTTTTTTACGTTGTTTGCCAACTAAAAAGAAAACAAGGTATAAGGATGTACATGAAAAAACAAATTTTTCGGCAGCTATTTCATTAATTATTTATTATTGCGGCATGTGTTTCGGATTGCCTAACATAACTGACAAAAATATCACCGAAACAAGTGCAAAAAGTTTTTTCCATATTACAATGTTTCAAAAAGTACCCACAGTGAATTTCATTACTATACACAAAACTATGCTCTAAAGTTTCATCTCCTGTAATCGGACACGATGATCTCCCAGCCCGGAAGTTATAACTACGCAAAGCACCGACCTGGAAAGTCTACATTGCGTAATTAATAAGCACATTTAAATCGATAGAAATTAGTTTCATGTCACTAGTCTTGTACTTGCAGATCTCAATGCTGTGTGGGCTTCACCTCCTATGAAATAGATCAAGAAAGTTCTTTATGAACTGTACTTTCACTATTAATAAACTCTACTAATATTCCGAGATTTTGAGAAGGGAGGTCCACACACAGTCTAACATAACAGTCACGACACTCACTGCTGTAAAAGTTGTTGCCGTTTGACAGATGGAGCGACACTAGCGCTCCAAGCGGCAGGTAAGGTGAACGTCAGACGCATCGTAAGCATAATGTTTGTTTGCATCCATTTCCTACGTAATTTCCGAATTATTCGAGCTATTTTCTTGCCTCCGAGAGTTTGTGTAGTATCAGAAGGCATATATGTTTCTAAAAATGATTCTAAAATAAGCCCAAGTATGGACAAAAACCATGAATAGAGTGGCAAGATACGACACATTCGTGAAGAAACACTTGTGACATTGGACAGAATTGCAGCTTATCACGTTGATATCAAAAGAATATAAACACACAGATTCACATGTAAGATGCACAGACATGTACCTCTACATGCAAAAGCGATCGACAGCTCGTTTATCGTTCTGTAGGCCTACTGTGTTTGTTATTGTCGCCTGTTGCCACAAGTGCGACCTTCATCTTTATATTATTCTAGGTGGGACAAGCAACTGCCAAATAGTGGGAGAAATATGCTGAAAATATTGTAATGAGTTGACTACATTACATTTCACGAAAAACCAAATATTTGAATAATTTTCAAACAATCTGTCTGTAGGCACTTTCCTTGTCTCGTAATAGTTTCGCTCGAAGTCTAGCGATCTGCACATTCTGACACTTTACACGCTTTTGTAAGACACGAACAGCTGCACTTATTCTAACCACTTAATCGTCAAAGCAAGTCTGTGTTGATGATTCACACGAATCTGACACTGATACATGGAGAGTTGAACTGGCTGCTTCTGTGTCATAGGACTGTTTTACAGCTTTACATTGACTGTCGAATCTTTGTGGCAGTTTCCTCTTCATCGTCAGTTGCGGTGGCTTATTTGGACCGTCAAACAGCGTGGGTACTGCATTCCACACGAGTTTGTTATTGTCTGCGTTCATGAACTGGTTTTGTACGAAATGTAGCGAACAAAACCTAATATTATTACATAAGTTAACTGGGTCTTTCTTCATAAGGTCTTCTCGTCTGCTATTAACTAGCCATTTCCTGCTCCTAAAACGAAACATTCATCATTCATACACATGTAGTTTGCAAGTGAATCCTGACGATACAGTTTAGTAACATGATGGTATATATCTCTCAGGATCCTCAGGAAACCTAAAAAAGACAGCTGTGGTGTCTTCTTCCTGTTGCTGCTGCAATTTATTGCGGTACAAACGCTCCCGATGGTAAAAACCATTGTATAAATCAAAATAAACGTTCACTATTCGCTTTCACGATCGCAGCGAACTCACAGTTCAACCTACCGGCCGCTTGGGGCACTGCTGGCGCTGTAGGCGACAAAATCGAGGCGAAGTGTCGCGACTGTTATGTTAGACTGTGGTCCACACGTGACGATCTGCCTCAGCAAATGTCTGTGCACATCACATCTGCGGAGAAAGATCATACTGTGCAGACAGGAGATTCGCGCAGACCTGAAAGTTAGAGTTCGAGGTTTGAGAAAATTGCTCAAATCTGTGAGCTCAAATCACATCGATCCGCACAAAGGACAACACGCCAACAGGAAATCGCTGACAGTCTGGTGCACGAAACGTGTCTCAATCAGCTGTTTTATTCAGTCTAGTGTTTCTTGTCTTTGCGTACACTGTAAACTCTAAAATAGTTTACCTACTTCGAGTTCCATATATCCATATGTAAACAGTTCACAGGACACAGAATGAGTCGGTTTTTACAAATTATTGTTTAGTGCAAAATTACATTGAATTTATGAAATGAAAGATGTAAATAATACGAGGAGTAGAAACTTGTGAGTTATTTAACATATGAGCTACCACACATTTCTCCCTAGGAATATACAGATATACATAAACTGGAGTTTAAGTTATGCTGTACATAGACTAGGAATGATATTATCCATGGTGGCTAATAAATTCATCCATACTATAACAAGAACCATTTAAAAGTAACAGCCTTAGTTTTTCTGTAAATTTGAGTATGTTTCCAACCAGATTTAATGTGTGATGGAAAGGCATTACACAATTTTTTTAGATCATACTGGGTAGTAAGCTTCCTCTGGGTGTTGTAATTACGGGATCAGCTATTGATATTGAGTCAGTTGCTGTTTTAGTAGCAAAGCACACCAGGGAAGAAATATATTGTGCAGTTGCTGTATAGATATGAATATCTCCAAACATATTTCTGCTTGAGTTCCTGGGATGGCTCCTCAAATAATTCTTACAGTTCATCTCCTTGTACAGAGCACTGTTTCGTTTGCTAATGTTTAATTTCCGCAAAATTTTATACCATAAGCCAAAAGCAGATGAAAATAGCTAATTATGTTGTTTTTATTGTGCCTGTCTCCGTATTGTCAGATATAATTCTTAGGACAAATGGTGTTGTGCTTAATCTTTTGCACGTGTCTTGAATATGGTATTGTCACTTCAGTTTGCTGTCTATATGCAGATCCAAATACCTGGAGGACTTCAACACATCATGCTTATACATTTTTAGATTTATTTCATCTGCAACATTAGTGTTGGAGGAAAATTAATGTAATATTTCTTTCTAAATTGACTACAAGGTCATTAATTTCAAACCACCTTACCTCATCTACAACTGTGTTATTTACTAATTCACTTAGTATATTTCTGGAAGGATTATTAATTGATACAGTAGCTTCGTCAGCAAACATGGTAACCTTTCCATGTTCTATACATAGCGGCAAAACATTTATAAATATCAGAAAAAGCAGTGTGCCTTATATTGAACCATGAGGCACTCCAAAGGCAGTGGTGCCCCAGTTTGAAGATTCACTGTCATTGTGCATTCCTTCCATGATTATTCTCTGCTTTCTATCTCACAGATAATATTCAAGCCACTTGCCTACTATTCCACTCATTGCTAAGGTTTTGGCTTTATTCTAGAGAACGTGGTGACCAACACTGCCAAAAACTTTGGATAGCTCACAAAGTACTCCAACTGTCATCAAATCGTCATTTTTGGATCCCAAAACACTGTCAGTAAATGCATTTGGTGCATCCTCTGTTGATACCCTTTCTGAAAATCAAACTAACTATCGCTGCACATGTATTTACTAAGATGCTCAATCACATAGTGATCATCGTCAGTGCTGTAGTATACTGGTGTCAAGTTATTATCAGTAACCAAAGCTATGAAACGATCACAGTAACTTGTGGTCGTTTCATAGCTTTGGTTACTGATAGTAACTTGAAACTAGTGCCTATGAGTTTAATAAATTGTGATCGTTTCATAGCTTTGGTTACTGATAATAACTTGACACCAGTGCCTATGACTGGACTCGCATTCGGGAGGACGACGGTTCAATCCCGCGTCCGGCCATCCTGATTTAGGTTTTCCGTGATTTCCCTAAATCACTCCAGGCAAATGCCGGGATGGTTCCTCTGAAAGGGCACGGCCGACTTCCTTCCCCATCCTTCCCTAATCCGATGAGACCGATGACCACGCTGTCTGGTCTCCTTCCCCAAACCAACCAACCAACCAGTGCCTATGAGTTGTACACTACAGCACTGAAGATGATCACTATGTGATTGAAAATCGATTTTGCTGTCAATAAACCATCAATATTACGGCCAGTGCTGACCTTCCTTCTAATTTCACGTATATGGCCGTTGTGCACACAGCACTCTATGGAGTCGCCAATCAGTTTCAGGATCATCCCGTTTATTGCATCTGTTGGTTAAAATAAACATTTCTTTGGCAGGTGAACTAGTCCCCATCTCATTTTTCACATTTTCCACATGGTCTTCGTTTTGTTATTAGAGTTATTAATTTCCTCTTTTTAAAACATACTTTTGCATTTTGTATCAACTTCCTTAATATCTAGACTACATACTATGTTGCCTCATCATTTGAGCATTGTGAGACATTCGAGCTGATGCAAACACTTTCCTTTTTGTTTTACATGAGATTTTTATGCCTTAATTAATTCATGGCTTAAACATAGTGTCATGCTGATTTTATCTAAATCTTTTCTTCGGAAATACTTCCTCAAAAAGACTTTTTGTTTGATTAATGAAACGATTAAATTATTATTTAACATCTGCTGTATCATATACTTCAGATGCATCAACTAGCTGTAGTTTCTGTCTGTATGTCTTCATTGTTTCTTCGTTTATTACTCTCACTGTTTTCCAAACAGATTTTAGATTTAGCTTAAGATTGAATGAAGGGGTAGTAAGAAATACAGTATTGTGGTCTGATAGACGATTTAAGACTTGATTGACTGTCAAGCTGTTGTGGCTAGGAAGATTAAAGAAGTGATATGCATCAGTGCGTTAGGAGTTCATTGCTGAATATATATGAATTATAGGTTTTTGTGGAATGTTAAGACCAAGCATTACAATGAGCGAAATAAGAAGGCAACTGATTATAATAGGTTAATAGAGAAAAGAAGAGCAGTTGACTCTACAGCAATCAGAGAAACCGTAATTATAAAAAAAATGTTGTGGATTCAACCAAAATAATTAATTTTGCCTACTTTGCACTTAGTAATCTCTCTTATTACATAGACCTGAATAAGAGATACTTTTACTCGATGCTCTCCTATCCCATAACCTTTTGCGGCAGTGTAGATAAAATAAAAAAAAGTATTTATTCTACAGAAGAGAGCAGTCGGTCTGTTATGTTCTTAAAGGAACGTCTTGAAGCAATGTCTTCAGGGATATACCTGTGTTCAATGCATTTACTCTTGAACGGAATGTGTAGTGCAGCTGTGGCCATTTGAGCACAGTCTCTGTTGTTGCCAGATGTTCTGCCTTCCCCCTATGGTGTCATCAATGACATATTTTGCTGTTGCCAGCTTTCTTCCCCCATGCCTATGATCTCAAAGGAAAATTGCCCTGTGTATAAACTGGTGTAAATTAAAAGAATTGGTGGGAAATCAAAATAGTCCAATTCCTATGACATCACTATGGGGGTGTAGTAGATGTCCTGAATCTAAAATGGTGAGAAATTTAAAAAATCCAAAATTAGGGACTGTCCTGATGGTGGAAAATCCAAGATGGCAGACTTGGGAATATGAATACAGCCCTACAACATCTCAATTCAAGATGACTGACCTGGGGACATGAGTACAGGCTCTATGATGTCATGATTCAAGATGGATGACTTGGGAATATGAGCACAGCTCTATGATGTCATGATCCAAGATGGCTAACCAAGTTAACTGATGGAATACAAGCGCAGCCCCATGATATTACAATTCAAGACTGGAGTAAGATTGTAGCCTACATGGTTGCCAGATCACTTGCGCTAAGTACAGAATTTAAGATGGTGGAGTTGAACATAAGAGCACAGCCTGAAATGTTGTAATTTCAGTTGGCCCAAGTTTAAAATGATAATAGCGCGAAGTTTAAGTGATACCCCCCACCCCTCTGATGTTACAGCTTTCACCCTAAGTTAGGAGCTGACTTTCCATAAGTTTAAGTCCACTTGCATTGCATAGGACAGAAAGAGCTGTCTTTATTTAAGTGTATACCACATAGGGAGGGCTTCTTCTGTGGACTCTTGACTCGCCAAATGTGAAGTCCATCGCTGCCATCGTCAGCGGGACCATTGCCATTGCCATTAGCTACCTGCATTCGTGCAGTGCCAGAGTACCAAGGCTGCAGCAGTCGCTGCTCCTATGCCTTGCCACCTGCATGCATGCAGTGCCAGAGTACCAGGGTTGCAGCTGTCGCTGCCCTATGCTGTGCTGCGCTGGAATGGAACACCAAGCTGCAGCAGATCATCACTATTCTCACTTCACTGGCGTTGCATGCAGCTACACTGTGCAGTGTGATATGACATATCTCCACCTGGTCTGAGTCGCCCACCTTCCACCCTCACTCCCTCTCCCCCACCCAACTGTAGGGATTGTCAGCAGACTCCAACATCTGTCAATGTGCGTGTGAAGGCCACCATGGTTGTGTGCTGTACACATTCTACAGTAGCAGAGCTAACATGCTGCAGCCTGACTCAGTGATAGCTTCCACAGACTGTGAGCCCATAGAGACACTACCTCCACTAGCATGTGACACTGGCAGACGCCGTAAGGTGCACCAGATACTTCTGTGCCATCTACTGAACAAAATGCATACTGTATTCACATTCCTATGCATTGACTGTCATTGTGCGAAGGCAGGTCAAGGCTGCAACATGCCAGGTCTGCAGTGCTGACATAATGATTGCATAGAAATGCGCTGTTGATAGATCCAAGCCGCAGCAGTGCAAACAAAACTATCAGACATCATCTGTGCTTGGAAGTGCCAGTTTATGGATCGGGAGATCTCAGTTTTCAGTCCCCTATCAGTCAGTTGTAGGCTTTGTGTCGGTCAGCAGTTCTTTCAGCTCTGTTAATGTTTGTTCCTGTAGAGTCATGCACTGTAGCTATAAATCCTAACTTAATGTCATTTTCTTCTTTAATTAGAGCACTTTATAAATTCTGTAAGATGACTACCGAATTGTAAATATTTTTAGAGTCTGTGTAATCGATTTCTCCATAGTCTACATCAGGGTTTTCCAAACTGTCTTCTGCTGAATAACATGGTGTTTCCGCTTATTATTTTTAAACTATACTATCTCTGCGTTACTCACTATGATTTGAAATTGAAGTAATCACTGTTTAAATAAGTTTTTCTCATTTTTCAAAAATTTTATTAATATTATTAACCTTCAAAGTAAGAGGTGTCCCATCAAAGTACCTGGATCCTGAAAGTGTTCCACCAGAGGAAACATTTGGGGACCCCGGTCTTTAACCACTATAACAAACAAATTGTGATTAATATAGATTTCCACCAGTTTTAAAGCTCTGCAAACTGCTTTCTAGCTTGTATATGCACACTGTGCTATACTTATAACTCAATGCACGCATTGAAGAGCTCTGTTACTCAGTCTGCATCACGTAGAAGTATAAAACATAGGATGCATTGCAAATCCTGTTTCTTGGTGTGAATAATACCTAACAGCAGTGAGGAATTACAGATAGCAGCTTAACACTATGCTCTTTAGCCACAACACTTTATGAATTTAGTAACATAGGTTCTGAATTGTAAACATAGTTGCAATCCAACTGTGAGCTCATAGGCCAGTTGCACTATTTTGTCAATATGTCTGTCAGAGGAAGGAAGGCTACCCCCTCCCCACCCCCAAGTGGAACCCTGAAACCCTACTCTGTACTGCATAATATTATAACGACGTTATTATGACGCTCAGATACCGCAATGTACTATCGTGTCTGTGTAAAGGACTGTACTGTCCTCTCCCTGAAACCAGTTCACTATAACACTCTGTTTGTGTACTATCTCCTTCAGGAAAGCATCCCACCATACTGCTCCATCTGGCTACTATCTTTTCCAATAACACATCATACTAACCTGCTCATGAACTATCACACTGTGCTATGCCACCCAGGTACTATCCTATCCACATAGTGGGTAACTATGACACTTGAGAGGACTGATAGCCTCCTGTCCTCCCACAGACGTCTTGATGCACACAAAATAGTGCAATTGGGTTGGGAGTTTACAACTGAATTGCGAGTACAAGAAAATTTAGAAAAAGTGACCGGAAATGATGTTTGATCACTTGACTGGAGGGTCGTCAACATGGATGTATAGAGTCTATAAGAAGTTTTGACAGCTGATGTAGATCAGTGTTCTGTGATAGTTTAAAATGTCAACATGTTCTAACCGAAATTGCTTAACAGCCTCAACTTCCTGGGAGGAAGACAAGGCCAACTCAAGAACAGTTTCGTTTGTGATTATTATTTGAGAACTTGGGGAGTCTTGTTACTGTCATCTGTATTATAAACTACATAAAAAATTGGACACTTCTTATCAAGAACATTTTAAATGTGCTTATGCCCATTACAGAAACATTTTGTGACAATATTATGGTGGTTAAAAATCTGTGATGATAGAACACCAGGAAAAGGAGAGGAGGAACATTCTGTAATGTTACAGGTCGAAGTGTTGCTTGGTTGATTTGGGGGAGGGGACAAAACAGCGAGGTCATTGGTCCCAATGGGTTAGGGAAGGATGGGGAAGGAAGTCAGCCATGCCCTTTAACAGGAACCATCCCAACATTTTCCTGAAGCGATTTAAGGAAATCACGGAAAACCTAAATCAGGATTGCCGAATGTACATGCGAATCATCATCATCCAGAATGAAAATCCAGTGTGCTAACCACTGCGCTACCTCGCTTGGTAGGAGGAAATGTTTGGGGCATTTAACAGTTATCTACTTGGTGAAATCTCCAAGTTCATGTCTGTGAACATGGTGTCAAGGCAAAAAACCCATTTCTCCTACACAAGAACGACAGTGTGACAGTGAAAGGAATACTGGGAAAAATTGGCAAGGAAGCATAGGAAAGCATTTTGAGGAGATATGTAAATCCTATTGCTATATGTATAAAGTGTAATTGGTTGACACCAAAATAGATATTCTGTTGGATTAACTGCCTGGTATATTGTAGCAGCTCCATTGAGACTACTGTTACCTTATGTATCTATATTTAATGCAAGATCTTGCTGGTATTATTAACAAAATGGATGTACATGATTACCTAACATCAAACTACGACTTCTGTGTGGAAAAAGACTATCAAGGAATCAGCACTGTGATTGTGAACAACGATAAGAAAGTAGACTGTTTAATGTGGATGAACAGCAACTGTAAGGTAGTATAAAAATTTATATGTCAAATCACAAGTCCTTGAGTGAACAAAGATTTTGGTAACAATTTTATCGATTTTATAAAGTGGCCTGTTAAGCATCTATGAAAAACATTTACATCTTACATGGTCAGAGAACATGGTATCACCCCAGATCATGTAAGAAACAGATTGACCGTCCTTACGGCGGAACAGGCAACCATCGATTAACAGATGTCGCAGGCGACGCTACAATGCTAACTGACTGTCCATGTCGCGGAATTGGCAACGCTGTATCTTCGGTGACGTGAATGACGCTGCTTTGTGTTCGGCTAGAGCGCTGCGCACGAAATGCATTCGTCACACAGCTGACTGTAGCTCATGATTGGCTGTGGTTTTTCCCGAGTTTTCAATCGAAGAATGTAGATTAGCTCCTGTAATTATACAAACCAAGTTTGTTTCTACTGTAGGGATATTTCTCACAATCATATGCGAAATGTAATAAATGAAAAGTGACACACAAACATTTCTCGCAAATTACTGTTTAAATGCAGACTGGACTGCAGTCGCATAGGTTTTACACTCGCCTTCCATGCCGTCTATTTCCTCTTTGTTATACAGCTCTTCTGATATGGATTATGGTGGTAAAAAAGATCTCCACATGCAGGTTAACACTAGAAAGTTTTAAAAATCTTATCAACGTCTTTGAAATATAATCAGTTAATTTACTGACAAATATTGCACTGAGCAGTGGGTTTCGCGTGCTGACATTACCGACATAATTATTTATTTTGCATAGAGTATCTGTAGGGATTAGGTGAGTTATAACGACAATATATTTTTCACATTGAGACTGTAAATAAGTTTAAGAAACAGATTTTGCATCCTTTCTAAGTATTTTTGTAAGAGTTCTTAAGCATAATCACATTTTGCATATGATTACTGTTAGTTGTAAAGGAATATAATTTCATGTACGTACTTAACAACGATATCTTCGAAAAAAATTAATATTATGAAACTTTAAATATCGTGAGTAAAAAAATTCTGTGATGGTAAACATCTTAACTTTGCGGTCAGCACATCTACTATTGTCACAAGCAGTACTGTTTTGCTCAGATTTAACTCATTACTTCTTTCTAGTTAGATGCGGTAGAGTGATCAAGGAAAGGCAACGAAACTTATTTGTGCAGCCTAGTGGAGAATCTTTATTTGGTAATTAAATACAATATGAATAAACTACATATTTTTTATAATTTTCAGTTTTGAGACAGTTCTATTACATTTTTAGTTCAGGATTTGTCGGTCTACTTCTTCCACAGTTGATATACTCGCAGGCCCTCAGCATTACCACTCGATCCACTACCACTGTTATGTCAGAAACGGCTGTACTTCGCAGACGTCAAATGGTGGAGAGCTGCACGCATTCGGACGATGTTGCCACATATTCCACAGAACGGAGTGCCATCTAGTGGTTGGTGCCACAAGTAAGGGTGTGACGCTGTTGCCGCCTGGTGGCCGTTCCCTGACAAGGGTTGCCTGCTAGACCAAGTGATCGGGCGATCTGTTTCTTACGTGATCTGGGGTATCACCAGATTGGAAGCTATAGTTTATAACTATAGAATTGGTGGCATGTTTAATTCTGTGGAAGACTGTATAGTGTATTAAATGACACCGAACATTATTTACATTTGTTCTTCTGTACCCTGTGCAATTGCTTCTATGTGGTGAAAAGTAGTGGATAGCTTACAGAATAGCTAACTGTCTCATGTTTAATAGTATTTTGCAGTTTTTCTATAGGGCCAATTAGAATACACAAAAACTGAATGGTGAACAAGTAAACTTTTCAGGCATCCAAAACCGAGAAAAGATTATAAAATGTGTTCTGTTTGACTGCAGTTTTAATTATTTCCCTGTAAACTACGTGAAGAGTGTTATCAGAGACTAACAAAGGCAGTATAAGCGATGTACACATATGCTACATCAAGGCTGGAAAAATATTTTTTCCCAATCTAGAGCATTTTCCCTAAAATACCATGTGATATCGTTACTGTTGAATTAGTATTGGTTCTCACAGATAATGTTATTCCACAGGTCATAAGAAAAGGAACTAAAGCATTTTAGTGGAATTCAGCAACGACTTGTAATACACATGACTATGACAGCAGTAAACATATTATTGTTTTACTCACTATACATAGAATACTCAAGTGCACACAATAGAAAACTCAACCCCATAGTCATTACCAAAGAACATACGAACATAAAATCATATCATCCAGTACAAAGAAAAATCTATATTTTATATCACAGCTATTCATAATGCTTGCACTCACTCCCTATCTACTGACCACTTCAGTCTGCCACATCAACCGACCCTCCCCACTTTTGAGGGCTGTTGCTTGTCAATTCATGTGTTTAGCGTATTTATTAACATGGTGTGTTGGTCCTCTCATCTGGACTGAACTGAAAATCCCGGCGCCTGCTGGACATGGGAAGTTGACAAAGTATTTATCTGCCAGACTGCATAAACACAATTCGCTTTTCAATCTGTTCAGGGAGATGAATGTCTCTATCCTTGTCCAACATGTCGTGAGGGGAACATATCAACTGTGATTCTTCATTTCATGGTTCATCAGGACAAGTTTCGGATTATTCTACCTTAAGGTGATCAACTGTGTTATGTTTGCCATTTCTTTTTACTTATTTATGTATTTACGCTTCAAGTTCCATACGATCAAAATGAGGAGAAATTTACAAGGTCAGGGAACGTGTCAGTACATGAAATTACAACATAAAATTAATAACAGATAAAAATAAAATGTTTATGAACTCGAAAAAGTCAAGCCATAAGTTTAAGTAAATGCAGTCAACAATATAACACAAGAATCAGCTTAATTTTTCAAGGAACTGCTCAACAGAATAGGAGGAGTGACCCCTGAGGAAACTCTTCAGCTTTGATTCGAAAACGCGTGAATTACTGCTAAGAGTTTTGAATTCTCGTGATAACTTATTGAAAATGGATGCAGCAGTATACTGCACACCTTTTTGCACAAGAGTTAAGGAAGTCCGATCTAAATGCAGGTACGATTTCTGCCGAGTATTAACCAAGTGAAAGCTGCTTATTCATGGGAATAAACTAATATTGGTAACAAGAAAAGACAATAAGGAATATACATATTGAGAGGTCAATGTCAAAATACCCAGACTCATGAACAGAGGTCGACAAGAGGTTCGTGAACCCACACCACTTATTGCCTGAACTGCTAGTTTCTGAGCAAAAAATATCCTTTTAGGATGGTAAGACTTACCCCAAAATATAATACCATATGACATAAGCAAATCAAAATAACCAAAGTAGACTAATTTTCGTGTCGAATGATCACTCACTTCTGATGCCATTCGAATAGTAAAAAAGGCAGTATTAAGTCTTTGAAGAAGATCCTGAATGTGGGCTTTCCACAACAGCTTACTATCTATCTGAACACCTAGAAATTTGAACTGTTCAGTTTCACTAATCATATGCCCATTCTGTGAAATCAAAATGTCAGGTTTTGTTGAATTGTGTGTTCGAAACTGTAAAAACTGAGTCTTACTGTGATTTAGCGTTAGTTTATTTTCTACAAGCCATGAACTGAGGTCATGCACTGCACTATTTGAAACGGAGCCAATGTTGCACACAACATCCTTTACTACCAAGCTAGTGTCATTAGCAAACAGAAATATTTTAGAGTTAACTGTAATACTAGAGGGCATATCATTTATATAAATAAGGAACAAGAGTGGCCCCAACGCTGATCTCTGGGGCACCTCCTATTTGACAGTAACCTACTCAGACCCCACATCACAGCTGTTATCAACATTATGAATAATAATCTTTTGCTGCCTGTTGCTAAAGTAAGAGGTGAACCAATTATGAGCTACTCCCGTATTCTGTAATGGTCCAACTTCTGGAGCAATATTTTGTAATCAACACAATCAACCACCTTAGTAAATCAGAAAAATATGCCTAACCTTCGAAACCTTTTGTTTAACCCATCCAGTACCCCACAGCGAAAAGAAAAGATAGCATTTTCAGTTGTTAAACGACTTCTAATGCCGACCTGTACATTTGATAGCAAATTATGTGATATAAAATGATCAGTTGTTCTTACTCACACAGCCTTTTCAATAACTTTAGCAAACACTGATGGCATAGAAATAGGTCTAAAGTTGTGTTCACTATCCGTTTCATCCTTTTTATAAAGCTGCTTTACTACTGAGCAGTTTAATCGTTCAGCAAACTGACCATTCCTAAAGGATAAATTTCAAATATGGCTAAGTATGGGATTAACAAATGCAGCACAGCACTTTAACATTCTGCTAGGCGCTCCGTCATATCAATCATAGTCTTTAATCTTCAGTGCTTAAATTATTGACTCAATCTCCCCCTTGTCTGTATCACAGAGGAGTATTTCAGACATCAATCTTGGAAAGGCATTTGCCAAGAGAGTTATATGATTCCCTGTAGAAACAAAATTTTTATTTAATTCACCTGCAATGCTTACAAAATGATTGTTAAATACTGTACATATATCTGACTTATCAGTAACATGGTCATGCTCTGAGGAAGGCTGTTGAAAGCCGAAACGTCAGCTTTAGTTCATTATTGTTGTTAGTTTTTAGCAATGAGGCGGCATAATACCCAGAAGAATTTTAATCACTAAGAAATATTTTTATTATGAACTGATTTTATATTGTCGATCTTGTGCTGCAGTCCAGACACTTCTTTCACAACTGACGATATAGTTTTAATTTTATCCTGTGAATTAGCAATTCTATTTGCATACACATATTCTTTGCCTTCCTAATAACATTTTAAGCACCTTACAATAGTGTTTGTAATGGGCTACTGTAGCTTGATTGTGGCCACTTCAAACATTTTCATATAGTTACCACTTTGTTCTACATGATATCCTTTCAACTACAAATGTTCTATCACCCCTGTCAGAGATCTTAAAGGGTGCTGTATATGGAGGGGAAAGAGAGGGTATAGCAGTGTCGTCTCTTGTCCATACAAACCCGCATTTGAACAAGTCATTATGGAAGAAAATTTACCTGCCGCTGTGTCGTAATGGATTGGTAGATTTGAGGAGTTGTATACGACTTTCTAGGTGTATAAAGATATGATATATTCCCTTACCGATAGATTGAAAGGGCAGAGAGAGTTGAAAAAAATTCAACCAGTATTTTCAGTTGCTCTCCATAGACTAGTTGGGCAGAATTACTGTGTAGAGGCTTAGAAGTACTACCAGTAGTGTTGTCGTCCAGGATTCTGCATGGCAAGTCAAAGCAGCTTTCAGGGTGTGTTACATAAGCTCTAACCTCCCGTTGCGTTGCTAGCGGGATTGTAGCTCATAATGAGTACATGTTTGCATCTGCATAATCTCAAGAGCTCCTCGAAAAGTTGGCATGCACTTGTCAGCACTGATAATCTGAGGAATGTCAAACCTGGAGAACAAAGCAGAAATCAAGACATGGGTGACAGACACTGCTGTAATATCTGGCACTGGAACAGCCTCAGACCACCGCCTGAATCTATCTACCATGGTAACTACAAAGCAAAAGCCTTCTAAAGGGGAAATATCCAAATGCAAGTGTGAGAATCTCCCTGAAGGGGACGAGAAGTCCTCTGCCAGACCAAAATTATGGCAAGAGATTTTACAACCTTGGCATTGTGTGTAAATCATGGGCAATCTTTCTGTATTCCCAGCCAAACAGTTCTGTGTGACACTAACTTAGCAGTAGTTCTTATCACTGGTGACGCGTTTTGCTCTGGTATGTGAATAAAGTAACAAAATTTGTAAAACAAAGTTGTCAAATGAATGTAATTTCTCTCTTATTGAGCAATGGAGCAACAGTCATTGTTGATGGTCCCACACGTTCCTCCTACTGCACATACACATCTAAAAAAAATTGCAATGTTTTCAGAATAAAACCGGATTATGAAGTTATTACTATTTACGATCCATAGTAATTTAACACCACTATCAGTTCAATGGGACCTGTATCTGACAGAAGCGCGAGCAGCGTAAACTGACGAATATGTCGTCAGGCAGAAAATCGTGGAACTTTACACCCACTTCGAAATTGACTAGTAAGTGAATGGGAAGCAGTGAGGTGGGGAGTTGCCATAGATCAACTTAAGTCCACACTGGTTTAAGCCGGTTCGTCGACACTGTTGTCTGTGTTTGGTATGTCTTCGTCTGCCATTGGAATTGACATGTATGCTGTTCTACAATCGATGATGCTGAAAAGTTTTGCTCCAGAAAGCCACTGGAGAAATCGTCCGCATTGAGGTAGTGACAGTGACTGCCTTGGCGCCAAGTACCGCTCTTTTTAGGAACTAGTTCAATTGGGGAGGCCCAAAGCACTGTCTAATGGCTTAACCATGCAAACTCGAAAAAGTTTGTCTACTGCAGCTTTAGTCATGTTAATTTTGTGGAGAGCTACATGACGGGGGTGGCAATGGATAGCAAGACTTGGTGTGGTTATAATGTCGTTGATCGTACTGTCCTACACAGCACAGTTTGTACATGATCTATTGAGGGAGCATGGAGAGAGTCCAGGAAGCAAGGCACGACGTGATTCACCATCGCTGTAACGTCACATGGTATTGTCTCAGGAGAGCACTTGATTGAGGGTTGTGACGCTTCACTAACCTGAGAAGTGTCCATAGTAATGGCACCAAGGTGGTGATTGCTGTTGTGATGATGAAGGTCATCGATATGTTGCTGAGCCATCTGTAATGATGCAGTGGCATCCACAATTCGTCTCCGTAGTTGTTCCTTGTTGAGGCCTGTGACCTCATTGGCATGATGTAATGATGAGTACTCGGCTGCCTGTAAGTGTAACTTTAGATCGGGTGGTGTGTCGAGTGGTTGCAGTATGACTGAGGCTGTTACTTGCCAGCAGGTAGTGTATCACTGACCACACAACAGATCGGTTGCTGGCTGTCCTGTCATACACTACTGAAATCTGGTAGCAGCTGGCAGTGCCAGACATATCGGCTCTCGGGACTGATTCAAATGCCCCTGCCATTAGGAATGTCCAGTGTATTTGTGTATTTGTGCCAAGGTCGAGCATGATGTGTGTGGTCCCAGTAACTGCAATTACAGTGTCATAGCCGCACACAGTAGCAGCAGCGAGGGCGACAGTGTAACAGGCGGTAGAGTGCTCACATAGGCTTCGGTATTGATGAGAAAACACGTGTGCAGTGCAGGCGCCTGTCATAGACGAATAGTTAGTGACCATCTGCCTGTTGAAACGCTGTATCAGAGCGCTTTCGTTGTGGTGTGCAAAGGCGTCTTGTTAATAAAGAGCAGCTCGATGCACCTATGTCAGGTCGCTGTACTTGTTTGGGCAGGTGCAAGATGTCTTCTGTGCTGTGCATACTGTCGAATCTAGTGTAAAAACCAGCAGTAGTGTAATTGTGTGTTGAACGTGGATACAGGTGGTCCACTTGGTTGGTGCGGCTTTTGTTTATAGACATCGGTGGCCAGCTGGGAGGGCGACAACCTTGGCTATAATGGTAGGCGACTGTTGTCTGCCAGAGCTGTGCTCTGGGTGGCAGAGGCCAGGGGCACAGCGTAGTTCAGGATGGACCGACCATCATTGGGTGGTCTGTGTTTGAATGGAATTTCGCCACAGTTCGGCCGGGATCGTGCAAAATCGGTTTTGGTGCAGGCATAGCGTTGTTTGTTGTTGATTACAATGCGGTATTATAATAGTGCCTGCATACTGTCAGCGAGTCGAAGTTTAAGCTGCAGCGTTGCCTCCTCAAGCACTAGCTGTTTGGATATTCTCTGGCAGTTTTAGTGGCGAAATTGACTATAGTGTGTAATAAGATCATATCTCCTAGGCGGCGCCAGAGCGAAGATGGCATGCTGTTGCCCAAAGTTAGTGTCTTGGCAGTTTCGTATTTGTGAGAAGCGGAAACATCCAAAAGCAAGTCACTAGTACGGTCCAAACTGTGTTCGAGTTGGTGGTGGACGGTATGATGGATGTCAGTAGTCTGATTGCAAGGCACCATCGCGAGATGGGCATGGAATGATGTGGGAGACAAGGGAGCATGGGTATGTGAGACAAGGATAGGAAATGTTGCTTGAGGTTGGGCGGCGAGTGATGAGGGAGATCATGATGCAGTGCAGGTGGCGTTAGCGTCACGTGGCAATGTGCATAGAATTTGGGCCACTATTTAAAGAGTGGTTGCATGTGTGAGTGAAGCTCCAGGGCTGACACGATAGATACAACTTTCCCAATGCAGAAGTCTGATATCGGGGAAATGGCATGTAAGAGTGCACATGAGATTATGGTAACATAAAGAAGGAAGGTGCAGTCCATTTATTATCGAGCGACATTGTCTGGTGGCGCAGCTAACACAGGTGTGACATCACTTGAACTGGGAGGCGTGTGTGAAATCTTATGGGACTTAACTGCTAAGGTCATCAGTCCCAAAGCTTACACACTACTTAACCTAAATTATCCTAAGGACAAACACACACACTCGAACCTCCGCCGGAACCAGCCGCACAGTCCATGACTGCAGCGCTTTAGACCGCTCGGCTAATCCCGCGCAGCGAACTGGAAGGCAGCAGTATCTGACATCACCAAGCCGAGGTCATGAAAAACACAAACTCGGAGTCCATAGTTGGTTTTGGTGCTGGGTGTGGATGATGCAAATGCGGAGCATGCACTGTGCCGGAAACGAGTCGTTTGTGATGCCTGGAGTGGACAGGATATGAGAGATGTCTGCTTTCTTGTGTGAAACTCACGTACAGTAGTAGTAATTTGCAGTGCCGTACAGGACTGAGTCAACTGTCTAGGAGTGTCCCGAGTATTTGTGTTTCTGTGCCAAAGTCAAGCATGATGGGTGCGGTCCCAGCAACTGTAATTACAGTGTCTTAACGGCACACAGCTGCAGGAGTGATGGCGACAGTGTAGCAGGCGGTATAAGTAGTAGAACAAAGTTCGTGCAGCCCCACTCTCCATTGTTGCCAAATTTATTCAAGATGGCGTATGAATGATGGCGGCGATAGATACGGCAATGTCACAATGACATCACTGAGAATTCCATCAGGACAATGCAACACACACCAGCTACCTCCACTAACCTAAGAAAATGATGGGAAAAAAGGTCAGTTGGGCTACCTCCACTAACCTAAGTCATCCGACGACCACTTCTTCCTTGGAAGTGGCGGGAAAAGGACTCAGCCTGCGCTGAATGGGATGGATGTAAGTCTTTATTTTCAGTCCTTATTTAAACAATTTGAGGCAGTAGCTCCATCCAATGTGTTCACCATGAGGTCTGAAGTCCAACTGACCTAGTACACAGTACCACCATCAGAGGGCAATGTGATCCCTTCTGTTAGTAATCCAAGATTGCGGTCTGGGGGTGGGGGGGGATGGCGGGAAAAGGCCTCAGCCTGTGCTGGGCTGCTGGATAGAATGGATGTAAGTCTTTATTTTGCAGGCAGCCTTTGTTTAAATATTTAGAGGTAGTACCTCCATCCAGTGTGTCCACCATGAGGTCCGGAGTCCAACTGACCTAGTACGCAGTACTACCATCAGAGGGCTCTGTCGTCCCTTGCGTGACGTAATTCAAGATGGTGGTCTGGGGGAAAATGGCGGTAAAGCACAAGGCCTGTGCTGGGCTGCTGGAGAGAGGAAGGCGTGTACTTTATTTTTTTTGGAACAATTTATTTAGGGATAGATTTGACATAGTGTATTTATTATGCTGATACAAAACACTCGTTCTGACGCACTTGGGGTCACACTACACAGCACACAGAGCTTCAGACTACTTGTGAATCACCGAAATAATGCAGTACACTGATGTACACACACACAAGAAACTCGAAAATTACCGAAATAATGCATTGCACACACTAAAGTACTGCAAACTACTCGTAGATATCCGAAATAATACATACCCTACAGACCTGCAAACTATTCGTAGATAATGCATGTAAAACGCTGCTGCTGACAGCACGTGAAAGTCGCTTCTACAGTCAGAATTTTTCGAGTGTTATACTGGTGTCACATCGCTATGCAAAGAAATGCCAAGTCACGCTCTAGACACGAGCACATGTTCACCGCTGCTGGCTCGATACCCCTTTCTACCTGCAGTCCAGTGAAGATCTAATTGGCGAGCGAGTCACCCTCGCAGATGCTGCAGACATCTGTTCCTTTGCTTCCCAGAATAGCACGGGCTGCTGCTTTCTTCCTAGTGATCCTAATGGGACATGCGAGCTGTGTCTGGCCGTGCACGCAAGCTTACCTGCCCATCGTGGCTGATGCATTGCCGCAAAATGCGTGCATGGTGACTCACCATCTACAAGGTTCTCAATGTTATACTGATGTCACATGGCTACGTAAAATAAGACCCAAATCCACCTCTTCGAAATTGTATAGTATTCCCATAAATAGTTAACGATCACTTCTGTAGGAGCCTTCGTGATGTCCCAGCCTGTCTGCTAGGAAATTCTTACCCTAACAGAAACTGCTCACGAAAAAATATCGCAGAATAACGCCAAATACATTCTTCCTCACAGTCCTAAAATGGCACCCTGTCCATCACGTGTTACCCTTCCTGCTTTCAACATACGCAAAAGTTCTCACCTATGTTCCGGCACAAAGGATGTCTTGCGAATGCATGGAGCATTATGATTGGCTCTTATTGAATTTATCCGCTGAATTACTGATGCTGCTGGTGTGTAAGCACTGTATTTTTTTTCTTTATGTAGATGAGACTTTCAGTGGCAAAAAAACTGTTTTGTACAGATCACTATATTGCAGCAATAATTAAATCCTGCAAAGTGGTCTATAGATCGTCAAATATGGAAAGACTCTTACTCAATTACACCGCTCTGCCACTGTGGACTCGAGTTGAATATTAGAGCGTGAAACCGATCTCCAATGCAGCAATGTACCACAATGTACTCTGTGTTGATGTAGAAAACATACAATTCGTATCCTGTGCCATACAAAATCGCCCCTCTTACATCATTTGTACAGCTACCAGGCGCCAGACACTTGTACATATACCGCGAAGACAGACAGCATAAGCACATTGACCATTGATACACTCCTCGCTGCACTAGCTATTTCCCTGCGAGATCGGGCGCTCATCCCCTCCCAAAGCATGACCAGAGCACCCTCAGTAGACCGAAGTCACTCTCAGAACTGTTGTGCAATGATCCGGACCTACTTGCTTGCCTGTTTTCTACACACATCTCCAGACTCTGGGATTACAAGAACATATGTAATTTCGAATGTTTTGCCAGAATATCATGCCATTTTCGCGGTACTTCTCGATATGAAGCACATAGAATATCGCTTGCATCATGGAACATAATTCCGAAGATATAGACTGGAAACTATTTCTCTAGAAATCCGAAACTTTAGTGAGGTGGAGCGTGGTTTAAACCACTGAGTAACTAGAAATTTGTCCCATTTGCGAAGACATTTACGTGAAAATTCGAAAAAAAAGAGGAAACTGATATTACCACTCGCGAATAGCAATGTCGGTGATATAACAGATTCCAAATCATTTCTTTAATTTACAAAGTCAACTAAAGTGTTTCTCATGTCTAGAGAGCCATCAAACGTGTCTTCCACCTGTCTTTCACCTGCTAGATGCACGCACCACAATCGATGTTCTCTCAAAAAATAAAGGCGCTAAATACGAAGAAGCAGATAACCAGACAATTTATATGTGAGAGAATAATGGTCCAGTGCAAACAAACTTCCATACTGAATCTTCACAAATTTCCACGCGATCACGAAAGCTGCCCAACATATACTAAGTATTAGTTCGCTATTCGGCCGTCTAGTGGACGACACAGTTAAGTCAGCTACATTCCTACTCTCCCACAGGCCTTTCCATTGGGACAGCTCCTGCCGTTAACGGGAAACGTGAATCATTTCCGCCACAGGTCACCAGCGCTGCATGTCAGGCAAGCATAGACAGAATCATCATTGTAGCAAAACCAGTCAGATATATGTTTGATAGCTATACTTACAATTAAACATTACAATTGCGATCTCAGTTGAATAGAATTCAACAATGACTGAAATAATGGAAATACACACTGCTGATGGCTGTGACTCTGGAAATAGAAATATCTGTACCATTCTTATGACTTGGCATACTCTTCCCTTTGCTATCACAGTTTCCCCATCAGATCCATACCTGCCTTATGACTGGCCATAGTCATTTCATTTGCACATGTTGGAATACAAACACATACTTTATAATCCTGATGCTCAAGGCGAACCTGTCACACATCCCCTACTACTAAGTATAATACTTCATCAATGACTGACTTCTGGCGATACAAAATAATACTGAGAGAAAATCAGCGATGGGTCTGCGACGACAAACTGCCACTCAAGCATGTGTCGTAGGCCTAAGTTTAACACTAATGTGGTACGACCTTATGTAGCTATTCTAGAACCTTTGGCTGCAAAGAGGTGGTAACCATCACACTTACGAGGTGGCACAAGGGCAGACGGGTAGACTGACACATCTGCGCCCGTGTTTACTAAGAACTGTAATTTCGTACCTTGGTCTGTGATAAACAATCGAGGGCTGCCGTTCAGAGCGTCAGTGGCCATCATCACTGAGCTCCTGTTGCATTACCCTGCTCACAAGGTGGGCTACACTTTCGTGCCTCGGATCCAAATCGGCAGTGGTACCAACATACTTTCGTAGCCGCAGGTGAGCGACTGTGTTTTCTGGGCGAGCGGTAGCGACGAAATCGGAGACTGTTGTTCTGAGTTCGCAGTGCAGCGACTTGTGTGGAAAGTTCAGTGATCTGAGCTTGTAGCACAGCAAAGTTGCTGTCCGTCTGTGGTTATGGGATAACTGTTGCAACGCACACAGATGGATACATTTCAGCTATTCTATCGGTAGTTTGCGCTAGTGCATCTAGATCGCTAGTGCACACAGAATCTTTTGCGTGTCAGGAGCTAGGCGTGATAGCCAAATGTTTCGGCGCTTATTGCGTTGTCAGCCAACATAAGTAATCGGCGCAGCAGGTGCGATGGTGTGCGATTGCCCAACTCTTCGGTACGAAGTAGTTTTTCCAGTCTTTTCTCCTCAGACTGCAAAAGTCGTGTGATTAGGGCGCTCTTAATCGCCGAATATCGGTCCACGCTCGGCGGTGACGAAAGAATACCCTGCACCTCCATTTCTTCGCTGAGTGCTACATAACTATATTTTGTATGGTCTGCGGTAACTTGTGCTAGGACCAATTGGCTTTCCAACTGCGCAAACCAGAGCATAGGGTTTTGCTGCCAGAACAGCGGTGGTTTTACTGTGACAGACTGTAGCGCACCAATCATACTCACGGCGCCCATCCTAGTGCAAAAGGTCTCTCCAGATGCATGCATGTAAAGGTGTTTAGCACACCGTATCGGTGTATAGTAGATATAAGAGTGTTGTGATGATATAACAGGTAGTTAAGAAGAAACATGTGTTTTTATGCATGATGGAGCTCCAGATGGACGTAGTTGAAGCATTTTACATATGGTAAATCAACTATGCTATCAGTTCTGAAGTATTGTTCTGGTACTTGGTGTCCATACCAGGATGATATCGGAAAGAGAGAAATGATTGTGGAACATAAACACATACCAAAGGTTATGCAGTTCTGCACTTAAACACGCTATAATGCTAGAGATGTGCGGTTTCCCACCTATTATTCGTGTGGAATGCAATGGTGTTAATATTCCAATATAAGAAATATATTTTCAGTAGACGACGTATATTCTCCCTGGAAGTTTCCCTACGATAAACTATGGTGACAAACTGAATTTGCACTCCAAATACAACGTCGATCCTTTGTAACACAAACATTATATAGGTATTGATAGGTGTATGACGCCTGCTGTTTACGAAGTTCAAGCCCGATTACGGTTCACAAATTGTGATGTGTTCAAAACAGTCCTATAAAATGATCATTGGCACCTGAAAATGCATGCGAAGAAATGGTGACATATGGGGAGGAAATAAACACCATGATCAGTAGCCAGAGGAGATGAAACAGTCTTATCACAATTTACCATGGCCTCTGGTAACTTCCACACAGCAGTCATCGTCCGACGTTCGGTTGTATTGCTCATATTCAGGATAATATTGCCGTATCACCGTGATGCCACATCTTTAGAATATCCCATCTTTCCACTATTAAGGTGCGTATATGTAACATAAGTCTACTATCCTCCTCCAGACACGCAATTTGACTGATTTCGCTCACTACTCGTTTCACGATATTTTTCACTTTTTTTGTATATTCTCAGTCAACGTCCGTAATTTTACGAGTTTTTCGCGACTTAACATATTTCATCATATTTCCCTCAATGTTTACGTATTTCATATCAGTTTTTCGTGATTAAGCCAGATTTTCCTCAAATTTCACCGATTTTATGTGATTTTTCATATTTTTCCACTGTTTTCCATATGCGTATGGCCATATTGCTGACACACATCTGCTGTTTGATTTTCTACGAGAATATTTGCGTATCTTGTATATGAACCTACTAAAAAATCCCAGACTTGACATCTCCCTAATGATCCACATTCCTGCGTTTTGGATAGGACAATCGAGAAAAGTATAGTAACAGCCGCTTCTTTCCTATGAAACCGAAAACTCGATTTATGTCTCAGATGTGACAGAGAAATGTAGTACTTCACACACATTTTCGTTCGTGTAGAGGAGGGTGTTGAAACAGGTTTTCCATCAATGAACATGATTCACCACACATACGTTGGAAGCCCTCTGCTAACAGTGGTGTGGAGACGTTTACTGTTGACGATTGCAGGTAGATAGCGCTCTAAGTCACACACAGAATACGCAATTGTATACAAATCGATTGCTAGTTATACCACAAAACTGGGTGCACCCCATGAGAAAACGGAAAAAATGGTTAATTGCGTGATAAATGACTTGCAGCAACATCTCCCTTTCTCTCTAGAATGCACTTCAATCTACCATTAAATCACACCTCATTACAACCCCCTTTCAACCGATCACTTCATCTACCTTCTGTCATCCTTCAACGCAGATCCATCTCAATTTAGCGACAGATGGTTTTCTTTTCCAGGAAAGCGTCAGAGACAGCAGTCAACTTGCATGTATCACTATTACCTCAGTAGACATACAGTAGAATGTTGTTAAACCATTTCTGCCTAGCGTAACATATATGTCACTATATGTCACAGAACAGCCTGTCATTGTTTTCTCTCGTTGCCAACAATGCCTGCGTTTGGAGTGGCTATTGTATGGCTTTCGTCCGCAGCTCGTGGTCGTGCGGTAGCGTTCTCGCTTCCCGCGACCGGGTTCTCGGGTTCGATTCCCGGCGGGGTCAGGGGTTTTCTCTGTCTCGTGATGACTGGGTGTTGTGTGATGTCCTTAGGTTAGTTAGGTTTAAGTAGTTCTAAGTTCTAGTGGACTGATGACCATAGATGTTAGGTCCCATAGTGCTCAGAGCCATTTTTTGTTGTTGTATGGCTTTCAGATAAGGAGGCTTTGTTGTTCATGTTTAGGTAGGTTTCAGTCAGTTGCAAGCATTAAGTGGTCACCGACTGGTGCTTCAATTACGGAAGACTTTTCTAAGTGAGATTATGTCTTGGAATGAGAAGTAAGTATCATTTTTTATCGCAAATTATAATACAATTTGTTTAAATTCTTATTTTTGTGGCTGCAAATACAGTTTTAATTTTGTGTTGTATATATGTCAGCCGGCCGAAGTGGCCGAGCGGTTAAAGGCGCTACAGTCTGGAACCGCACGACCGCGACGGTCGCAGGTTCGAATCCTGCCTCGGGTATGGATGTGTGTGATGTCTTTAGGTTAGTTAGGTTTAAGTAGTTCTAAGTTCTAGGGGACTTATGACCACAGCAGTTGAGTCCCATAGTGCTCAGAGCCATTTGAACCATATATATGTCACGCTAGGCAAAACAGTGCAAATAACGATTCGTTTTCTTTAGAGGTCTATCTCTCCATGAGATCCTGGCTATTCTTGAAGGAGAGGAAGAAGATGCAACAGATATATTTATTGAATCTCCTGAAGCTAATGTGGATTCGGGTGAAGATTCTGGGGAAGAAGATGGGTTAGGAAACGTCGATAATCTTGGACCAAGCCAACTCCAGGCTGGTGCAGAAATGGTTTTAGCAAGTAAAAACAGGTTAAGTAGTGAATCGGAGATTAATTTCTCTCCTGATGATAAACCAGATGAACAGGAAAAGTAACAGATCTTAAAAACTGTAATCAGAGATTGGAAAAAAGACGATCTGCGTAGTATTAGTTCTGTACTTCATGAGAGTGCTTATAGTAAATACAGGAACTTGTCTCCAGTTCATTGCTTCGAATTATTTTGGAACGACGAAGTAATTGAATTTCTTCTCACTGAATCAACGAAGTATGCATTGTTCAAGAACTGCTCAGATCCAAAAATAACATATAAAAAGATAAAAGGTTTTCTAGGAATCCTAATACTTTCTGGTTATAATCCTTTACCTAGCAGAAGACATTACTGGGATTCTGGATTGGACATGAGAAATGACATGGTCCACAGCACAATGAGAAGGGACAGGTTTGAAACAATTGTGAGATTCATTTACTCATGTGACAACACAAAAATAGATGCTAATAACAGAATGTGGAAACTTCGTCCATTAATAAATATGCTAAGAAAAAAGTTTGCTCTCCACTCTCAGCCTGAGCAAGATTTGTCTTACGATGAGAGCATGAGAAAGTATTTTGGCGGACATGGATGTCAACAGTATTTGAAAGGTAAGCCCATTAGATTTGGGTACAAAGCATGGTGTCTAAACACAACCATGGGTTATCTAGTGGACTTTCAAATATACCAAGGAGGTGATCCTCAGAGGAATGAAAAATATGAGAAAGTATTTGGAAAATGTGCTGCTCCTTTGATTCAGATGATCGATTCTCTTCCTGAAAAGAACAAACATCTTCCCTACAGGTTTTATTTTGACAACGTGTTTACATCACAAACATTGTTGATTTACCTGAAGCAACGAGATTTTGGTGCAACTGGGACTATTCGTGAAAATCGTCTGCCTAAAGTGTGTCATCTCATACTCTCTAACACTATGTCCAAAAGGAATATGAGAGGAGATTTTGATTACAAGAGCAGCAAGGAAAGTGGAATAATCGTTGCCAGATGGCTAGGTAATTGTACAGTAACAATTGCTTCCATAAGCTTTGGTATCAGTCCAGTCAGCACCGTTGCCCGATACTCTAGACAAGAGAAGTAAAGAATACTTGTACCTCGACCTAATGTAATTGGAGAAGACAACAAAAATATGGGAGGAACTGACCGAATGGATGAAAATGTAACGTTATATAGAGTGAGTGTCAGAGGAAAGAAATGGTGGTGGCCAATTTTTACATGGCTTCTAGATATCTATATACATAATGGGTGGCTTGTTCATAGAAAGACTGGTATAAATATGCCTCAGCTGCACTTCCGGCGCTACATTGTGAAATGTTAGCTGACTTCCAATGCTGCAGTACCAAGAGGTCCTGGACGCCCTGCAGGTTATTCAAACCAAGGCAGAGTGCTGCCTGATATTAGATATGATGAAACAAATCATCTGGTAGCCATGGTGCCACAGAAAAAAAGAAGACACTGTGCGGCGGAAAACTGCAAAGGAACCCCAAGACCAATGTGCTCCAAATGTGATATTGGTTTGTGCATAGAATGTTTTGTGTCATATCACAGAAAGTGAGTACTGTCGCCTGAACTTGTTGTAAATCACATACAGTGTATTATTTTACTTGCTGTCGTATATTCTGCCTAAAATGTATGTTCTGCCTAGTGTGACATATATGTTACGCCCTTTTTTGTTTCAATTATTGATTATTTTTTGTTTTGATTGTTGTATTGCTTTTCTTTGATGACAATAAGCACATAAATATCTAATTTGTAGAAATCAGAAGAAAAAAAATAGTTCAGGCAGAAATAGGTTAACAACGGTTCTGTAAGGTATTTGCTAGCTGACACCGCATGGTTGTCATTGATGGAGACTACAGAGAAGCACATTGTAAATACTGATTGTTAGGGTTTAAAACACCTAAACAGTCGTGCACAGGATCGAACACGCGGTCCATTCTGTACTTGTATACTGCAGTCACCAAAGCGGATAATAATTGAAGAGCCAAAGGAACTGGTACATCTGCCTAATATCGTGTAGGGTCCCCCACAAGCATGCAGAAGTGCCACAACACGACATGGCAAGGACTTGACTAATGTCCGAAGTACTGTTAGAGGGAATTGATGTCATGAATCCTGCAGGGCTGTCCACAAATCCGTAATAGTACGAGGGGGTAGAGATCTCCTCTGAACAGCATGTTGCAAGGCATCCCAGATACGCTCAATAACGTTCATGTCTGGGGAGTCTGGTGACCAGCGGAAGTTTTTGAGCTCAGAAGAGTGTTCCTGGAGCCACTCTGTAGCAATTCTGTGGGGCGTCGCATTGTCTGCTGGAATTGCCCAAGTCCGTCGGAATGCACAATTGACATGAATGGATGCAGGTGAACAAATAAGATGCTTACGTACAAGTCACCTGTCAGGGTCGTATCTAGATTTATCCGCAGATTAACCACAACAAAGAGGGCACCGACAGAGCGATTCAACGGGTAGATGGTCCCCGACTATTCGCCTATGACAGGCGCCTGCACTGCACACGTATTTTCTCATCAATACCAGAGCCTATGTAAGCACTCTACCGCCTGCTACACTGCCGCATCCCTGCTGCAGCTGTGGGCGGCTATGACACTGTAAGTGCAGTTGCTGGGACCGCACACATCGTGCTCGACCTTGGTACAGATACGCAAATCCCCTGGACATTCCTAGTGGCAGGGACACTTGAATCAGTCCTGGGAGCCGATATGTCCGGCACTACCAGCTGCTAACAGATTTCAATCGCGTGCTCCTATTACGACGGGACAGCCAGCAACCGATCTGTGGTGTCGTCAATGCTATACTACCTGCTGGCACAGTAACACCCTCGGTCAGACTACAACCACTCGGCACACCACTCGACCTAAAGCTACAAAGCGTAGCACTTTTCAACCAGCTACACGTACAGGCAGCCGAGTACTCATCATTACATCATGACAAGAAGTTCACGTGACTCAACAAGGAACAACTACGGAGACGAATTGTGAACGCCACCCCATCACTACAGGTACTTCAACAACATCTTGATGACCTTCATCAACACGTCAGCAATCACTACCTTGGTGCCATTGCTATACAATATGAGGATCCAATCGACATGGAACACCTAGACATCTGCTAGCGTGTCGCTGTGAAAGATGGGTTTAATGTAGACATCAGTCACCCTCAACAACAGTTTGGAAACGCCCTACAATGCCGCAAACTCTTCCAATTTCTGTAGTCGCGATGTCTTCCACATTTTGGTATTTTGTATATGGCGAGGCATTTGGTTACTTGAAGGGAGTTCGAAAGTAAGGAGGCATCCTGTGATAGAGGTAGATCTTAGCACTCCATCATGAGCCAAAAATGAGTCTAATATTTTAGTGATCTGATATGATCTAACAGATGTGAAGCTTATTAAAAGAGATTTTTTTCTACCTGACGAGAAAATACTTATATGAAATGAAGCCTTTGCCATACTTATGTAGGATTTTCACGACAATGATACTTTAGCGATTTGAAAACGTGTGTATGACCCTGTTTCTTCTGTCTTTGAAAATAACTTGTATCTAGGGGAGAAGTCTACACTTCGAATGACAAATTCGAGGTGTATTGTCAAGAACATCGCTGTCTCGCATTGAATAATGGCGATTTATTGAACTTATAAGGAGACGACATTCTTCAAGCAATCCTTCACCGGGTGTACTTGATTGTGAAAGGTGTCGAACACTGGGCGTCGTCACTTTAGTGGTTTAAGTGGATATAACTTGTTTCCTGAAGTGTAGCACCAAACCCTTGTTTTGTGTTGTGCAGTGACAGGTGCTCAAGGCGTAGGCCGGTCGATGCAGGATCAGCCCGACACTGCTGAAGGAAGTTGTCTGAATCTTATTCTGCTGCCACGTCAGCCCAGTTAACGACGGAAAATGACACACAGTTGCGCGACAAGCAGTCAGCCACGACGTTATCCTGTCCTGCGACGTGCCGCATGTCTGTGGAACACTGGACAATGAACTCTACTCACCGATTTTGATGTGGTGAGTTGAGTCGGTAACGTTTTGGATATGGAAGTCAGATGATAAACGGGCATTCCTAGGACAAATATATTATACTAGAACTGACATGTGACTACATTTTCATGCAATTTGGTTGCATAGATCCTGAGAAATCAGTACCCAGAACAACCACCTCTGGCCGTAATAACGGCCGTGATACGCCTGGGCATTGAGTCAAACAGAGCTTGAAGGCGTGTACAGGTACAGCTGCCCCTGCAGCTTCAACACTATACCACAGTTCATCAAGAGTAGTGACTGGCGTATTGTGACGAGCCACTTGCTCAGCCACCATTGACCAGACGTTTTCATTTGGTGAGAGATCTGGTGAATGTGCTGGCCAGGACAGCAGTCGAATATTTTCTGTATCCAGAAAGGCCCGTACAGGACCTGCAACATGCGGTCGTGCATTATCCTGCTGAAATGTAGAGTTTCGCAGGGATCGAATGAAGGGTAGAGCCACGGGTCGTAACACATCTGAAATGTAACGTCCACTGTTCAAAGTGCCGTCAATGCGAACAAGAGGTGACCGAGACGTGTAACCAATGGTACCCCATACCATCACGCTGGGTGATACGCCAGTATGGCGATGACGAATACACGCTTCCAATGTGCGTTCACCGCGATGTCGCCAAACACAGATGCGACCATCATGATGCTGCAAACAGACCCTGGATTCATCCGAAAAAATGACGTTTTCCCATTTGTGCTCCCAGGTTCGTCGTTGAGTACACCATCGCAGGCGCTCCTGTCTGTGATGCTGCGTCAAGGGTAACCGCAGCCATGGCCTCCGAGCTGATAGTCCATGCTGCTGCAAATGTTGTCGACCTGTTCGTGCAGATGGTTGTTGTCTTGCAAACGTCCCCATCTGTTCACTCAGGGATCGAGACGTGGCTGCACGATCCGTTACAGCCATGCGGATAAGATGCCTGTCTTCTCGACTGCTAGTGATACGAGGCCGTTGGGATGCAACACGGCGTTCCGTGTTACCCTCCTGAACCCACCGATTCCATATTCTGATAACAGTCATTGGATCTCGACCAATGCGAGCAGCAATGTCGCGATACGATAAACCGCAAACGCGATAGGCTACAATCCGACCTTTATCAAAGTCGGAAACGTGATGTTCCGCATTTCTGCTCCTTACACGAGACATCACAACAACGTTTCACCAGGCAACGCCGGTCAAATGCTGTTTGTGTATGAGAAATCGGTTGGAAACTTTCCTCATGTCAACACGTTGTAGGTGTCGCCACCGGCGTCAACCTTGTGTGAATGCTCTGAAAAGCTAATCATTTGCATACACAGCATCTTCTTCCTGTCGGTTAAATTTTGCGTCTGTAGCACGTCATCTTCGTGGTGTAGCAATTTAAATGGCCAGTAGTGTAGTTCTAAGTTCTTGGGGACTGATGAACTCAGATGTCACGTCCCATAGTGCTCAGAGCCTTTTGAACCATTTTTTTCGAACCTGCGACCGTAGCAGCAGCCGTTCAAGGGCTGAAGCGCCTAGAATCGCTCGGTCACAGCGGCCGGCTCACGTGTGCAGTCCAACACTTTTGGCAATACAGAAATTTTCTTTCGCGGTTTAGCATTTTCGTCATATAATTCCCGAGCAGTCGACATTTCCGCAGAACACAATCCTTATATCTAAGAAATTTTTGCTTCAAGTATCTTGCAGGTCTCTCGCAACTGTGAATGCTCGATTGTGTTAAGCGATTAAGTGTAATGCACATGTGTGTTCTTCGCATTGAGATGGTAGCGATCTCGAATAGCGTATAACTGGCGCAGAAGATGCGCGTAGCCCAGAAATCTTCGCGCAACCGATAGCAGCGGAGTCACGTAGTACAAGTTCCAACGCATTAGTGAGATGGGAGACCTCGTGATGACTGGGTGTTGTGTGATGTCCTTGGGTTAGTTAGGTTTAAGTAGTTCTAAGTTCTAGGAAACTGATGCCCATAGATGTTAAGTCCCATAGTGCTCAGAGCCATTTGAACCATTTTTTTGAGATGGGAGAGAGAAGTATTTGCACTAAGCAATGATGCACTAAATCTGGTACAGTTGAAAAATGTCGAAGAAAATCAGCTCCTAAAATTGGCCCAGTCACATCGGCAACGACAAACGTTAATGTAGGGCAGAAGTTGTCACCCAGTTGTAGATTCAAATGGCTCTGAGCACTATGGGACTTAACATCTGATGCCATCAGTCCTCTAGAACTTAGAACTACTTGAACCTAACTAACCTAATGTGATCACACACATCCATGCCCGAGACAGGATTCGAACCTGCGACCGCAGATGTCGCGCGGTTCCAGACTGAAGTGCCTAGAACCGCTCTGCCACGACGGCCGGCCCAGCTGTAGAGTCAGTGATTTGTTCCCATATGTTCTGATTGCAGAATTGTTGGCAGGACAAAGGAACTTATTCATTTTTGCAATAACCACTCACCATTCTCCGATAAACGCTGATTTCTGAACCAGTGTCTACTAGGAAAAGTGCACCAGACGTACTTTGGTAAGTAATCGAGTGGAGTCCGTAACAGATGATGCCATTGCATTCTTTCTGCCTTTTAGGCACTGTAAAGAATCCCGA
The DNA here is from genome assembly GCF_021461385.2 of Schistocerca piceifrons. Classification (NCBI taxonomy): domain Eukaryota; kingdom Metazoa; phylum Arthropoda; class Insecta; order Orthoptera; family Acrididae; genus Schistocerca; species Schistocerca piceifrons. Next base: position 1,089,506,688 of record NC_060138.1, on the reverse strand, counting down.
TAAGTGCATACGCGTGTGACGTCCTTAGGTTAGTTAGGTTTAAGTAGTTCTAAGTTCTAGGGGACTGATGACCATAGATGTTAAGTCCCATAGTGCTCAGAGCCATTTGAACCAAGTGCATACGCCTACTGGTATCCGTAGCTCCTATTTGTGTTCATGCAGGGTCTTGTGCACTGCCTCACTGCAATAGAAAAACTCCTGTTATACCAACACCACTGCCCCCATCACTGGTTGTTCTTGCCCCTCGTTATCTGCATTCCTCTATAGCCTAGTATTTAGTTTGGTTAGTTCGTTCATCAACTATCCCATAGATGGCTCTGTCTGTGGATCTTGCGTAAGTGTGTGCGTCGGGGCTCCCTGTTGTAGGCAAGTCTTCCGGTCCAGATGATGTACCAATCATGTTCCTTTCAGAGTATGCAGCCACAATAGCGTCTTTCTGCAATCATATACAACCGCTCACTTGACTAAAGGTCTGTTCCTAAAGACTGGAAAGTAGCTCAGGTCACGCCAATATTCATGAAAGGAAATAGGAGTAACCCATTGAATCACAGACCCATATCACTGACCTCAATTTGCAGCAGGTTTTTGGAGCATATACTGTACTCGAACATTATGAATCACCTTGAAGAAAATGACTTATTACTTATTGATAAATAACCAACACGGGTTCAGAAAATATCGTTCTTGTGCAACGCAGCTAGCTCTTTATTCCCATGAAGCAATGAGTGCTGTCGACAAGGGATCTCAGATCGATTCCATATTCCTAGATTACCAGAAGGCTTTTTATACCGTTCCTCACAAGCGACTATTAATCATATTGCGTGCGTATGGAGTATCGTCTCAGTTGTGTGACTGTGTTCGGGATTTCCTCTCAGAGAGGTCACAGTTCGTGGTGATAGACAGTAAATCATCGAGTAGAACAGAAGTGATATCTGGCGCTCCGCAAGGTAGTGTCATAGGCCCTCTGCTGTTCCTGATTTACATAAATGATCTAGATGATAATCTGAGCAGCTCCCTTATACTGTATGCAGATGACGCTGTAATTTACCGTGTAGTAAAATCATCAGACGATCAATTCCAGTTACAAAATGATCTAGAGAGAATTTCTGTATGGCGCGAAAAGTGGCAATTGGCACTAAACAAAGAAAAGTGCGAGGTTATCCACGTGCGTACTTACGGAAATCCAATAAATTTTGGGTATACGATAAATCGCATGAATCTAAGGGCTGTCAATTCGACTAAATACCTAGGAATTACAAGTATGAGCAACTTAAATTGGAAAGACCACATAGATAATATTGTGGGGAAGGCGAAACAAAGACTGCGCTTTGTTGGCAGAACACTTAGAAGATGCGACAAACCTACTAAAGAGACAGCCTACGTTACACTTGTCTGTCCTCTGCTGGAATATTGCTGCGCGGTGTGGGATCCTTACCGGGTAGGATAGACGGAGGACATAGAAAAAGTCCAAAGAAGGGCAGCTCGTTTCGTGTTATCGCGCAGTAGGGGTGAGTGTCACTAATATGATACGCGGGTTGGGGTGGCAGTCACTGAAAGAAAGGCGGTTTCCTTTGCGGCGAGATCTATTTATGAAATTTCAATCACCAACTTTCTCTTCCGAATTCGAAAATATTTTGTTGACACTCACCTATGTAGGGATAAATGATCATCATAATAAAAAAGGAGAAATTAGAGCTCGAACGGAAAGATATAGGTGTTTCTTTTTCCCACACGCCACTCGAGAGTGGAATGGTAGAGAAGTGCTATGAAAATGGTTCGATGAACCGTCTGCCAGGCACTTAAGTGTGAATTGCAGAGCAATCATATAGATGTAGATGTAGCTGTAGTAATAATGCGCTGCCTGGGGCCTCCCGCCATAACCTCATTCACAGCGGCGCAAGTTGTATTATCCATGCATGCAATTGTGATCCCATCTGCTCTGTGTGACAATTCGTCAAGGGAGAGATCCATAAAAGCACAAAGAGCAGCCCTCACGTTTTGTGGCAGTCTCTGAAGCCAGAAAAATTTTGAAGACTTCTGACAGCAGTTCGTTACCCACCATTGCATATAACGGTCAAAGTACTTGAGTTAGAGAATCACTGGCACGTGCTTTACTCTCAATGTTTTGTAACCTTGATTCCGGCAGTAGCACAAAATCCTGGAGTACAGCTTCTTTAAATTTTATGTATACAGGGTGGTCCATTGATCGTGACCGGGCCAAATATCTCACGAAATAAGCGTCAAACGAAAAAATAAAAAGGGCGAAACTTGTCTAGCTTGAAGGGGGGAACCAGATGGCGCTATGTTTGGCCCGCTAAATGGTGCTGCCATACGTCATACGGATACCAACAGCGTTTTTTAAAATAGGAACCCCCATTTTTACTACATATTCTTGTAGTACGTAAAGAAATATGAATGTTTTAGTTGAAGCACTTTTTTCGTTTTGTGATGGATGGCGCTTTAATAGACACAAACAATGGCTCACAAGTTTAGACGAACAGTTGGTAACAGGTAGGTTTTTAAATTAAAATACAGAACGTAGGTACGTTTGAACATTTTATTTCGGTTGTTCCAGTGTGATACATGTACCTTTGTGAACTTATAATTTCTGAGTATGCATGCTGTTACAGCGTGATTACCTGTAAATACCACATTAATGCAATAAATGCTCAAAATGATGTCCGTCAACCTCAATGCATTTGGCAATACGTGTAACGACATTTCTCTCAACAGCGAGTAGTTCGCCTTCGGTAATGTTCGCACATGCATTGACAATGCGCTGACGCATGTTGTCAGGCGTTGTCGGTGGATAATGATAGCAAATATCCTTCAACTTTCCCCACAAAAAGAAATCCGGGGACGTCAGATCCGGTGAACGTGCTTCGACGAGCAATCCACGTGTCGTCAAATATGCTATTCAATACCGCTTCAACCGCACGCGAGCTGTGCCGGACATCCATCATGTTGGAAGTACATCGCCATTCTGTCATGCAGTGAAACATCTTGTAGTAACATCGGTAGAACATTACGAAGGGAATCAGCATACATTGCACCATTTTGATTGTCATCGATAAAATGGGGGCCAATTATCCTTCCTCCCATAATGCCGCACCATACATTAACCCGCCAAGGTCGCTGATGTTCCACTCGTCGCAGCCATCGGTGATTTTCCGTTGCCCAATAGTGCATATTATGCCGGTTTACGTTACCGCTGTTGGTGAATGACGCTTCGTCGCTAAATAGAACACGTGCAAAAAATATGTCATCGTCCCGTAATTTCTCTTATGCCTAGTGGCCGAACTGTACACGACGTTCAAAGTCGTCGCCATGCAATTCCTGGTGCATAGAAATATGGTACGGGTGCAATCGATGTTGATATAGCATTCTCAACACCGACGTTTTTGAGATTCCCGATTCTGGCGCAATTTGTCTGCTACTGATGTGCGGATTAGCCGCGACAGCAGCTAAAACACCTACTTGGGCATCATCATTTGTTGCAGGTCGTGGTTGACGTTTCACATGTGGCTGAACACTTCCTGTATCCTTAAATAACGTAACTATCCGGCGAACGGTCCGGACACTTGGATGATGTCGTCCAGGATACCGAGCAGCATACATAGCACACGCCAGTTGGGCAATTTGATCACAATCGCCATACATTAACACGATATCGACCTTTTCCGCAATTGGTAAACGGTCCATTTTAACACGGGTAATGTATCACGAAGCAAATACCGTCCGCACTGGCGGAATGTTACGTGATACCACGTACTTATACGTTTGTGACTATTACAGCGCCATCTTTCACAAAACGAAAAAAGTGGTCCAACTAAAACATTCATATTTCTTTAAGTACTACACGAATATGTAATAAGAAATGGGGGTTCCTATTTAAAAAAACACAGTTGATATCCGTTTGACCCATGGCAGCGCCATCAAGCGGGCCAACCATAGCGCCATCTGGTTTCCCCCTTCAAGCTAGACGAGTTTCGTTCTTTGTAGTTTTTTCGTTTGCTGCTTATTTCATGAGATATTTGGCCCGGTCACTATCAATGGATCACCCTGTATAGATGAAGCAGCGTGTGAAAATCTGTACCAAGATCGGGACTCAAACCTGGGTCTTCTGCTTAATAAGCAGGAGCATTAGCCAATAAGCCACCTTGGCACAGCGGGTCACACAACTGCACGGATTACCCTGGCACAGCTCCCTCCTCGATCCAAATTCTCACCGCTGCCCCAGTCCCCTTTAAATTCCCCGTTACAGATGAACAGCTTTAAATACAGCATAAGCCTGTCAATGTAAAACCTCGTCTAATTGTTCTCTCAAATTTAACTTCAACTGTGATATAATCAATGTAAACTGTTCCTTATCAGATACGAGTCCATGTAACAGATAGCTGGCCTCTACTGGTGTTGGCTAAAGTTGCGCTCAGGTAGGCCAGAAAGGAGGAAATTTTATGGTGTAGTTGTTGTTGCCTTTGCTTAAGTCTGTGTTGATACACAGAGCAGTTGTCTGCAGCATAGTGTTGCTGGCAGATGGCGGGTTATGGCCATTGTTATGTTGGAATCCATGATGCTGCATGCCAAATTGAAGAGAATGATCCTTATTGCTCAGTATGAGGTCACCGCTTTAGGGGAATTTACCATCCACTTGTAACATACATGACTGTGGTAGTAGTCAACACTTCATTGAATTTATTCATTATATGTAGAACACTCGTCCAATGCGTACAACAGAGAACCCAACGCCACAGACATTACCAAAAAACATAAGAACCTGTCAGATCGACCAGTTCAAAGATAAATTTAGTTTTTATATCACAGCTATTCATGAATCAATGCTTGCACTCAGTCTATACCGACTGTTCCTTTTAGTCAGCCACAATACCAAACAGGCTTAATCTGGTCTCGTTAAAGAAATTACTCCTTCAAGTGCAGTTAATATGTTTTGTGCAGGAAAAGATAATGAAATGGAAGGGTTTGCGGCCAATAAACGAAAACGCGAATGTTGGACGAAAGCAACTGCCACTGGGAAAAGAACAAGCCATTGAAGATCTGCAAGCAAGACTTACAAATTACTTTAGACACCATAAATGAAAAAAAACCTGGATAAGGTAAGTTACTGAAAATGGCCACACACTGGTGTATTTGCAGAAAATGGTGGATTTGAGGGTGTTTTCTACTTTAGAGGATATACGAAAAATCTGTTTATAAACTTCCACTCGCATTTGGATCTGCTTAAAAAGGTTGATTATATTGTATCAAAAAATGGTAGACTGGACGAATCTAGAAACCGAAGAGGCTTTTGCAGCGTTTAAAACTGATGAAATAAATAAATCTGACGACTGTTCATTTGCTAAAGTGGTGAACTGAAAGTTCTGTATGTGAATTCCACAAAAATGTATAGGAGAAGAGCTTTCAATTGACACCTGAGAAGATGTGGAATGCTTAAACATTAGTGTAAAGCAGGGAATAAAACAGCCGAAATTAAAATTCCCAAAAGCTCTCGGTTAGAGGAATTGAAAGAAGGAATGGAGCTAACTGTTAAGGCCATACAAGAGGTAGTTTATAGGAACAAAATTGGGTATCTAAAAATTCGAGGCCTTCTTTGTTTTTATCGTATAACTGACTGTAGAAAGACTTAAATGATTTGGATGTAGACTTTAATAGTATGTTAAAAAGTAAGGTGGTTGCTGTTAAAGAATTGTTTTCTATGTGTAATGCATAAGTAAAAATTAATAAAGATTTTGCAGAGGAATGTTTGCTTTCTTCATTACCCTACGAAAATCCCAAAATGATATTTTACTTAGAATTCAGTAGCTACTTTATCAATTTTATAAAGTGCTCTGAGTGTGTCTTCTTGTCTAAAGAACATTGTTTTTCCAGACTGGAAGCTACAGTGCGAATTACAGCTATACATCTACAACCAGTACTTACAATGTACTGCATGTTAGATGATGTAGTGTGGTGTTAGCTATAGAACGGTGATTTTAAATGTGTCTTCCACCAGTGCCATGGTTTTAGGATGGCTTCAGTGTTCTAATGTGAAGTGGTTACTTAGATCTAAACTTAGAAAGCTAGAAATAGCGTTGCTTACTTATAGCTAGCCAGACCTATGCATTCCACCTCACGTGCAGTGGCTGAAGGCGATTACTCTGGTCGAGCAGCCTGTCCTGACATCAGCTTAGGCGGCTGTGGTTGATAGTTGAAAAGGTGACACATCTTGGCATGGTTGCACTTGTTACAGCACTTGGAGCACATGTTACAGTGATTGCGCTATCTACTTCTGACGTATGCGTATTTGAAATAAAACACCCAAATAAATAAAACAGTATCGCAATTCTCACCATCTCACCATCCAACAACACACAGTGGCGGTAACACTGTAAATTTTTAAATGAAAGCGATAACTAGCAGATAACTTAGCGTTTCCCAGGTATTTATTGATAGCTGTGCGTCAATGCCCATACCACCAACACCACTACTTAAAGAGAAGGCAGCGGCGCATTCAGTATCACGTCACCCCAAGGTACCAGGCATGATGAGGTGCTGCACTGACCAAATCGAGGCACACGTCTTGCAACCTTTCTCAAACGATTTTACAGGCTCTATTCGGTATGAAAACTTGATTTCTATGTCACTTGTAGCTTTACATGTCAACTTCATGGTGAAAGCCCCATCATTTCTTTAACGGTCATAGTTATTGTGATATTTCCTACATAAATAACAAATTCGAATACGTTACAGGGAAAGATAGTGGTCCACTGTCAGAGGTATCGGAGTGGTTCTCACATATAACTTTCGACTCTGTCGTCTCTGGACCAGGGTCCCTTACCTCAAAGTGATGTACAGGGCGATTACAAATGATTGAAGCGATTTCATAAATTCACTGTAGCTCCATTCATTGCCATATGGTCACGACACACTACAGATACGTAGAAAAACTCATAGTTTTGTTCGGCTGAAGCCGCACTTCAGGTTTCTGCCGCCAGAGCGCTCGAGAGCGCAGTGAAACAAAATGGCGACAGGAGCCGAGAAAGCGTATGTCGTACTTGAAATGCACTCACATCAGTCAGTCATAACAGTGCAACGACACTTCAGGACGAAGTTCAACAAAGATCCACCAACTGCTAACTCCATTCGGCGATGGTATGCGCAGTTTAAAGCTTCTGGATGCCTCTATAAGGCGAAATCAACGGGTCGGCCTGCAGTGAGCGAAGAAATGGTTGAACGCGTGCGGGCAAGTTTCACGCATAGTGATGTGAAAGATTCAGTGTTTAAACCTCCTCTACCAAGAAACGTGCCAGAACTGCGAGCTCGCATCAACGATGCTTTCGAACTCATCGATGGGGACATGCTGCGCCGAGTGTGGGAGGAACTTGATTATCGGCTTGATGTCTGCCGAATCACTAAAGGGGCACATATCGAACATTTGTGAATGCCTAAAAAAACTTTTTGAGTTTTTGTATGTGTGTGCAAAGCATTGTGAAAATATCTCAAATAATAAAGTTATTGTAGAGCTGTGAAATCGCTTCAATCATTTGTAATAACCCTGTATTTACCCTTCTCCACCATCCCTGAGTGTTTGTAAGTTTACCATGGAATCGCCCTGTATAACGATTACATTAAAAGAGAAAATTTTTTTTTAAAAATGTAGAGACATAATTTCACTTACTAGCCTGTGGCTTGAGATAGAAAAGTCAAAGATAAAACACAAAAATACAGTAACAGATTGCTCATAAAGAAACTAAATTATGAAATATTAGTCACAACAAAAGTTACTAGAAAATTTGCAAGCCGTTGCTTGCTTTAATCATAAATACATGTTGAAGTTAAGCTAAATGTTATTATCTTTACATAACGCAGTATATTACCTTAGCTGTAACCTTCAAATCGTGTGCTACTCACGTGAAGCGTCTAAGTGAATTAGTGAATTTACTCATAGCAATTTTTATTTATTTATTTATTTATTCATCTGTGGAAGAATATATATTGTATGGATGTCGTCAGTTTATAATACATTAGCATACATTTACATTTACAATGAAACAGATTTCTCATATATTGTGTAGTTTTTATAACTAGTCATACACACATTTATAATTACCTCATATTTTGGTGATGTCATATGTTGCTATTAATCTACGTCTATGTTAAATATTCTTTTACAGTATAACAACTTTTACTTACTAAGAAGGTTTTAAGCTTTTGTCTGAAAGTGAGGGGCTCATTTATTTCTTTAATTTCCTGTGGTAATTTGTTATACAGTTTTATCCCATTATAAAATATACAGTTTTTTGCGTCTTTGCCTTGTTCTTTCTATCTAGATGGAGGTGGTGACAAGATCTCGTTTCATGGTCATGTATTAGGCTGTTTGTGCTATACATGTTGAGATTTTTCTTAATGAACATTATGTTCTGAAAGATATACTCACAAGAAACAGTTAGAATGCCTAGCTTTCTAAATAATTCTAGACAGTGGGCCCTGTTGTTGCTGTTTGTTACTATCCATATGGCTCTTTTTTGTACTTTGAACACAGTTTGTATGTTACTGGCACTTGTTCCCTAAAACATGATCCCATAGCTGAGGACTGAATGTAGAATCCATAATATGTTATTTTAAGATAGGTATTATTGCATACCGGTGCAAGGATTCTAAGAGCATAGCATGCTGTGGACAATTTCTTTGCCAAAAGGTTGACATGGTTTGTCCATTTCAGTTGGCTGTCTACATTCATCCCTAAGAATTTGGTACTTGTTACACATTCTAATTCATTATTATTAACTTTTATTCTAGTGGCATTGTGTTTTTTGTTCAATTGGAAGTTAATATAGTTAGTTTCCTTTACATTTAGGGTTACTTTATTTTTTAATGACCAGTTGTGGACATCATTGAGAGCCTCGTTTGGTCTTTCTGACAGTTGTGTTGGATTTTCACCTGTTATTAGTATGTTGCTGTCATCAGCAAAAAGTATTTTTTCTCCATGTCTGATACTTTGAGGGAAGTCATTAATGTATATAAGAAACAATATTGGGCCTCGAACTTCCTGGCAGATTAAAACTGTGTGCCTGACCGAGACTCGAACTCGGGACCTTTGCCTTTCGTGGGCAAGTGCTCTACAAACTGAGCTACCCAAGCACGACTCACGCCCCGTCCTCACGGCTTTGCTTCTGCCAGTACCTCGTCTCCTACCTTCCAAACTTTACAGAAGCTCTCCTGCGAACCTAACAGAACTAGCACTCCTGAAAGAAAGGACATTGCGGAGACATGGCTTAGCCACAGCCTGGGGGATGTTTCCAGAATGAGATTTTCACTCTGCAGCGGAGTGTGCGCTGATATGAAACTTCCTGGCAGATTAAAACTGTGTGCCCGACCGAGACTCGAACTCGGGACCTTTGCCTTTCGCGGGCAAGTGCTCTACCAACTGAGCTACCGAAGCACGACTCACGCCCGGTACTCACAGCTTTACTTCTGCCAGTACCTCGTCTCCTACCTTCCAAACTTTACAGAAGCTCTCCTGCGAACCTAGCAGAACTAGCACTCCTGAAAGAAAGGATATTGCGGAGACATGGCTTAGTCACAGCCTGGGGGATGTTTCCAGAATGAGATTTTCACTCTGCAGCGGAGTGTGCACTGATATGAAACTTCCTGGCAGATTAAAACTGTGTGCCCGACCAGACTCGAACTCGGGACCTTTGCCTTTCGCGGGCAAGTGCTCTACCATTCGAGCTATCCAAGCACGACTCACGCCCTGTCCTCACAGCTCTACTTCTAGCAGAAAATGGTATTGATTACAGAATCGCTAGATAATGCCCAAGAACAAACAAGAGAACTTCAAAAACAAGCAGCCGAAGTAGCACTACAAATATCCTTTGAAAAAAGAAAGTTCATGACAAACGTCTGTGATGCTCCTCAAAATAATGCAGTTGACAACAATACAATACACAAAACAGATTCCATTAAATAACTAGGTGAGTTGATCACGTACAACGCAAAAGAAAAGACAGCTGTAGAAACTAGAGTGCAGAAAATGGAAAGCGTGTTTCATATGACCAAAAACGTTTATAACAAAAGAATCCTTGTTCTGGAAAACGAAATTAAGACACTACCAAACAGTGGCCAGACCTGAAGCTCCATATGCGGCAGAAACACTTAATCTAACAAGAAATGGAGATCTTGAGAAACTAGAGAAGGTCTAAAGCAGAATTTTAAGGAAAATTCTGGGAGCTAAAAGAAACGATACAGGTTAAGACCAAACAGAGAGTTATACTTGAAAACTGAAAAACTAACAGATGTAATGAGGAAGAGAAGACTACAGTTTATTGGGCATATATTCAGAATGGATAACAACAGACTAAGCAAGCGGATATTCACTTTACTACAAAATCAAACCCGCATGGCTCATAGAGACTGAAAAGGACATGGAAAACGCTGGAATTACAATTGACAATAGAAAACAGAACACATTTCAGAAAGGCAGTTCAAAAAGCAGAATTTCAGGAGAGAAAGAAAACATCTAGACAAAAGTGGATTCAAGAAGGAAGGGAACAGCACTCTAAAAGGATGAAGGAAATTTGTAAACTAAGGAAATCTAATACAGTGAAGAGTAGCCAAAGCTGTTTCATCGTACCCTCCAAATGGGTTATTTGAAATAAGAAGAAGACTAGGGAGGTGTAAGCACGGCCATGGTTTGGCAAAGAACATCTACCTAGGTGGGACCACAGCTGCCATTTACGGAGTGATCTAATCTTTCCAGACCGACCATTTCCAGTTTCCGGAAGAAGACTGTTAAGTTTCCCAGTCAGTCATGCCCATGAAATATATGCTTTTGCCACTCACTAAAAGAACCGGACGACTTCCTTGCGTCAGAGGGAGTTACAGTCCTACCTCCACTAGATGTTATGCCAGCCACTCTGAGTTTTATGACCTCCACACAGTTTGCACAAAAGCTCAGTTTGCAGCAGTATGACTTTCTCCACTCACTTTCAGCCATCTGGCCATCTTCCATGAGGAACTGGCACTTGACACAGGTAAAATGTTTTGTGAACCAGAGCCCTTCTGTCCAAGCCTAAGCGGAAGGAGGAGAGAACTTCAGCCAGAAGTCCCCCTGCAGGTAGGAACTACTGAATATTGTTTCCCAGAATCACTCACGCAGCCAGGTCACTGCGCTCAGCATTTATGGCACCCGATTCATCTCGCTCCCTGTTCTTGATCGATTCTGCTTTGGCCCCCTGGGTACAAGCTCTTTACAGGTTACACATGCAGTTATGAGAACATTCTGCCTGCAATTTTCTCATGTAAAGAAAGTCTTTAACCGCAAATAGCAAATGTTGTACTGGGGAACATCGATATCACGACATGAAATATGGAAGTCAATCCTGACTGACAATGTGGTCAAAGTGAGAGAGTGGCATGCCACCTCTCACTACCTCCTCGTTATTCAGTAATTTCTGCATGGGGAGTGTCACACTTCAAAGAAGAGGTTATGGGACATGGAGCAGTAGAAATTATGACACTTTCACTGATCTTCGAGAATGATATACTGCACCGTGACTGTTTTGCCAAACAAACATATATATATATATATATATATATATATATATATATATATATATATATATATATATATATATATATATCACCCTGTCTTGACCTCATTAAATCAGGTGTCAAACACACACACACACACACACACACACACACACACACACACACACTGCTGGCATGCCTGCAACTGCAAATGTTATGTGATTTTCTGGGTGTTAAAATTGTTCCTGTGGACTCTCAGGGCTTTACATACACCCCAGGTTCTAAATACAATGATTGAACGGTTAAAAGTTCGTACAGACATTTAACTAACCCATTCACACAGGGGCTGAGGTCAGAGATGATTGGTTTCCCTAACCACAGACAGTATCATTGAGCATTGAGCATTCTCTGCCTCAGAGATTTTGTTACACCTGCTCAAGCATTAACAGCGATTCAGTCCTCCATAGAGACAAATTCTGGCCAAGCATTCAGTAATTCTAGTCATATCAAGTGGATGCTCTTGTGACATGTGTCCTGTGTTAAACTTATTTCATAATAAGAGGTCTTTCTGTTCTTTTATTACAACAGTGTAAATCGTGTTAGCACAAAGAAGCAACATTTAAATGACATGTGAAACATAGTGATACTTTACACAAATGGCAAAGACAAAATAAAAACATGAGTCAACTTCAAAAAGTGGTTTGAATATTAGTGCATTCGTTGTGTGTGACCTTTTGTCAGTCTTAAATTGACATTGATCTTGTCCCCCATTACGTATCTGAAAATGGTGTTGTACCTCATGACAAACGTAACAGGATAGAAAAGTGAAAAATTGCATGTAACCTAATGAAATAAATACAGCAAGGCACACAAAAGTAAGAGTATAAAAACACATTTGATGTCTCATACTGCTCCCTTCTCAAGGGTCTTTAGGGATTCCAAAAATTAAATTTACATTAGTCACATGAATAAACACAGCACTACACTCATGAGGTGTGTAACAGGTTGAATATAGCATTTATGTGGGATGAACTGGTGCTAAGGAAAGAGTTACCCCTTTACTTAACACCATTAGAGGGACAGCAGCAACAGATAGGCATCTGGAATACTGACAGTGAAGAGATGGGGCAGCTGTTGACAGACTGTTGCTTTTTTTTGAGGACAGTCCTCCAGCAGTAGTTGTCAGTGTCGTGGCAAGTGTCTGGAGACATCAGTCGCTTGGTTCCATCCCGCCTTTCTTGTTGGCAGTGGCGTTACATTCAGGTCTGGCCCATCGAGACTCTTGTGTCAAACAGCGGTCACCCTACGTGGTCGTGTGATGTCAGGAGCAAGCCTCTGTTACCTGCTGGCTGCAGGTGAGGCTCCTCTGCTGATTCTTTCAGCCGCAGTGCTGTGAATATCTTTCCCCCTCTGTTGGCACTTGTGAAAGGGACGACCAAGATTCAGTGTGCGCCTCTATCGCCTGTGAGCCGCCCCAATGTCATCACTTCGGCTGGCTGCTTGTCCTGTCCCCTCGAGGGGGGGGGGGGGGGGGGTTGGGTCGCCTGTAACTGACAGCTGTCGGTGCGACCATGTGGTGACGTCATATCAGCTTGGCGCTCATCTCAGGTGGCAGCCATGCAGTGACGTCACACTGACAGCTGCCTGTGCTGTAGCTCGCCCGTCAGGCAAGGTCACACTACATCGTGCCAACAGTGCCATGTTTTCTACAATGAAGGCTTACAAAAATACTACATACATAGAAAATCATAAGAAAAATATGACCTGTCTGTAGTCGAAACTTTACAATACGATTAATGCAAAGAATTGTCATACCTTACTGCATCCTTTTATTTAAACAATGTTACTACTAAGGTTTCTTAAAAAAGTTGCAATCCTTTACAGAATTTTTTGATTTTAATAACATTCAATAATTAATTGTTTGTCTAAAAAAATAAATTAATCATTTTCTAGCGGTGGAGTCGAGTTACTGTCGTGTATGTAAAGTGTTTTGTTGGTTTCCCAACACCATTTGTGCATCCAAATGGGCTAAGCCAGCACAGCTTCCACATTCATACTTCAAGCACTCTCACACTATGCAGCACTTAATTCTTATTATATCCTACCCATTACCAAGCTAGATACCTCTAACCCTTTCTACTTTACGATAATCAGGACTTGAAGATTCTCCTGATGCCATCTTATTGGATGATGACGCTGATGTGGCCATCTGGCGTAGAATCTGGATCGAATACCGTTCACTGCCATCCGTACACTCCTTACTTTGCTGTCAGGATAGATCAGGCTGTGACGGGAACTCACTTTTTCCCTCGCAAACTGACCTACAACATTCAAAAATCGACGTACAGGTATTATCAAATAACACTTGCTGCAAAGACATAAAATACCGGCTTTTATAATTTGTAATGGATAAGGATATGTGATTATCTTCCGTGTTTATCTGGTCCCATTCACTATTTCCTTCCCATTCATCTAAAAACGTTGTAAGGTGGCATCATTCTGAGCCACATTACAACTACCACTCCGGAAAGAAGACCCTTTGATAGTATAAACATCGAGACAGGAAACCATTAACGATACTGACATCGGCTAGGGATCTTAATTTGTAGCAGAATATCTGCACGTTGGGCGATAGTGAAGCGGACGGAGACAGCAGGCTGGCAGGAGAACGGGAAAGACACAAGCGAGGCAGGCAGGCGTGAGAGCTGAAGACAACAGCGAACGTAAGCTCCTGGAAACCCCAGGCGGGTGGACCTCGGCTTAGCGGGAGCCACGTGGCCGAGGCCAAGGAGAAGACACAGGGGCTCCTCACTAAACGCGTGGCGGCGTGTAGGTGGTTTTCCCAACGGCCAGAGCGGAAGCTTCTGGAACAGTCTGGAAACTTCTAGAAGCTTTGGTCGATTGCGAAACTGAGATTGGTCAGCGCTCAGAAACGAACGCCTTCCAGCAACATGGTAGGCCACACACATTAAAGAGGGGAAGAAAAAAAGAACAGGAGCTCCGAAATAGCGTTGCGACTAGGAAACACTTGTTCCTGGAGCGTCGAGGAGAGAGGTTGGTCCTGGCGAGGTGTGCGACCTCGTTCTGGTACAGAGTTCTTGTAGCGAGAGCCTGAGGATCGTTTGGTGTTCCACGGCAGCCGTGGAGGTGTCTACGGAAGCTTTTGGTGAGGTAGAATTTATGTTATCTCGCTGAGGCGAGAACCTTTGCAGGTCCTTAGCAGGTCAGCAACTGGAAGTAGTTAATTCCATAAATTATCTGGGAGTACGCATAGGAGTGATTTAAAATGGAATGATCATACAAAGTTGATCGTCGGTAAAGCAGATGCCAGACTGCGATTCATTGGAAGAATCCTAAGGAAATGCAATCCGAAAACAAAGGAAGTAGGTTACAGTACGCTTGTTCGCCCACTGCTTGAATAATGCTCAACAGTGTGCGATCCGTACCAGATACGGTTGATAGAAGATATAGAGAAGATCCAACGGAGAGCAGCGCCCTTCATTACAGGATCATTTAGTAATTGTGAAAGCGTTACGGAGATGATAGATAAACTCCAGTGGAAGACTCTGCAGGAGAGACGCTCAATAGCTCGGTACGGGCTTTTGTTAAAGTTTCGAGAACATACCTCCACCGAAGAGTCAAGCAGTATATTGCTCCCTCCTACGTATATCTCGCGAAGAGACCATGAGGATAAAATCAGAGAGATTAGAGCCCACACAGAAGCATACCGACAATCCTTCTTTCCACGAACAATACGAGACTGGAATAGAAGGGAGAACCGATAGAGGTACTCAGGGTACCCTCCGCCACACACCGTCAGGTGGCTTGCGGAGTATGGATGTAGATGTAGATGTAGATAAGCGTTAGATCACTGTAGTGGTCGTGCATTCGCAACGGCGGTTAGGGAAGTAAAGTAAATTGCTCATCACGTGTCTTTTTCGTTCTATGCTGAGGCTTCAAGTTGCTAGTCGCGAGTGTAGTTCTAAATATAATTGCAATTGCCATAGCTGATGTCAGTATTCAGCGCTTGAATTAACGACCGCGAATATATCACAGGACAGTGCCAGACAGAGCGATTACCAAATGTGAATAGGCAGAACTAAAATGTTGCTCTCACTGTGTAATCTTGTATAGAGTAAATTGCAAAAGAGTAAAGAATTTAACACTACTGAGTGTATCATTTCATAGCTAGTACTTTCCTTTGTCATTTTATTGTCTCCTTATTTGTGTATTTCATGTTTGCAACCACCTGGTGGAGGCAGTGTTTGTAGGTCAGCACATCTGAACATTCTAGCATATACTGAGGATATGGTAAGAAACCAATCAGATTTGCATACGACTAGTTAACGTCACGTATAGAGCAAAGGATAAGCTTACCCTTCTGGAGAGCGTATAAGTGTCAAGGCGACAAATTAGCGTTATAAAATCCGTTGTGCAAAATTTTTCACTTATACGTTCGACTCGCAGGCATACCCATCAGCAGAAAAGAGCAAAACAGAAGCGGTAGCTTACAACGTACTACTGTACGACCGTGACTTGCACTCCATACGCTAACGCCACTTGATACAAAACTTCGCCGATGACACGCTTCTGTCGTTGGCGATCTGACATTGAAAAACCACAAGGCAAATATCATCGCACTACTGGTGACAATCAATAAATGATAACCACAGACGAAAAAGTACCACCAGCGAAAAATAACGCACCATAGGCGACTATCGATAAGTCTGACCACACTCAAAAACCACCAACTAGAACACATCGCTCCACTGGAGAAAAAAAAAAAAAAAAAAACGGCAACGTGCCTCTGGTAGGGACAACCCATACACACCTCGCAAGATATCACTCTCGGTATCTTTAGTCCGATCACAATCACTACAAAATCCACTAGCGGTTCAGAAAACAACTTCTGTGTCACCAATATCCCCTCCTCGCTATGAACTGTGAAACAGACCGGGTATTCGCCCGAATGGTAAAACCAAACCATTACTAAATTCCACATGAATTCTGAGAAGAATTTTGTCTCCAAGGTTTGTACAATTGTTTCTGAATCAAAAATGCAATTTTCATGCTGTTCCAACACATCCCTTTGCTGTGACGTGACAATCTACTAATACAGCAATGCTCAAGAGTTAAACGAACTAGTTTTATCATAAACCCAAGAGCTTTCCGCCGAGAAAGCGGCACATTCCTGTCCACAACATAATTTTCTGTCCGTGAAACATGAGAGGATATCAGTACGTCTCAAATTTGCGGTAAATTATGAAAGTGCAAATGATGTACGGACAACCACGAACGCCTAACTCATTTGTCAGATGCCATACGAGAAGATCTTATCCGCTAATTCTAATATTAAATCACCCAAAAAGCGTAAGGGCAAACAAATGAAGAACAATGCATTAAATGACTACGTAAATGAATGGAAACAAATGATTCTTATCACTAACTTAATGACCGATATTCTGTGCGGCTTCGTTTTGGCCTGAACCAGCAGCGGCTGACTGTCAGTTCTTACACGGACTACTGCTGCGGTTTCTGTTTGAGGGGTTAGGTGGTCTGATTTCTCCTACATCATTCTGGCGATCTCGTTGCAGACTTCGCCTCCCAATCCCTCCATTATTCCTTGTTTGCCCTGAGACCCAGACCGTCTGCATGAACTGGTTAGGATTTTACATTTCCCTCCTGTTGCTATTTCTGTTTTCTTGAAAGTTATCACCATACGTCCTCCGTCTGCTTCTGTCATTCCACTGAGACTCATTATTAAATCTTTGGCCTTGATAATGGTTTCTTGTCGCCCTGTTTCTATAAAAGTTTTGCCTGTCATTATTTCCATCAGATGCATGCACCTTGCGAATTTTGTTCATTATGTCTCCTTCGGTCCCTCGCGTTTTGTGATTCCTTGTCAAAGTCTACCTCTCTTAACATATGTCCACACGATGCCTCTTTCGTCATGCGCAAACGCAGATGCACACCTATGAAAGGGTAAGCAAAAAAATTGTGGAAAAAGCACATGTACGCATGGGCATTCTCGTGTCCACACGGTGCCACATTGCGGAACTAGTCTGCTATGAATCCCCTTCTCTGCTTGGGAGCTTGTGTTGCGTTTATTGCGATGAAAAGACTATGAGGTATATAAACAACAGAGGTACGGGAAATACAAAGTGATGACAACGTTTTGTGTGCAAATTTCAGAAGGAGGCCACAACGAGATTTTAGATTTTAGATTCTTGGGAAACTGTAGCGATAAGGTTGGCTGGTTGATTCTGGAGAGGGGACCAAACAGCGAGGTCATCGGTTCCATTAGATAAGGGAAGGATGGGGAAGGAAGTCGGCAGCGCCATTTCGAAGGAACCATCGCTGCATTTGCCTGAAGCAATTTAGGGAAATCACGGATAACCTAAACAAGGATGGAGGGATGTTTCCAGAATGAGATTTTCACTCTGCAGCGGAGTGTGCGCTGATATGAAACTTCCTGGCAGATTAAAACTGTGTGCCCGACCGAGACTCGAACTCGGGACCTTTGCCTTTCGCGGGCAAGTGCTCTACCAATTGAGCTACCGAAGCACGACTCACGGCCGGTACCCCCAGGCTATGGCTAAGCCATGTCTCCGCAATATCCTTTCTTTCAGGAGTGCTAGTTCTGCAAGGTTTGCAGGAGAGCTTCTGTAAAGGTTGGAAGGTAGGAGACGAGGTACTGGCAGAAGTAAAGCTGTGAGTTGGGGGCGTGAGTCGTGCTTCGGTAGCTCAGTTGGTAGAGCACTTGCCCGCGAAAGGCAAAGGTCCCGAGTTCGAGTCTCGGTCGGGCACACAGTTTTAATCTGCCAGGAAGTTTCAAGGATGGAGGGGTTTGAACCGTCGTCCTCCCGAATACGACAGCGATAAGGCAGGCAATAAAATTTTGTTAGCTAAGAACTGGCGACTTACATACTCATTCGAATTATTTATTTCTCATTTAAAAACAAAGTATTTCAGTTCTATCAAATTTGTAACTTGTGGTGAACCATGGACCTTGCCGTTGGTGGGGGGTCTTGCGTGCCTCAACGATACAGATAGCCATATTGTAGGTGTAACCACAATGGAGGGGTATCTTTTGAGAGGCCAAACAAACGTGTGGTTCCTGAAGAGGGGCAGCAGCCTTTTCAGTAGTTGCAGGGGCAACAGTCTGGATGATTGACTGATCTGGCCTTGTAACACTAACTAAAACGGCCTTGCTGTGCTGGTACTGCGAACGGCTGAAAGCAAGGGGAGACTACAGCCGTAATTTTTCTCGAGGGCATGCAGCTTTACTGTATGGATAATTGAAGATGGCGTCCTCTTGGGGAAAATATTCCGGAGGTAAAATAGTCCCCCATTCGGATCTCCGGGCAGGGACTACTCAGGAGGACGTCGTTATCAGGAGAAAGAAAACTGGCGTTCTGTGGATCGGATCGTGGAATGTCAGATCCCTTAATTGGGCATGTAGGTTAGAAAATTTAAAAAGAGAAATGGATTGGTTAAAGTTAGATATATTGGGAATTAGTGAAGTTCGGTGCCAGGAGGAACAATACGCCTGGTCAGGTGAATAAAGGCTTATAAATACAAAATCAAATAGGAGTAATGCAGGGGTAGGTTTCATAATGAATAAGAATGCGGATAAACTGCTATAAACAGCATAGTGAACGTTTTATTGTGGCCAAGATAGATACGACGCCCACGCCTACCACAGTAGTACAAATTTATGTGCCAACTAGCTCCGCAGATGTTGAAGATATTGATGAAATGTATAATGAGATAAAAGAAATTATTCAGATAGTAAAGGGAGACGAAAATTTAATAGTCATGGGTGACTGAAATTCGATAGTAGGAAAAGGAAGAGAAGGTAACGTAGTAGGTGAATATGGAATGGGGGTAAGGAATGAAAGAGGAAGCCGCCTGGTAGAATTATGCACAGAGCATAACTTAATCATAGCTAACACTTGGTTCAAGAACCATGAAAGAAGGTTGTATACATGGAAGAAGCCTGGAGATACTGACAGGTTTCAGGTAGATTATACAATGGAAAGACAGAGATTTACGAACCAGGTTTTAAATTGTAAGACATTTCCAGGGGCAGATGTGGACTCTGACCACAATCTATTGGTTATGAACTGTAGATTAAAACTGAAGAAACTGCAAAAAGGTGGGAATTTAAGGAGATGGAACGCGGATAAACTGACAGAACCAGAGGTTGTACAGAGTTTCAAGCAGAGCATTAGGGAACTATTGACAAGAATGGGGGAAGAAATGCAGTAGAAGAAGAATGGGTAGACTTGAGAGATGAAATAGTGAAGGCAGCAGAGGATAAAGTAGGTAAAAAGACGAGGCCTGGTAGAAGTACTTGGGTAACAGAAGAAATATTGAATATAATTGATGAAAGGAGAAAATATAAAAATGCAGTAAATGAAATAGGCAAAAAGGATTACAAACGTCCAAAAAAAAAAAAAAAAAAAAAAGATGGACAGGAAGTGTAAAATGGCTAAGCAGGGATGGCTAGAGGACAAATGTAAGGATGTAGAGGAATATATCACTAGAGGTAAGATAGATACTGCCTACAGGAAAATTAAAGAGACCTTTGGAGAAAAGAGAACCACTTGTATGAATATCAAGAGCTCAGATGGAAACCCAGTTCTAAGCAAAGAAGGGAAAGCAGAAAGGTGGAAGGAGTATATAGAGCGTCTATACAAGGGTGATGTACTTGACAACAATATTATGGAAATGGAATAGGATGTAGATGAAGATGAAATGGGAGATACGATACTGCGTGAAGAGTTCGACAGAGCACTGAAAGACCTGAGTCAAAACATTGCCTCGAGAGTAGACAACATTCCATTAGAACTACTGATAGCCTTGAGAGAGCCAGCCCTGACAAAACTCTACCATCTGGTGGGCAAGACGTATGGGATAGGTGAAATACCCTCAGACTTCAAGACGAACATAATAATTCCAATCCCAGAGAAAGCAGGTGTTGACAGATGTGAAAATTACCGAACTATCAGTTTAATAAGTCACGGCTGCGAAATACTAACATGAATTCTGTTATATCCTAGCCAGTAATGCCAACCGAGCCCGCTGCCAAAAGGTTGGCAGCATCAAAGTCCGGACGCCGTCCGCATAAGCAGCGCCAGCGATACAGGAAATCGCCGCAAGTCTGCGCGCGCCACCGCTGGCTTCTGGCTTCTTAAGCGCTGGAGTCGCGAGCGCTAGGACAGTTCTTTATTCGCCGCTCAGTTGTATACTCGCCACCGAATTGTGTACTTTCTAGTCAGTTGTGTGTTCATCGCAGCAGAGTTGTTGTTTGTCGTCAGCCGACGCTGACCTAGCCGCTCCGACTCGAACTAGACATATCTCTAGACACGGAGTTCACTATTGTTTCTGTATCTTCATCAATAAAGATAAGTACCGACTTTTATTTAATCAGAGTGTTTGGGTTTTCATCTTTCTGTTCACTGTTCCAGCGGACCGGTCGGCCCGCTATTAAAAGTGTGGCGGTGACTTCGTAAGCCGTTTCTACCGCGAATTGTTTGTCGCTACGAACACCGCCACAAAACTGGCGACGAGGACTTCCGAACTCGTGTGCAGGGCTGGTTCAACTTGTTTCTGGTTATACTAATTATAGCGATAAACTTTTGGGGGCTGGTTTAATTTGTGTTCACTATGTCTGCCGAATTACAACAGTTGATCTTGTTACAGAGTCAGCAAATACAAAGTCTGGTGGAAGCAATCGCCAAACAAGCGGCTAATCCTCAAACACAAAAGGAACAAGCACAGGCAGCACCACATTTCCGTGCTTTTGATGCATCAAGAGAAGAATGGCGAGAATATTTCGCGCAGTTGCAGGCGCACATGACAGTCTACAAAATCACAGGTACTGAGCGGCAGCTTTATTTAATTTCCACTGCAGGCGTGGAAATCTATCGACTACTTTGTAAGTTGTTCCCGGAATCCCAGCCAGAAGCTTTAGACTATGACGTTGTTGTTAACAAGCTTGCTGAGTATTTCGAGTCGCGAGTTCATGTGGCAGCAGCCAGATTCAAGTTCTTCAGATTAAAGAAACTGCCACATCAATCTAATAAACAGTGGTTAACAGATTTACGGGGCCTCACCCGTCAGTGCCGATTTAATTGTGTGTGTGGAGCTTCCTACAGTGATGTCATGCTACGAGACGCTATTACTCAAAACATTGCAGATTCTCGTATTCGTGCTGCTATCTTAAAGTTGCCTGGCCCGTCATTAGAGACTGTGATGAACATCATTGAAGCCCAAGATACTTTTGACTATGCTGAGTGTGAGTTAGATCAGCCATGTATTTCTCAAATTGCCTGTGCTAAGCAAGTTATGTCACGCCCGCGGCCCCACCGGCAGAGTCAGACTGTAAACACTAGCCGGCCGCGTCATGTTACACATTCGTCAGCCGCGTGTGCAAAATGCAAGAGTTAAGTCTTGCCCTAAGTGTGTTCTTGCTCATCCTCGTGAACGTTGCCCGTTAAGAAACGCGATTTGTCACTTTTGTCAAAGGAAAGGACACATCCAGACTGTTTGTTTGCGTAAACGCAAGAACAATTCTAGTGCTGCCCAGCCCATGGATATTCATGTTCTTCAAAGCCAGCCCGCCCAGAAGGTCGCGTTTAAAGACTCTTCCACGGTTCGTGTGGGTAATAAACTTGTTCGCAATAAGCCACCCACCCAGCCCTCTGCTATGCGACCCAAACGTAATTCAAACGCTGTAAAAAGTAATGTACAGACTGCAAGTGAAGCGGGAGTTGTTGTTCCACCTGCCCAACCCACGAGTTGTCGTAAGCAGCGAACACGCGCTAAACGCGCTGATTTTGTGTCTTCCGCCACCACTGCACCGATCCAGAGACAGTGTAATAAACTATTTGTGAAGCTACGCATCCAGGATAAGACCTTCAATTTTCAATTAGACACTGGTGCGTCTGTGACTCTCATAAATAGTGCTACGTATGCGGCTATCGGCCGCCCTAAACTTTCAGCGGCAAAACATTCTTTGGCTACTTATAGTGGAGAACAAATTCCTGTGTTAGGTGTATGTAGCGTGCCAGCCACATTCCGTGGCAATACAAAAACAGTTTCATTCACAGTGCTCCGCGCTACAGACAGTGTAAACATTTTCGGATTAGACTGTTTTGACTTGTTTGGCCTGTCTATCCAAGACAATGTGTTGCAAATTAATTCTGTTGTTGTTCCTCAAGACAGCATAACCGATTTGTGTAAACAATACAGTGACATATTTAAACACGAACTAGGTTGTGCTGCGAACTTTGCCGCTCATATTACGTTAAAAGATAATGCTCAGCCTCGATTTTGTCGTGCTCGTCCAGTGCCTCACGCCCTCCAGGCACCTGTAGAAGATGAACTTCGTCGTTGGCAAAACAACGGTGTTATTCAACCCGTTTCAGCGAGCCAGTGGGCTTCTCCCTTAGTTATTCTAAAGAAACCGTCTGGCAAGTTACGTTTGTGTGCTGATTTTAAGTCGACAGTTAATCCTCAGACTGTCTTTGATTCTTTTCCTTTGCCTAGACCGGACGAGCTGATGGATAAGTTAGGGGAAGCTCGTTTCTTTTCCAAAATTGATCTCCGTGAAGCATATTTGCAATTGCCCCTCGACGAGCAATCACAACAGTATTTTGTCATAAACACGTCGTTGGGGTTGTTCCGTTTTCTGCGTTTGCCTTTTGGTTGTGCGTCAGCTCCAGCTGTTTTTCAGCGTTTTTTGTCACAACTTCTGGCTAATGTGCCATCGTGTTCCAACTATTTAGACGACATTGTTGTGTCCGGTCGGACGCCTGCTGAACATTTCCGTAATTTGGAGTGTTTGTTTAAAGTGTTGTCTCAGGCAGGCCTACGTTGCAACATCGATAAATGTTCATTTTTCCTTACGGAGATGGAGTATCTGGGACATGTTATTAATGCTCAAGGCATTCATCCCTCCCAGTCACATTTAGCAGCTATTCGTGATTTGCCCGCCCCTCGCAATCTGCATGAATTGCAAGCAGTTCTTGGCAAATTGACGTATTATATTAGGGTTATACCTAATGCATCACAGATTGCTGCACCGTTGCATCGTCTCCGCTGTAAGAATGTTCCGTTTGTGTGGTCAGCTGATTGCCAATCAGCCTTTCAGCAGCTTAAAGAGGCTTTATTGAATGATCGTTGTCTGGTCCATTACGACCCTAACAAACCTCTGGTGTTAGCTTGTGATGCCTCTTCTTTCGGCCTCGGTGCTGTGTTGTCTCACCGAGTCGGTAACACCGAACGTCCTATTGCGTTCGCATCTAAATTGCTAAACAAAGCTCAGTGTAATTATAGCCAATTGGATAAGGAAGCGTTGGCTATTGTGTTCGGTGTCACAAAATTCCATCACTACCTCTATGGTAGACCATTCTATTAAGTAACAGATCACAAGCCGCTGACGTCACTGTTTCATCCGTCTAAACCAGTTCCTCAGCGGACAGCTCAGAGACTACAACGTTGGGCTCTTTTGTTATCACAATACCAGTATGAGATACTGTATCGCCCTACAGCTCAGCATGCAAACGCTGACGCGCTTTCTCGATTGCCGATTGCTGCGGATGATGTCTTCGATTCCTCTGAAGACTCTTGCCATCAGATTGACGCCGATGAGCATCAATCCCTCCGGGATTTTCCGATTGATTATCGTCAGGTGGCACGTGAGACAGCTACGGATCCTCATCTGAGTTTACTATTACGTTTTGTTCAACGTGGTTGGCCGTCCAAGGCAAAGGACATATCGGATCCTGTGGTTCGTCGCTATTATCCGCAACGTCATCTGTTGTCTGTTTCGCACGGAGTTTTGCTGTTACGCACCGAGAATGACCAGCTTCGTGTAGTGGTTCCCCAAGTGCTCCAATCCAAGGTCCTCGACTTGTTGCATCAAGGTCATTGGGGAGTGGTCCGCACCAAGCAGCTTGCCCGCCGTCATTGTACATGGATCGGCATTGATAAGCAGATTACGCAGATGTCTACAGATTGTTCGCCGTGTGCCGAACACCAAGCTGCTCCGCCTCAACGCTATTTTGAGTGGGCACGCCCTGCCGGTCCCTGGCAGCGAGTACATATTGATTTCGCTGGTCCATATTGGCTTTCTCGTTGGCTCATCGTGATAGATGCATTTAGTAATTTTCCGTTTGTTGTGCCCCTGCAGTCTACAACGTCTGCACAAACTATACAGGCGTTGACTTCAATTTTTTGTACTGCGGGTCTTCCAGAAGTTTTAGTGTCTGACAATGGTCCACAATTTACCTCTGCTGAATTTCAAAGTTTTTGTTGTGCCAATGGCATTCGCCATGTTCTTACTCCGCCGTTCCACCCTCAATCGAATGGTGCAGCGGAACGTTTTGTACGCACATTCAAGGATCATATGGACCGCCTTCGTGCTACGCACTCTCGTCAGCAGGCCCTCATCACGTTCCTGTCGTCGTACCGGACCACGCCACGCGACGGCCCTTCGCCTGCGGAGCTTCTCCACGGCCGTCGTCATCGCACCCTACTACGGTTGTTGCACCCCCCGGATCGACCCGCCGCTTCTGAGCATCGCACGCGTTTTCAGCGCAACGACGCCGTTTTTTTTTTCAGAGTTTATCACGGTCGCCGTCGTTGGGAACGTGGTACCGTGATAAGTGTCCAGGGTCGCGGTTTTTATACTGTTCAAGGTGCTACTGGGGTGCACAGGAGGCATCAGAACCAGTTGCGCCGCGCTGGCCGCCCGGATTCTGCCGCTCGTTCTTTGTCCACAGATTTGGTCCGCGGCGGGTTCCAGCCGCGCCTTCCGACTTCGCTGCCGCCCCCAGGGCAGCAGCAGCAGCCGTCGCCGCTACCACGCCGACAGCCCGTCCCGTTGATGCCTCCCGCGCAGCTTCATCCGGGAGTGCCCCAGGTGGTCGCTCCGGCGCCTGTGGTCCCTCTTCAGTCGCCACCGCCTTCGGAGCTGATGGACGTCGACCCCTCAGCCGGGCCGCCTTCCCAAGCGGTGGCTGTGCAGCCTGTCCTGCAGCCGCTTTCCTTGGGCACCCCCAAGGAGTCTGACACCGCAGCGCCTTGTCCGTCGCCCACTCAGCAGCCGTCGACGCAGCGTCAGGAGACGCTGCCTCTTTTCGTGGGTCCCGACGCCCCGTCGCGTCCAGTAGCAGAAGCTGCGCCCGTGGTCACAGGCGTGCACCCTGACCTCGGTTTTCAGTCGGTGTTTCCCGAGGCCCCGCGCGGCCAATGCTGGGGTGCGGACCGGGGACTGCCACCGACACCAGTCTCCGCCCCGGTCTCTTCTGCTACGCCTGCGGCCCGACCCCTCCCCCGCCGTCGACGCTCGCCACGTCATTATTCAACGACGGTGCGGCGATTTGGGGGGAGGAGTGTTATATCCTAGCCAGTAATGCCAACCGAGCCCGCTGCCAAAAGGTTGGCAGCATCAAAGTCCGGACGCCGTCCGCATAAGCAGCGCCAGCGATACAGGAAATCGCCGCAAGTCTGCGCGCGCCACCGCTGGCTTCTGGCTTCTTAAGCGCTGGAGTCGCGAGCGCTAGGAGAGTTCTGTATTCGCCGCTCAGTTGTATACTCGCCACCGAATTGTGTACTTTCTAGTCAGTTGTGTGTTCATCGCAGCAGAGTTGTTGTCGTCAGCCGACGCTGACCTAGCCGCTCCGATTTGAACTAGACATATCTCTAGACACGGAGTTCACTATTGTTACTGTATCTTCATCAATAAAGATAAGTACCGACTTTTATTTAATCAGAGTGTTTGGGTTTTCATCTTTCTGTTCACTGTTCCAGCGGACCGGTCGGCCCGCTATTAAAAGTGTGGCGGTGACTTCGTAAGCCGTTTCTACCGCGAATTGTTTGTCGCTACGAACACCGCCACAAAAAATTCTTTACAGACGAATGGAAAAATTGGTAGAAGCCGACCTCGGGGAAGATCAGTTTGGATTCCGTAGAAATGTTGGAACACGTGAGGCAATACAGATCCTACGACTTACATTAGAAGACAGATTAAGGAAAGGCATACCTACGTTTCTAGCATTTGTAGACTTAGAGAAAGCTTTTGACAATGTTGACTGAAATACTCTCTTTCAAATTTGAAGGTGGCAGGGGTAAAATACAGGGAGCGAAAGGTTATTTACAATTTGTACAGAAACCACATGGCAGTTATAAGAGTCGAGAGACATGAAAGGGAAGCAGTGGTTGGGAAGGGAGTGAGACAGGATTGTAGCCTGTCCCCGATGTTATTCAATCTGTATATTGTGCAAGCAGTAAAGGAATCAAAGAAAAATTCGGAATAGGAATTAAAATCCATGGAGAAGAAATAAAAACTTTGAGGTTCGCCGATGATATTGTAATTCTGTCAGAGACAGCACAGGACCTGGAAGAGCAGTTGAACGGAAAGGACAGTGTCTTGAAAGGAGGATATAAGATGAACATTAACAAAAGCCAAACGAGCATAATGGAATGTAGTCGAATGAAATCGGGTGATGCTGAGGGAATTAGATTAGGAAATGAGACACTTAAAGTAGTAAAGGAGTTTTGCTATTTGGGGAGCAAAATAACTGATGATGGTAGAAGTAGAGAGGATATAAAATGTAGACTGGCAATGGCAAGGAAAGCGTTTCTGAAGAAGAGAAATTTGTTAACATCGAGTATAGATTTAAGTGTCAGGAAGTCGTTTCTGAAAGTATTTGTATGGAGTGTAGCCATGTATGGAAGTGAAACTTGGACGATACATAATTTAGACAAGAAGAGAATAGAAGTTTTCGAAATGTGGTGCTACAGAAGAATGCTGAAGATTAGATGGGCAGATCACATAACTAATGAGGAGGTACTGAATAGAATTAGGGAGAAGAGAAATTTGTGGCACAACTTGACTAGAAGAAGGGATCGGTTGGTAGGACATGATCTGAGGCATCAAGGGATCACCAGTTTAATATTGGAAGGCAGAGTGGAGGGTAAAAATCGTAGAGGGAGACCAAGAGACGAATACACTAAGCAGATTCAGAAGGACGTAGGTTGCAGTAGGTACTGGGAGATGAAGAAGTTTGCACAGGATAGAGTAGCATGGAGAACTGCATCAAACCAGTCTCTGGACTGAAGACCATAACAACAACAACAATGTGGAATATTTGTAATTCATTATTTGCGTGTTTTATATCACTTTACAGTGGAGGTTGGTTGGTTGTTTGGGGAAGAGACCAAACAGCGAGGTCATCGGTCTCATCGGATTAGGGAAGGAAGTTGGCCGAGCCCTTTCAAATGCCATCCCGGCATTTGCCTGGAGCGATTTAGGGAAATCACGGAAAACCTAAATCAGGATGGCCGGACGCGGGATTGAACCGTCGTCCTCCCGAATGCGAGTCCAGTGTGATAACCACTGCGCCACCTCGCTCGGTACAGTGGAGGAAATGCTTGTAATTGTTAACATGATTTGTTCCTATATAATATTAAATTTGTATCTATTAGCATGTATAAGTACTGTTCTCATGTATAATTATAATTTGTTCCACATCCATGTAATTCTTTTGCCTACTGGATCAACGGAAGACGAATAAATAAATAAAAATAAATATCATTATTCCTGAAAGTGAGAAGTTTTGGGTGTTCTGTGACCAGTAGGTATTTAGGAGTGCTTCTCTGAATTCCTCGTAGCTGCGACAGTTTGGTGAAATGCTACGCAGGCACTCTGCTATTGAACCTTCCAGGTGTCCATAGACAAATTCATATTTGTATACTAGTGGCCATGACTCGGATAATTCCCTATTATACTCAGTAATCCATGATTTGGGGTGTAATGAATTTTGATTTTCTTTGTACACTTGAAATACTGAACTCAGAGAAAATGTCTTACGTAGAAGTATTCATAATTTTACGCCACTGGACTTTCTCTAACTTCTGGCGCGCGTGCGCTCAAGATTTCATGCCCGACCGATCCCTGAATGCTGTTGTACCCTCGCCTCGTGTCATCAGAATCATGCAGTAATGTTTCTGTACGGCTGAGATGCGCGCAATTGTGGTCGGCTAGGTACTTGCTGCACTACGTGCCACTGAATGCAAGTTCTCCACTGAGCGCCGTACCCAAGCGGGCGCTCCTGCCATACATCGGCCTGTGCAGGGGATGTGGCTACGGGTTGAGTTGCAAAATTTTGTCTTTGACATTCTTGGTGGTCGATGAACTCACACCGATGTGCTGTTGCTTCTGGCTGAATGTCTACACGAGCGACGCTTCCTCACATTTGCCTCATCTCATCCGCCAACTCATTCTGCTAGGTCGTGAGACGTGTTTGCTCGTCTTTGATTTATTTCTTCCTCCGTCTTTCCAACTATTCT
Source organism: Schistocerca piceifrons (assembly GCF_021461385.2). Taxonomy (NCBI): domain Eukaryota; kingdom Metazoa; phylum Arthropoda; class Insecta; order Orthoptera; family Acrididae; genus Schistocerca; species Schistocerca piceifrons. Next base: position 1,089,477,795 of record NC_060138.1, on the reverse strand, counting down.
CTGTCCCTGTTTTTTAAGAGCAGAAATAACCTCCTTGACTGCGCTCACTTCGACCTTTGCCAGCGCTGCCTAATCTCACGCAATTTGGTCAGTTTTTCGCTTATCTCGTGCCACTAATCTGGCTGTCCTAGCGTCACGTTTGGACTCTACCGCTATTTCTCGCGTCTCGTCTGACGTTTCTTTGATGTCTTCGACCTGTGATTTTCACTCTGAACTACAATCCTGACCTCATTTACGTTTTCGACAAGCTCACCAGCCCTCCTTTGAATTTCTTTAACTTCTTTCATGACTGCCTCCGGTCTCTTTTCCTCCTTGTCTTGTCGCTTCTGAATTTCCCTAATTTCATTAGTAAAGATCTCCTGTCTTTGGTCTTCTTCCTGTCGTTGTCTCTTCTCTGCCTCTTGAATAAACTGGATGATCGATACTAATTGCGTACTTCCAGTAACGTACCCTGGATTAGATGCACGCGACTCAAATGCTCTATGACGCCTTGCCCGCAGTATCGGACTGCTACTTTCCCTGACTGCACCTCTTTCCATATTTACGGAACCTACGTGAACTGACACCTCGCCATCGTTTTCGCTTTCATTTCCTGAGTGAACTAAACTATCATTATCGGAGTATTTTGCATCTGACATTTGTGTCCCGTTTGCTGAGTGATTTAAATGAGCTTTTTCCGCCGTCCTATCTTGTTCTGCTTCAATGACTGGCTCGTATTCCATTTTGGACGACGTTAGTGCGCAACCTTTCTCATTCTACAAAAGGGCTTTGCTTCTCGCAGGCATTCAAATCGATTCCTAATTCCGCAAGTTTCCGATTGTAAAGCATCACGAGCCACAGCTCTTCTCTGAACGTCTTTTAAATAATGTACACATTTATGCCTAAGCCCATGAAACGAAATCTTATCTACAATATCGTACACATCCTCATAGTGAAATTTCTTCCTCAGAAGCTTGCACAACGCTGTTAGTAACGATGCAACATCAGACAACAAGTGACACTGACAACACCATGAGAAAAAAATAAAATAAAATGACAATAACAGTACATGCAGTAAAATAAAATGGTTACAGCATACTACAAATTGCTGAGATATAACGCATAGCATCAAACTCGAGTCTAAATGTTCCCATTGCACCATAGTCTCACTCTGAAAAAAGAAAGACAAACATGCGCCTGTTTCGCAAGATAACGCATGTAGTGTCCCTTTTGCAATGTTCACCCTTATCGAGGTGAAACATAAATAAAAATGACTGTATGTGATCGAAAATGAACTGCAAACATCGATTTATCCGCGAAAGGTAATAACACTAACTGTAAAAATATACAATATAGATCGATAGATGCAGAAAAGACATTATTTTTTTTGTGTATGAGATTATAATGTGTAAGTAATTAAAAGAAGTATTATCATCTCTGTAAGAGTATAAAACACAATGCAATGTTCATTCTTCTGTCTAGTCTGTTTTGTTCTGTTCGTTCTGGTGTAAGCTGGAATAAGGTACGCAAGCTATTGTGCTGCGCTAGCATTTGTTTCTGTCGTAACGTAATTGCAAATATTTAATGGAGTAAACTGTGTCCTAGTGAGAATATATTAGTATAAAGTGATCTCCGTGTGTTATTTCAAGAACCTACGCCACATTTATCTTATGAAAAGAATATTTAATGAAAATTATTTAGCATGTTTCCAGCTGCTGCGGAGCGAGTAACAGTGATCTCTGATTGTTAACAATTAGCCGCCATTACGCGGTACATTTAAAAATATTTTTTCACAGCACAATGTCTGATAGCCGGAGCGGAAGAAATTATGTAAAAATATTCAGTGAGATTAATTGAAGTAATCCAGTGAAATAATTTTATTAAAACTTGTCTATTTTCTGTGATAGTGAACTGGAGCTGAGTAATACTACGCTATTGCATTTACAGTAATTTGTAGGGAGCCTGGCGCTCGATAAAACCAGATATAATACGTAATTGGCAACCTACGAAATTCATTATTTTGCTTATTATATCTCATTTGTATTTTTTTGAAAGCTAAAAGTAAAAACTAACTCCACTAAAAATCAGTAACAGATCACGATAAATCAAAGGACAAACAAATTTACTAGGAGAGTGTTTCCTCAAAATAAATAGTTACATTATTTTTTTAAGAGATATAATACGCACTAAATACCTCACAATAGTACCATGTTCAAGAACCTGGCCACGTGATGCCAATTGCAAGCCGTCCTTTGCTTTAATCATAAATATATGTCTGAGTGCAGCTAAATGTTATTATCTTTACGTACCGAAAACTATTACCTTGGCAGTAACTTTCAAACCGTGTGCAACTCATATGACTCTTCTAAGTGAATTAGTGAATTTACTCATAGCAATTTTGTTGCCCTATACGTGTAATCACAATCAGAAGTCGAATTAATAATCAAATTAACTAATTTAATAAACTTGAACCTTCAATTGCTGGTGTACCTATTTACCACCACAATCAAATAAAAGCCGGCGGGGGTGACCGAGCGGTTCTTGGCGCTGCAGTCTGGAACCGCGCGACCGATACGGTCGCAGGTTCGAATGCTGCCTCGGGCATGGATGTGTGTGATGTCCTTTGGTTAGTTAGGTTTAATTAGTTCTAAGTTCTAGGCAACTGATGACCTCAGAAGCTAAGGCGCACAGAGCTCAGAGCCATTTGAACCAATCAAATAAAAATAGTGAATAGCAGAGGGAGTTGAATCAGAACAATGACATATTTGAGTTTACAAAAAAAAAAGGGGTGCAGGTTTTATTAAACGTTTAGCAACTACAACTTTCTGCGGAACCGGCTGATAAATCTTACACAAAAATGACAAACACAAATCAGTTAAGGAATGTCGTTTCATTGGCAAAGCATACATTGGGCTGGAAGCGATACAAATTCTCCCGTGAATTAGTCCCTTTTACAACGCAATCTCACTTTGTTTACGTGAATCCACTGTAGGTGATGTTCAGATGTGTGTGAAATCTTACGGGACTTAACTGCTAAGGTCATCAGTACCTAAACTTACACACTACTTAACCTAAATTATCCTACGGACAAACACACACACCCATGCCCGCGGGAGGACTCGAACCTCCGCCGGGACCAGCCGCACAGTCCACGACTGCAGCGCCCCAGGCCGCTCGGCTAATCCCGCGCGGCAATCCACTGTAGGGTCCACCTCTATTCATATAGAATCAACTACGATCATCTATACCATAAACTATGGTTCACCTGAGGACAGGGAGCTGTGAATAACATTTTTTTAACAACCCTACACCGGTGTAGCAGTAGTTTACCCTTTCACCTTGATTCAGGCAGGAGCAGAAAACAGCGCACTGTGGGTGAGGAGCGGTATACTGCGTCAGCTGTAATGTCCTAACATGTCCACGATAATAAGCAAACTAAGTGGTCTGGCGTTCTGATTATCAGAACGCGGGAAACTTCCCTGTCAGAGGCCTGAAATACTGGGAGATTTCAGTGTGAGGTGCACCCCTTCGCTGGTCTGGCCATACCAGTTTGATTCACAGATAATAATACGCTGATTGCTACAACTGTCAGACGTCAGAGAGCCAACTCAAGATGAATAAGTTCACCCTCATTGCACATGATATGGCTGAAATGATATCCAGCTCTACTGCTGGTACACTTGGAAACTGCCACAGACTCGTAGTCCAGCAGAAGATACAGACCATAAGACTCACCCACTAAGGGAAGACCTGAAGTTCTCCACCAGGGGATGACCAGAAGACGAACTCGTCTGAATCCTCACAACCGCTTTCCACCAATTCTCGGCATGGGAGCCGAATTAGCAAAAAGAAACTGCCATCAAATTCCAGAAATCAACAGAACTATACTCAGCTCATTGAATCTCACCTCTTGACTGTTCTGTTGCCCTGGTACTAATCCAGACACTGCATTGGCATTTCCACACTTAGGAGCAAGCCTCTACCTTGTGTATACTGAGGAGCCAATTAGCACCCCCAATCGCTGTTGTATGAAAAAAGAAGTTGTTAGACTAGGGAAGTGTTGTTCTCACGGTAAGCATGGCCACGTCTTGGCAGAAAAAAACTACCTAGTCGGGGCCACAGCCCTCGTTTATGGAGTGATCTTTACGCGCCGACCATTTCCAATTTCTGAAAGAAGGCTTTTAAGTTTCCCAGACAGTCATCCCCATGAAATATATGTTTCTGTCGCTCATTAAAAGAACTTGACGACTTCTGAGCGCCAATGGGAGAGGGGGAGCTTACAGTCCTGCCTCCACTATACATGTACACCAGCCAGTCACTCTGTTTGTATCGTCCCAGCTTCTAACATGAGAATGCATGGAGTTTTATGACCTTCCCATCATTTGCACAAAAGGTCAGTTTACAGCTGTCTCTCTTAAACGGCTTTCTCCACCCAGTTTCAACCACCTGGCCGTCTTCCACGATGGACTGGTGCCTATCCCAGGTAGAATGTTTTGTGAGCCCACGCCCCTCTGTCTGGCCTTAAGCAGAGGGAAAAGAGAGCTTCGGTCAGAAGTCCCTCTGATGGTAAGAATCATTGAACACAGTTTCCCAGAATCATTCATACGCCCAGATCACTGCGCTCAGCATTTATGGCACCCAATTCATCTCGCTCTGTGTTCTTGATCGCTTCTGCTACTGCCCCCTGGGTACAAGCTTTCCACAGGTTGCATATGCAGTTACAAGCTCATTCTGCCCACAGTTCCCTCATGCAGAACTGGGGAAAACCGAGATCATTACATAAAATGTGGATGTTAATCTGACTGACAGTGTTGTTAAAGTAGAGAGTAGCATGCCACCTTTCACTTCATTAGGTAGGCAATACACTTTATTCCACAAGAATCGCACTTCCAGGGTGTGTCTTACGCTTCACTATCATCCCAGCCTGAGCGTGCAACATGTGCTCAAGATCTGCACATGAAGAACTGATACCACAATTCTTCCTCTCCATGCTCTCCTTAAATAATGCAGTCTTTGTCATCTTCTTCCAACATTATTCCACTATTGGAGCTGTCATCCTCCATAGAAGGAATCTCTTGTGACGACACATCAGATTATGAGCTGTCCAGTTGATGCTTTTTAATTTTCTTTACTTTTTTAGTTGTATTCGATATTTTAGAGCACTTGCATTTCTTTGAAGCTAATGTCTCGGCTGTCCTTTTCAATCTCTCCTGCCTTTCCAGTTCTCAAAATGGCTCTGAGCACTATGGGACTCAACTGCTGAGGTCATTAGTCCCCTACAACTTAGAATTAGTTAAACCTGACTAACCTAAGGACATCACAAACATCCATGCCCGAGGCAGGATTCGAACCTGCGACCGTAGCGGTCTTGCGGTTCCAGACTGCAGCGCCTTTAACCGCACGGCCACTTCGGCCGGCTCTTTCCAGTTCTAGCAATTAATTTTCTTACTTCGTTTTCTTAAGAATTTTTTTTTTACATGACGTCCAGAAATGTGGTAAGAAGGCAGTTTCTTCCAGGGTTCTTGGTTATTTTCTTGCTAGCCATCACAAGTGGAGGAAGGGCTGATCAAGTAGGGTGCTGAAGAGAAAGTGTCGAGGAATTTGATGACTGTGGAAGAATAGTTGAGGAAATGGTAGGTTATGTAGGCAGAGTTGCTGACTTGATGAGGTCTAGAGGAAGGGCTGAGGAAATGAGGTACTGACTAATGGCAAAAGAGTCCTCATGATTGTTTTCAAAATCAGTAGTGTATGAGGCTTGAAATTCATCTATAAAAATATTGCTGTCTAGAGGCTCAATGCCAGTAGTTCTGAACGTGTTCACAACAATCTGGCTAGTGTTCACTGTAAGGTATGCTTTGCCAAATAATCGAGTTACCTCTCAGATTTTAACCATGACTCGTGGGAAAGACACTAAATAATCTTGGCACCCTTGACTACAGGTAGTCCTCAGCGGACAACAGAAAGACATAACAAGTGGATGCAACCTTTGACTCGTATCTGGTGGAAATCCTAGTAGTTATAGCCCACTATTTCTTTCAAAGTCAGTGGACTATATAGTGCCATGTGACTGTCCATTGTAAGTAGGACTGGATTTTATTTGCTTGGGTGACCATGACTGGTAAATTGTTCTAAGCTCTTCAGAAAATTTTGAGCAATAATCCACCCCTATTCATAAGCCCCCAGTGGCACACGAAGTGCTTCATTTACAAAAATCAGGGTTCATCCTTACCCTGGGAAAGACGAGAAAAGGTGGAATTTAAGTCTCAGTTGGACTTATGTCGCATAAAGCCATGACTGTTACTCCTCATTTAGTAGAACCAACTTTAATGAAAGAATGGGAACCAATGGGTGAAAACTCTTTAGGAGTTTACGTTGACATGGTGGAAAACTCTGTTTCATCTTTGTTGCAGATATTCTGAGCTCTGGAAAAATGTTTCAATCGAAGTTCTTGTAGAGGTTCAAAAAATTTCCTGCATTAACTCTATTTGAAGACAATGGGTCGAGCTACCAAAGTTGTCTCTGAATTTCTCCGAGATAGTTCGCAGATGTTCCGAAAGTACTTCATGAAGTCTTTTCCGGCGTCTACCTTATCTTTACAGAACTGATGGCTCAATCATAGTTTTTCTGTGTGTGAAAAATACAATTTCCTAAACTGTTTATTTGTTATCCTGATGCTCCATATCAGTTACATATCGTCTCGGCTCTTCCGTTTGGTGGTCAGTAAAAGTGTGTTTAAATCTGCCTAAATTCCGAGAATACTTCTAAAAGAAATAAAAGTTTTATCCATATATTTAGGATGCATTACTTTTTGACGCATTTATTCAAAAATGTTTTACTAAAATAGTTCACTTACGACTTCCTTGCTGGATCCACATCTCTGTTTCAAATATCTCTGCAATGTTGGCTCTGGTACATAATGTTGCAGCATTTACACTTGAGATTTTACACAGACGAGCCAAAACATTATGACCACCTGCCTAATAGCTTGTTTGTGCGTCTTTTGAACGAAACACATCACTGATTCTGTGTATCAGATATCGGACAGTTTGTTGGTAAGTTAGATGTCCACGCAGAGGTCATGTAATTTGCGTAAATAACGGGCGCCGATTTGCGTACATGGCGATGACACTCGTTGGGGACCCAGATAGGTTCTATAGGTCAGGCGAATTTGGTCGCCGAGACATCAACGTGAGTTCACTATAATGCTCTCAAACGGCTGTAGCATGGTCCTGACTCCAAGACAAGAACAATTATACTGCTGAAACACGATATCGCCATCGGGGAAGACATTAAGTATGAAGGGATGCAGGTAGTTCACAGCTGTCAGTGTGGCTCCAATTGCTACCACAGGTAGTGCAAGATCATGAGAGTGTCTCCCATAGCGTTATACTGCTCCCACCAGCCTGCGTCCGTGGCGCGCTGCACATTTCGAGTCGCCGTTCACCCAATGACGGTGTTTGTGGAGACGACCAGCGACCTAGTGCAGCGAAAATGTTTTTCACCCAAAGAGCCGACACATTTCCACTGATCGACGGTCGAATCCAACAGCTGCAGTCATTGTCTCTTTATCCCCTGCTCCCTTGTCACATTTTCTGTTATGAGTGGTGGATGGATGAGTGTGAGAATGCAGTCGAGACCAGGAGGAAAGCATGGATGAAATGGCAATCCTGTAAAAAGCAAGAAGACTGGTCGAAATTCCAGAATGCAAGAAAAATTGCTAGTAAAATTATCAGAAATGCCAAGAGAGGTTGATGGAACGAGAAACTTGAAGAAACAAACACAGCCTTCAAGAAACACAGATCGCGTATCTTTTTCAGATAAATGAAGAGCAGAATTAAAAGGCTTCGAGGCAGAAGAACAATTCGTAATAGGACAAGACGGCACAATAAAAATTAGCGAGAATGAGGTGTGCGAGGAAATGGCTAGGTATTTTAGGGACTTGCTCAACGCAGAAGCACCGACAGTAACGTGGACACACTTACGCTCTAGGGACGAAAGTCAGGACAGTCTAGACAATGTACCCACCAGGGCAGAAGTAGCAGAGGCAATTAAAAACAACAAGGCATCCGGCAATGATGGTATCTGTGCTGAAGAGATCAAGTGGGGTGGGCCTGAGATAGAAAGAAGTATGTACAATATAATAATGGATATCTGGAGAAATAAGAAGTAATCCATACACTCTAAATAAGCCGTTATAATACCACTACACAAGAAAGGGGACAAGAAAGTACTGGATAACCAGAGGGGCATCTCTCTCTTAAACATAGGGTACAAGGTTTTGTCGAGAATCTTGCTGAACAGAGTTGAAGAACAACTGGGGTCGACAATAGGAGAGTACCAGTCTGGCTTTAAAAAATGGAGGAATTGTACAGAAAAGACATTTGGAATAAAAAGGATAATAGAACACATAGGAAAGGAAAAAAGACAATAGTGACGTTTGTGGACTTTCAAAAGGCCTACGATTCAGTTGACAGAAGTACTCTCTCTGGTTGATGTGTTAGAAGATAGAGAACTGGATGCTACAACACACGCAATAATAAAGTAAACGTTAAGCAGTACGCTGTCAGACAGCTTCGAAATAAAAACAGGAGTCCGCCAAGGGGCGGGCTGTCACCAATTTCATTTAACCTGGTTTTGGACGAAGTACTGAGACAATGGAGACAACTGAATAGCAACATGAAGATCAAAGGTGTGCAAGTAGGGTACAAGGTCAAACATAATGCAACAGTGGACTGCCTGGCATTCACAGACGATATGGCGCTCTTAAATGAGACAGAAGAAGAGGCAAAGAGAGCACCAAAAACTCTAGCCGAAACAGCAGGAAAGGTCGGACTGAAGACTGGATATAAGGAGACCAAGACATTGAACACTGAGTTTGACTGGAAGATAGATGACCAAGTGGTTGAGAAAGTCAACGGTATTCGCTATTTGGGGGGAAAAGATAACTGGTGGCATACAGAGCAACAGTAGCACAGTAGACAGGGCACAGCTTTTGCAGAAACTTCGGTATGCGGTGAAAACAACATATGGCAAGAAAAATGTCATGGAATGCCAAATTCAGACATTACACAGCAACTGTAACAAATGCTGCTTTGTATGCATCAGAAACGATCACACTCGGCAAGAGAGCTTGTATAGAGCTGGAGAAAGAGGAGCGGAAAATTCTGAGAGACATATGGAGCACCAAAAAACATGGGAATATCTGCATACACAGAACACGACAGGAACAGTTTGAAAATATTAAACACATATCGAGCGAGATATGGAGGAGGAGGTTACGATTTGTTGGGCACATCATGAGGATGGACGAGGAGAGATTGCCTAAGAAGATATGGAATGCAACATGTCATACGGAAAACAACTGAGTGAAGGAAGTCAGAGATGACTGGAAGGCTGTAGGAATAAAAGAAAGGAATCTGCAGGCAATAGTACAGGTCATGGAGAAGTATAAAGGGTTGGTGGTTGGTCACAGGTGGCCGGACACCAAAATCAAAGTTGTCATAACAGAAGAAGAAAGAAACAGAAGAAGCGAAAGAATGAAGAGGTACTGGGAAGAAAAAAGACGTGCAAAACAAGCCACACGTGATCCTGAAGGGTCCTAACGAAGCAAAAGAAGAAGAAGAAACCTAAAACGCCGCGCGGGATTAGTCATGGACCGTGCGGCTGATCCCGGCAGAGGTTCGAGTCCTCCCTCGGGCATGGGTAAAAATGGAAATGCCGTGTGGCTAGGGCCTCCCGTCGGGTAGACCGTTCGCCGGGTGCAAGTCTTTCGATTTGACGCCACTTCGGCGACTTGCGCGTCGATGGGGATGAAATGATGATGATTAGGACAACACAACACCCAGTCCCTCAGCGGAGAAAATCTCCGACCCAGCCGGGAATCGAACCCGGGCCCTTTGGATTGACAGTCTGTCGCGCTGACCACTCAGCTACCGGGGGCGGACTCGGGCATGGGTGTGTGTGTTCGTCCTTTGGATAATTTAGGTTAAGTAGTGTGTAAGCTTAGGGACTGATGACCTTAGCAGTTAAGTCCCATAAGATTTCACACACATTTGAACACTTTTGAAACCAAAAACATTAATAGAGGAACAGCCATACATTAGGATTTAAAATAAAAAGATAATAACTGCAACTAAAATTCAGTTTGAAAACCAATTCTTAAATAACAGCAAAAGCTATTAAGAAAAAATGGCAAGTAGAAAGTAATTCGGATAAGATGACGAACTAGCAAGCTTCTTGTCACCCCAGGTGTCAACCTACTTAGCTATGCCACTGCTGTAAAGGTACTACAAAGTTGAAGTACGCGGGCAACTACGTTTCTTGTGGGCAAAAAATTTAAATTGAACATCTATTCAGCGTGAAATCTGGCGATATATGGACCAAAATGCAATGTCGCGTCCATCCACTGTGAAATGGTGACAACTATTTGACTGAGGCCGCACAGACATGTGTGACGCTGCTTGCGAAGCTCAGATTTTGCACTATGAAATTTCTTTCTTTACGGCAAGCTGCAAGGAAATCTGTGGAGAAAGACATTTTTTAACGATGAGAATATTCACACAGCAGTTCTCGAATGGCAGATTTCTTTCGTTGAGTTATTGAACGATTGGTAGAACGTTCCGGGCGTTGCGTACAGATACTGTATTTAGTGACTACGTTGAAAGATAGTGTCATGAATCTGCTTCACTATGGCGTGTAGAGCAGCATTCGTTAAAAATAACTTGGAGTGCCATAATAATATGCAACTACATAAAGGAGGCCGCGTGAGAGAGAGAGAGAGAGAGAGAGAGAGAGAGAGAGAGAGAGAAAGATCACTGTTAACATATTTTTTCCTCTGTAATCTTCTTTGTCGGACTACATTCAGTAGGCCTAACCTTGAAATGTAGCATAAGTATCGAACAAATATTTGTCACAAATTTCTGATGCAAGAATGAATAGCCAATAGATTTCATTATCTTCAGAAAACTCGTTCTTCCGTTGCATAAAGTTTTTCGGCTGCAGCTCGAACCCACGTGGCCGAGAGAGGATGCAGGCGACTTGCATTTGGGAGTAGCGAGGCTCATTTCCTCCTCTAAGACAATGTGATATAGTTTTTGCTAAATCGCGTCAGACGAATGGTGGAATGGTTGCTCGTTCAACAATAGCTTCAACAGTGCGTCACCTGGTTCCTTCTCTTCTTCGCTTCTAATATTAGTAAAGAGTATGCAGTCTTATATGCTTGAGTACCTACTTCCCATTCCGGCAATAATCACAGGAATTGTGGCAACTAAGTTAATTTTTATACAATGGATCTTTCTGCTTCATAGTATTTCCGGAAGTGTTGCGCGTGATAAAAGTTTTCGCGATCAGCGGGTATTCTTATCCAGTGCTTTCGGCGATGTATCTAAAGATAAGACAAGTCTGTATCGACGTACCGCGTGGATTACAGCAACGCTTGCAACACAAATTACACCATGTGAAGTCACGGAAGAACACCTATATAAAAACGATTCTCACGTTGTGAAGGTCAGTTTACGTCCTGCCTCGCACACCGCTGGCGCTACAGGACAGACAACGACATCTGGTGAGTACTGCGGCAGGTTTGCAATGATTACTAGCTCTACGACAGATTTATTGGCATATCGGGGTCATAACGTTCACTTTGCTAGCTGCTGTACTTGGGAGCATATTGTAGTGTATCAAATTGTCGAAACCAGGACGAAAGTTTTACTTTTTAAGGCAAACCAGAAAATTTCGTAATGTTATGAAACTACGGTATATTAATTCATATGTATGTAACACATATATTTGTGGAATGATGCGTCTTGGGTCTTCAACATGGAACATAAAATATACTCTGCAGTCTTCAGTGACGAACACAGCTGTTCTTTTCTTTTAAAAAATCCGCGCATCACAAACAAATGAGTGGCCAGAATGTTCACAGTTCCAGAATTAATTCCATGTAATAAGTAAAATGACGCAATAATAAAAAGGTCTGAACTTTTCAGGAGGATCAAGCCAGTTTGCTTTTCCAGGCCTTTGTACAGCAAAGCCATCAGAGAGAGAATAAGCTCCATAAACAAATTGATTCTTTCTTTTTAAAGAGCCATTCTGACATTCGCATTTAGAGCGAGGTAAACCACAGAGAACCTAAGGCGTATTCATTACTTAAGAACCGTTGCCGGTAACGTACCGGTTATTTTTCTCATACCTTCGAGATCGACACACAGCGAGAGTAATAGCGGAATTGGGGAAATGAATAAGGTCGAATAACTGCCGTCACACTTTCAGGGATTATAGAGATCTTAACGCTTCTGTTCGCCACAGCTTCGACGGAGCGTTGAGTTTCTATAAAAAGAAAAGAGCTATTTTTACTGTTATCCATTATTATTCCGTGTAGTGAACGACGAATTCCAGCCTCCTCTGAAATTATTAGTGTTCATGTCCACTAAGAAAATCTTGTACTCCACCAGTAACTACCTAAAATCTTCTGAATTATTAGGTAGCTTCGTTCCTTTCAATATTCTCCTTATCAAAAATTCGTCTCTGTTGCAGGGATATTCATCATAACTACGTACCGGTAACACTATATTGTGTTCAAAGTCACTTTAGGTGACAGCAAATAGTGGGATGCAGTTCTCATCGAAGGTACTGCACGCATTCAACCAATACTACAAACAGTGGCGAATGTCGAGGGGGTGGGGAGTAGCTGTGGGATTGTAGCTGTCCCCCCCCCCCCCCCCCTCTCGCAGAATTACACCTGTTTTTTCTCTCTCTGTCTCAAACAAATTAACGCACATGCCATTGCGTACTTCAGAGAATTTGAAGCCCCAATGATACATACTTTCTTAGCCCAAGCCCCCCCCCCCCCCCTCCCCTCAAGATTCGACTCTAACCACGAGACCTGTAACTGTAGCTGCCAACACTCCTCTGCGACTAAACTGTCATCTGACACTTGTTCTTGCAGGGAGTTGTTGTGTAAGATCCATTCAGAGAAATGTTCATCCCTAGTTTGACAAAAGGAAGTTAACAAGTTAATAAAAAGAATTATTGCCTGCTTAGTTTGGTTTATTTTTGTTTGCACATAGATTGCAGTTTACTTTCATATTAGACATGCTCAATTACAATTGTTATACAGAATAAACAAAACTGCTTACAAATTTACCTTTTCCAAGACAAAACAACTTTTAAAAAAGTACTAATAGTGATAACAGATAATCAGCAGTTACCAGATATTGTAGATGTAGCAAAAACACATGTGAAACAAATTTTCTTGGTAACAAAATAGTGACAAACACTAATAGTCTACATTAATTTACCCCTGAGATTGCTGGCTGAAGGAAAATAGATGAAGTTATGCATGTATACAGTTCTGCTGAAAAAATACTAAGACATTTATACTTAATTGGAAAAACTATTTTTAAATCATATTTGCACTAATACGTAGCATAAGAAACACAGTTCCCCACTTGGTCTCTACACTATCTTCTGTATTTTCAGCATGCACTTGGTCTTTCATTTTTCTCTCCTCAGGAAGTTAGTTTTCACCTGAAGAAGAAGTGTTATACACTATTTCCAGCTTTAATTTTATGTTTATTCTGTGAATTACTTGCAAGTATTACTTCACCTTATAGCAACCCCTAGAGATAAGATGCTCCTTCAAAGTACTCATTGCCTTTATGCTCTTTATGCTATGTGACAGTCTGTCATAAAATAAGCTTCTTGCATTTGTAGGGTCCCTATCTTATCATTTTCAAACTTTTGCTGCAGATATGGAATTTTATCTAGTTCTTGTGTTGTGGTTATGAAAACTGCAGGATCCCTACGGTGGTAGTTTCACTGTGCCACTGATGACATTCTTTTGAAGTTTTAAAATTCTCTGAATATGTACATCTGCTCATCTGCTGCTTCTCCCCACAGCGCAATGTGTGTGGGAAATAAGACCATAGGACTTTTTAACTGAGATTTGTGTATCCACCATTTACAATATTTTCTTCATTAATATTTGTACTTATTTTAGAACATATTTCATCGATGTGGTTTCCACTGCCAGAGATTTGTCCACATTGCTCCTAGAAACTTATTAGAGTAACTTCTTCTAGATCTTCATACCAAATGTCCAGAATAAAATCCTCTAAGCAGACAGTTCCATTTGTTACAAATTTTGTAGATTTTGTTTTCTTCCTGTTGATCAACAGATTATTTTCTCAATGATATGTTTGTATTATTTACATATTCTCACTGGCTCTCTTCTCCAAATTCTTTACTAAGTCACTACATACTAGTAAGGTTGTGCCATTGATATACATAAATGCTTTTTGGTTTACCACTGTTGGCAAGCCATTTTCATAGAAGACATAGAGCAGAAGTCCTAGTGCTGAACCATGAGCTACTCTATGTTTTACCTACAGAAAATCAGAGCAGCCTTTTTTCTCAGTGTTTCCAGCTTAATGTTTTATTTCAACACACAACTATCTGTTTTCAACAAAGGATTTTGTATAGTATCCTTGGCTTATTCTCTTATGCCATAGAAGTGCTGTTTCTCTAGAAAAATTCTCTGACATACCCAATCAAAAGCTTAGGAAAGGTCTAAGTATGCACCATAAACTTTTTTCCTCTGATCATCCAGGGCCTTAATAACGACTGTCATGAACATTGCTGCTGCAATCTTCGTGGGCCTCCCCTTTCTGAACCCATGTTGTGCATTATTTAAGATATTTTGTCTCTTTATGAAGCTTATCTTTCACTAATTAATCACTGTTTATAGTACATATTAGACAGAACAATTGTGATAGTTACTGGCCTATGATTTCCTGGCTCTCATCTCTCCTCTCCTTTAAATACTGACACTACCTTGCTCCTTGTTAAATATTTTAGGAACACTTCTTTCATTTGCCAAATTTATCTAGAATGTCAAAGGCTCTGCAGGATATATAGCACATTGTTTAACCATTGCTGTTGATATGTCATCCAAATCCTCTCTATTTTTATTTCCAGTGCTTCAATTATTTTGATACATACAGTTCATCTGTAAGGGAAGCCACCGACTTGGGGTTTTCTGTGCTCATTGGTATTCTGTGCTCATTGGTACTGCTATGTTTTGTTTTAGAAGTTGCTCCCTTGTGACTATGATGCTGTCTGAAGCTACACTCTAAGAGAAAAAAAAAAAGATGATGCACCACAAAGAAATCATTCAAATGGTACACAATTGATAGATGTGATTTACATGTACAGACAGTCAAATGATTCCAATTTCAGAAAAAAATAGACGTTTTATCCAAGAGAAGGAGCTTCACAAACTGAGCAAATCACTAATATGTTGGTGCACCTCTGGCCCTAGTGCAAGCAGTTATTCAGTCTCTGGCCCAAATTCAAGCAGTTATTCAGCTTTGCACTGATTGACAGAGTTGTTGAATGTCCTCATGAGGGATATTGTGGCAAATTCTGTCCAATTGATGTGTTAGATAATCAAAATTCTGAGCTGGTTGGAGAGTCCTGCCCACAGTGATCCAAACATTCTAGCCAAGTAATAGAAACACTCACTGTGTGCAGGCGGGAATTATCTTGCTGAAATGTAACTCCAGGACGGCTTGCCATCATGGGCAACAAAAAGAGGCATAGAATATTGTCAACATACCACTGTGATGTAAGGGTGCTGCAGATGATGACTAAAGGGGGCCTGGTATGAAAAAAAAAAAAAAAAAAAAAAAATGGCACCCCAGGTCATCACTTCTGGTTGTCAGGCCATATGGCAGACAACAATCAGGTTGGTATCCCACCAGTGTCCACAGTGTCTCCAGACATGTCTTCAGCCTGTAATCTCATTGACTGAAGTAGTCCTGCTTCGAATTGAGCCCCAATGACAGGGAAGGCATGTGTGGCGAACAGCAGTGGGACACCATACGGTCCAACAACCATGAGTAATGGCCTGGCGTGCCATTTGTTTCATAGCAGAACCTCTTTAGTTGTCATCTGCGGCACCCTTTCAGAACAGTGGCACATCGATGGCACTCTGAGCCATCCTGAGCATACATTTCAGCAAGATAATGCCCTCCTGTAGAAAGCAATAGTTTCCATTGCTTGGCTTCATGTTTGCCAAACCTTACTGTGGCCAACAAGGTTCCTAGATCTCTCCCAAATTGAGAACATTTGGAGCATTATGGGGAGTACATCTCATCTACCAATTTTCATCCCATTTGGATAATTCCTTTGTAGTGTGTATGTATGATTTTTTTGTCGTAGAGTGTATCACACTCCTGTTATAGAGCTGTCACTTCTTGTCCATTGCATGTTAACATCATATTTATATCTTTTAAGACATATGGCTCTTTTCTGTTCTCATTTACATAATTCCAGACTGTTTTAGAGTTGTTAGAAGTTTGTATTTTTAGTTTTTGGTGGCTAGCCTTTGCCTCTCTTATCATCCAGGTGCATGCTTTCTTCTAGCACCTGTACGCCTCATGACTTGCATGTCCTTTACCTTTCTGGCGAATGTCGTAAAGCACAATCAGTTCGTCTCTTGCTTTTTCATTTTAATAGTCATAAATTTCTTGTTTGTTTTATCACCAGTAGTTCTGTGTACTTCAGGACTAGTTACATTTATGAGGCATCTTAATATGTCACAGAAAGTTTCCCAGCTGTGTCACAGAAAGTTTCCCAGCTCTTTTTTACACTGTCCTCTATAAAAGCATCATCTCATTTTTATGGTTTTAGCAAAATTTTCAGCCTTTTCTAATGTAAATGAAAATTCTGCTTGAAAATTCACAAGAAAATGTGTGAGAAAGAAGAGGAAGCTGGAAAGCAATTGAAAACAATGTATGGATAAGGGGAACATCATGATAGATTCATTTGCTGAGTTTCCAGTACATCATCATGTTTATGACTACTATTGCAAAGAGGATCATTCAGTATTCAACAAATAACCAGTTAGAATTAAGGAAGCAGATCTGTTTCTAGGTAGCTGCACATTGATATTTTCAGCTGTGCATAACCTGGATTTTCACTACGATTCTGTGGTTGTAAGCTGTTGTTGGAAAGAGAAACTGTAGCTGAATGGGTATGCCAATTTGTGAGGCAGATGTGAATGTTGATGAAGAAGTGTGACTATGAAATGTGGAACAGTTCTAACCATATTCTAAAGAAGAAACGGACAGATGATGCAACTAGAGGAACATGACAATATTTTCTGTCAAGGGAAGCAGACTTATCTTTTGCAGTCAGAAACCTCACAAATTTTCTGTAAAAGTGTCACACACAAGAGTCATACAGAGGTGATGAATGTGAGCAACCTGTGTAGATGGCAGCTAAATGAACCAAGCCCACTGTTCCCATGTAAACCATGTTGGCAATAAGCATATGTTCATTTATGATGGTTGGTCATGGGTTGAAGACAGGAAAAAGAGGGGTAGGTTAAACTATGTACCTCTCCTGGTTAATTCTTAAATCATCTTTCTTGTTTGTTTTTACAATCAGTTTTTCACCATCCTCTGTGCCTGCATTCTTGCTGGGGGCCCATCTTGTTGGCTCTTGGAAAGATGCTGCTGTTCCTGCTTTTTAAATAAAAAAAGATAGGAGATTATCATGAACAATCATGATATGTTTATTAAGAGGTTCTTATACACATTAATACCAAATATATGAGCACCGTCAATGATTATTGATGGTGCTCCTAACCATTCTGATGACAGGCCACCTCCCATGGTAAAGTGCTAGGGGAGGTGACTGATTTGCTTCAGATTCACAAGGTTGAACTATGTGACAATCTTAGAAAGGTGAAGCTTTTTGAATTAATACCTCTCCATAAACCATGGTTATGCAGATAGATTCTATTAACTGGCAAAAACATATGTGCATTTGAAAGCTCCTCAGTTGAATTAAGAGAACAAAATATTGTCATTATATCAATGTACAGAATTCCAGGTGTAGCAGTAACAAATTTATTTTTACCACAGTTAATGGGTCTTTTACAGAAAGTCAGTAGTGACAAAAAGAAAAGGGTTTTAATAGCCGTTGATTTCAATATAAATTTATCAAGTGAAACCAGTGACTCAATACAGTTTATGGACCTAATCCAAAAGTTTGGGTCCAGGTGAACTTCACAGAATTCACAAGAAAAAATGACAGTACAGAAACCTGTATTGATAATATTCTAACAAATTATAAATTCAATGACGCAAGGAAGCTATGTGTAATTTAGGATTTTTGGACCATTCTGCTTTGTTTACTGAAATTACTAATACAAATGAACAAAGTACTCGAAAAACTTGCAACAAAAGACATTTTGCTGTTAAAAATGTAAAATTGTTCTTCTCTAAATTAGAAGAGATGGAGTGACAAGCCCAAGATGAGATTCCAATCTCCGTACATTTCAACAAATTTTTTGAAAATTTTTTCCATGTATTTAATGAAATATTTCCACTTAGAGTGTGTCAGACGAAAGTGTTTACTAAGCTAAATTGGCTCACTGCTGGAATAAAAATATCCAGTAAAAAAAAAAAAAAAACTGCGGAAGGAACTGAAATACAACAAATACCCTGTTTTCATTAACTATGTTAAACAGTGTAAAAGCATAGTGAAATCAGCAACAGAAATTGTTAACAATAAAAACATCTCTGCTCATGGAAACAAATCAAACGCAGCATGGTCCATCGTAAAATCAGAACTGGGCATTAGAACTGGGTGGGGAGTAAAACTGTAACAAACCTTGATTAGATGGCAGAGTCATTCAAAATTTTTTTATATATGCATCTAAATCAGATGTAAATGTACAAGCTTACACAGAAAATGTACATTTAAGACACAAGGCAGAAGAATACTTTAACAAATTTCAGAAAATTTCGATTAAAGAAAACCATATTACAGCTAAAGAACAAACATTCCCAATCTCTATTCTCCTGATTTTTTCAAAAATATTTGAAAAAGTGGTGGTAACACAAATTAAAAAAGTTATTGAGAAATCAAACATAATTTCAGATAATCAATATGGCTTTCAAAAAGACAAGAGTACAATATAGGCCATTAATGAGTTTGTGAAAAAAATCAGCTCCACCTTAAACAAGTTGAGAAAAGTTGCAGGGCTATTCTGTGACTGCAAAAAAGCATTTGATTGTGTAAACCATCACTTGCTCCTGTATAAAATGGAAAGACACAGAATTGGGGGTTGTGTTTTAAAGTGGTTTAGGTCATACCTCATGAACAGAAAACAAAGGGTTGTTATATTGTCGAGTAAAGTAAATTCCTTCCCTGAATTGATGATTGTGTCACAAGGCATTCCACAAGGCTCAATTGTGGGCCCAATTTTGTTTTTACTTTGTGTAAATGATGTACCCCTGAACATAAATTCACACTGTTTCCTTCAGCTGTCACAAAACTATTAGACAGTTTGGAAAACTGGTTCCAACTAAATGGGCTAAAACTGAATATTGGGAAAACACATTTGCTGCAGTTTAAAACTAAAAACTCGAAGGTAAAAGAATTCCATATTAGTCGTAGAAACCAAGAACTGAAAGAAGCAGACTGTGTTAAATTTTTAACCCCACATTAGGACCAAAATCTGTACTGGTCTTCACACGTAAAGTATTTAGCAAGTAAATTTAACAGTCTGACATCTGCAATGAAGATTCTGTCATATTCAACTAGCATGGAGATAAGAAAAATAGTTTACCACAGCTACTTTGATTCAGTTATAAAGTAAGGCATTATTTTTTGGGGAGGAACAAGCAAAATGACTAGAATCTTAAAATTACAAAAATCAATTGTTAGAAATATTCCTAATAAAAAACCATAAGTATCCTTTCTCCCACTGTTAAGAAATTAAAAAATATTGAGTGCTCCATGTTTGTACATTTATAAATTGATTATTTTTGTATACAGTAACTCCAAGTTATTCATAGACAATAACTTTCAAACATCAATACAGTACTAGGAACAATGAGAATTTCATGCTTCCCACTCATAGATTAAAGCTGTTTGTACTGACCATAGAATACATGGGCATGAAAATTTACAACATACTTAAAAAGAAACAAATCCTCAGTATGGAGATGGGCAACTAAAGCAAAAACTACAACAATTGTTAGTACAGAAATGATATTATTCCCAAGAAGAATTTCTTAATGATAATATGACGATCTGAACATGAAGGCAAGTGGCTGTAATGTTTTGTTTATTAAACTTAGAAGTTTTATGTCTAATAAATGACTGTAATAATTATTCTCTCTTTTTACAGTAATACTGTTATTAGGCTACACACAATCTCTGTAAATTATAAATTAATTATTATTGTTTCTGTAATACGCATAAATTGTAATTGCAGTATTGACAAGCCCCCTGTAGAACTCTTGTGATTTAACTCTGTATGTTATGGGAGAATAAAAATTCTCATTCTGAGCCATTAGTCTGCCACCTTATCACTGCCACTTAAACCCAACTGAAATGATATGGACCTAAATCTAAGGTTACATTGCTAAGGGTAATACTAATAGAAAGGTAGTCTATCTACAGTCATATGACTCATCAATGAACCTGATGGGAAGTCATCTCTGCAGTTTGGAAGAAAGCCACGAGTAATAAGCAATGCATCATGGAAAAATAATGGCAGCATTAATCTATTTTAAGAATAAGTATGTAGGCTTCCATGGCCAGTGTAATTTTGAATAAAATAATTTTAGGTATTATGCCACATCTTTGTAAAACACTAAAGCAACTGAATTGCTGACATTTTGACTGACTTTGCAGCGGTCCTCTTCAACACAATTGACTGCTGGAGATTGGTGAATGTCTGCACCTGTATAGTCTATTTCAGTTATTTGATGGTTGCTAGCATCACATATTTGGGATTCATTGGACAATTTGAAGAAGGGATGGCCATGTTACATGCTTCTCTGGATGTGGAGATTTAAAAAACATCTAGGAACAAAGTAGGACACCATAGCTACAGGAAAATGATGCACACTGAAAGGTACCAGCATGCTGATCTGCACCACCATTCTGCACAGAAGATTGCTGCTTATGTGCACTGACAGCCCATGATTACCTGATTAGTGATGCTAACAAAATAGAACATGAACTCAGCAAGCTCAAGACAACATTCCTTGCAAACAGATATAGAAACAGAAACATAAAATGAGCTACAAGGTACAGCAAAGACAAAATAGACAAAGGTACGGAAGAAACTCTTCCTGTTGTGTGCTTACCTTATGTGAGAGGTGTGAGTGACCGCATAGGCAAGGTTGTGCCTCGTGGAGGAATCAGACTTGTATTTCAGAGTGGCTGCAAGATCTGGGATCTGTTGAGGCCCACAGATGATCCAACAGGTGCTCTGCATGTATCTACAAACTTCAGTGTGAATGTGGCGAAGTCTATGTTGGTGAAACTGGGACACCCATTAGCACTTGCATTTGAGAGCATGAGCATTATGTATGACTGGGGCAGAACAACAAGTTGACTATAGCAGAACACAACCAGGGATATGGCCATTCTATCGATTTTCAAGCTCGTGTGCTTGCTCATAACAGAAAATAAAAGAGGCTACTGAAACAATTAAATGCTCAAACAACATGAACAGGGAGGATGGTTACAAGTTACCTGCAGTCTGGCTTTCAGTGACTGCAGCCTGGCAGACTGAGTGAGTTCACCAACCAGTAGTACCACTTGGCCTGGGTTTAAGAGCATAAAAAGTGGCCATGAGAGATCTGCCGCGTGTCTTTAATGCTTTGCAGCAGGAAAACAATACCCCCTGCATACAAGCTGCCAGTTTGTTATTGCCAACCAGTCACCTATGAGAGTTGCCTACCAATCACCTACTAGAGTAGCACACACAGTATCCTGCTCATTTGCAGCTGCCTACCAGTTGTCTACTAGAGTGGTCTTCCAATCACCTACCAGAGTAACACAGGCAGTAGACTACTGTGCTGTTATGCCCCTCCACGACACCTCTCTTCAGATTGTCAAATGACATCCTGGATATTTGATGTCAGTAGCCATCAGATAACCAAAATAGACAGTCTGTAGGAGAAGACATTCACCAGTATCCAGCAGTTAACTGACCTCTAATACCCTAAATTATTTTTATTCAATCTTTTAGGAACATTTAGTAGAGAAAATGATCACATAATTAAACAACTTTTCATTGTGACTTAAAACATCTATTATAGGGATGAGAATAATGTCAATAGAGTTTCCATTGTCACAAAAAAAGTGTAGGTAAATCCAGCAGAATGTTTGGAAAGTGCGGCTTACATACCTGCATAGCAAAATTATATTTTCATAATCTCCTTTACTAGGTCCCTTCCAAATAATACAAATTTCTCAACAGAGGGAAGAATAACAAGAATAACCACCCAAGCCCTGAAGAAAGAACATGGTTTGATCACTCTCTGTGCAAGCAAAATCTTCAACATTGTTGTGATGAAACACAGTGAATACCTGATTGACATCATCTACCAACTGTCTAACTCTTCTACCCACAAACTTGCCCTGGTGATCCCATCTCAGAAGTCCAGCATAACCTCTAATTCCTCCTCAAATCCTTAGACCAACCTAGAACCTCTTTCCTGAATCCATTTCTATCCTCAGTTCATTACCCCTTCTCACCCATCTTCTACATACTTTACAAAATTCATAAACCTAACCATCCTGGTAACCCACAGTGTAGGTTTTTATTGCACTCCCATTGAAATAATAATGGCCTCCACTTACCAACACCTCCAAACTCATATCCTGCAAATTAATTAATATACCATATAAAATACCCAAACTACTTCCTTCATCATCTCTTAATCGTCTTCTTCCCACCATTACTACATGGATCCCTACTTTTCACATTTGATGCCATATCCCTATACACCAGCATCGTTATGAACATGACCATGTCATTGTTGAACATTGCCTCTGCTGACATCTTACTGACTTCAGATCCATCCTGTAATTCTTCACGCACCTGACCAACTACTTCCTTGCCCAAAACTGCTTCTCATTTCAGGAGAAGATAACGCACAAATCCCTGAACACTCATGTGATATCCTCCAACCTGATATGTGTATGTACTGTGTAGAGGAAACATTCATAGACACTCAAGATCCCAAACTCCTCAATTGATTCAGATTCATTGGTGGATTTGACCCTGAGCCAACACATTCTGTGCTTATTCCTTCACAGCCTTGACACTTTTCTCTAATATATTTTCTCTTGTCCTCCTCAGCCCAGCATGCCACCTTCCTGGTCACTGACCTCCACCTTCCTGATGGATCCATAAGAATCTCTGTTCAAAACAAGCCCAAAAAGCTTAACAATGTTTTCAGTCTTGTTTATGTGCCCATGCACTCAATGTCTCAACTGTATGGTGGGTTGTCTTTATTCCTTCTATTTCTTGTTTGAAATCAGAAAATATGTGTCTTCGTCACCAAATTAGATCTAATGGTAACAAACAGACCTGACCTCTTTGAGGATATCCATATCAAAACTGGTGTCAATGACCATAAGGCAGTTGTAGCAACAGTGATTACTTGATCCATAAAGGGCAGCTAAAATAAGTAGGAACATTTACATATTATGCTAAATATGCCATTGTGTCACATCTAGAAGAAGAACGCAAAAAATTAACAGTGAGCAGGAGCATGTAGATGAATTATGGCTCAATGTCAGTATTAAAATAATAGATAGGTACTTAGAAGAACAGTTCCTGATGGTAGGGACACTGTATGACATACATTCTCTCCAGAACATTTCTACAGAAACAGCAACTACTACACAACAGGTGTGATAGGTCTAAAGAGGTCCTTGACGTGCAGTGTGTGGAGGGTGTAGTTCAGAGGACAGAGGTGGTTTTGTGAAGTTTTGGTTTTGCCATTTCTTCTACATCTTCGTGACGAGTTTTTTGTGAACAGTTCCATCTTCCATGATGAGAACAACTGTATTAAAGATCTACATGTATATGTTCCTGAATCAAAAAATGGAAAATCCAAGATGTAATGTGACAATATTATGAAGAGGAAAGTTGCCACTCACCATAGACCTTACTGGCTGAAAGATTTATTTATTTGTGACAGTATTTTTGTTGTGCCTATCTGCAACTCAGCATCTCTTCCATATGGTGAGTGGCAACGTTCCTTTTCAGAATATTGTTCATACATTATTGGTTTGACAAATGCCTTGACTGGCTCACTAAATCATCCAATCTTCATTCCACAGGAAATTTTTGGGACTGTTTGCATCAGTGGGTAAATGTAGAAATCATCATCCTTGCAATGTGGTAGATCTTTGAGTTCTAATAATCATTGAATGCCAGAATGAATTTTTCACGCAGCAATGAAGGGTGTACTTATATGAAACATACTGCCAAATTAAAACTGTGTGCCAGACTGAGACTTGAACTGGGGATCCTTGCCCTTCACGGGAATGTGCTCTACTGATTGAGCTACCCAAGGACAACTCATGGCCCATCCTCACAGCTTTACTTTTGCTGATATCTCATCTCCTATCTTCAGAACTAAACTATGTCTCTGCATTATCCATTCTTTCAGGAATGCTAGTCCTGCAAATTATGCTGGGGAACTTCTGTGAAGTTTGTGGAAGATAGCAGATGAGATAATGGCAAAGTAAAGCTGTGAAGACAGGTCATGAGTCATACCTGGGTAGCTCAGTTGGTACAGCACTTTCTTGCCGAAGCCAAAAGTCATGAGTTCAAATAGCAGTCTGGTGCACAGTTTCAATCAGCCAGTAAGTTTCATACAGTGCTTACTTTGCTGCAAAGTGAAATTTCATTTTGGAAATATCCCCCAGGCTGTAGCTAAGCCATATACTACACTATCCCTTCTTCCAGGAGTGCTGATCCCACAAGCTACGCACGAGGATGTTTTGGAAGATAGGAGATGTACTGGTAGAATTAAAGCTGTGAAGATGGGTGATGAGTCAGCAGAGTACTTGCACGCAAAAGGCAAACATCCTGATTTCGAGTCTCAGTTTTAATCTGCCAGGAAGTTTCAATCAGTGAGTGGTCTGAGCTGGATATGGTGTATGTGGTATGCATTACTGTAAGACCTTCGGTACATACACCATCAGATTATTTGACTTGTTGCTCTAACGAAGTAGGCGAGTGTCAGCAATACATCTCGTGGTCTTATCGTGGCGTGTTTATCTTCTGCCGTTAGGTCAGACGATAGAAATGCCACTTGCACGCTTAGAGTAGCAGATTGACGGTGACCAACTTTAAACAGAACTTGATTAATTTTCACACACATTTATTAAAATAATAAAAATCATAACCCTTACTTAACTTGATTCAGGATGCTATTTACAATTGACAAGAAGTTCCTTTGGTCTTGGTACGTTAATCTTATTCCACATATCTCTGATACTTGACAAAGTGTCTGTACATTTATCTTCATGGCTATGTACAGGAATATGATAATCTTCTTAGGTGCAGACTGAAACTTGATTATAGACTGGTACAGTCTAATGCAGACTAATGTAGACTAATGGAGACTAATGCAGACTGACTAATCGGAGGTCTGTACACTCGTTATAATACCTCGCGCGTTTGTGTATCACTGCGTGAATGTGATCCGCAAAGAGAAAAGGTTCTACGTTAGCAGCAATCTTATTGGCTGCGTTACATATTAATATGCGGATTGGCGTAAGCAGAATTTGGTCCGTCTCTAAGACAGCGCCATCTCGTAGTGCGGAGACGGATGAGTGCTGCACCTGCGCTGTTGTGCTTAGCGGGGCGCGCTCTAGTGGGGAAGATGTGTACGCACTGACTACGCAGAACTATGTACACAACAGTGTAACAATAGATCCTCTAATACTCTTCCTCACCAAACCAAGGCTGTTATGACACAGTATGACCATGTTTCTCCTGGGGGTCACTATTTTGTTTGTTTGGTAAACTAGCATGATCTGTTCAAACAAAGATCATGTAACTCAAATAACATGGCTTGAGAATCCTATGCATGAGTGACATAGGGCTGTGCAAGATTTGGGATTTTAACATTATCACTACACTAGCATGCAAAGATTAGAGCTAAAAGAATAACAAACTGGAATTCTGCAACTGGCTATTGCATCAATGCAGTAAACAGCAATATTTACTGATGAGTGTACTTTGGACTGATGAAGCTATGTATACCAGGAAAGATATTGTGAACATGTACAAGACACATTTCTAGGCATCAGAAAACCATTCTTTAGACTGTGAATAAGGATTTCAAATCTGAAGATCCATTAAAATATGGGCTGGAATTTTGAAAGACTCAAAAACTGGTCCGGTTTGTATTTGCTTCACGAGACTGAATTATATTCACTTCTGTGTTCTCCTTAGAGATGATCTTTCTGTTCTATCATTTACCCTCATATCATGGATGTGTCATGTGACATTGTTTAAGTAATGGAAGGTGACTGAAGGATCAGTTGTGATATTGCTGTTTCTTGTTCAGCAAGATCTTATGATTTACCTCCATGGGAGTTCTTCTGTGGGATCCAATCTAACCTCAGGAACGCACAGACAAAATGAACACAACACATTGTTAATCTAGGAATAACTTGTACAAGACACTTGCCACAGAGTGGCTACACTATTAGTCCAATAATCCCACTCAAAAGTCAACATGTAACTGAGGACGAGGCTGGTCGGACCAGACTCTACAACCTGCTGGCTGGCCAGTAGAGTGCATGGAGGAGGGGCTCTGTGAACATCCATGAGTGGTGACCTCTGACTGGTCTATTACCTGCTCACTTCTGTGGTGTGCCTTACAATTGTGCACTCAGATCTCGGCTGTGGGATATATGTGGGTCACTATTCACCTCCTCCCTCGAGGAGAATAATGTCACTAATTTCACAGGCGAAGTGTGGATGGCTGCAATATTGAGTTGGTGTCCGCGCCCATGGAAGCCTTGGAGTTGAGAGGAGAGAACAACTCCTGGTCACCGGAGGCCTTAGAATGTGGGTGAAAGAGGCCTTTGCAAGGAGTGCACTGATGCCTCCCTGTCAGAGCCTGTAATGACAGGACTGTCAATGGACAGTCCAAGCCAGGATCCCTGGTGACGTTTGGTGGCAGTGTGGAAGGTGGAGGTGACTCCACTGCAGGATGAGGTTGCACAGGAGACATTGAACCAGTGAAGGGCTTCTCCAGTGGCTGGAGGGGCACTAGAGCTGTTGCCGGATGCTGTGAAGTCATAGGATCAACAAGTGAAGGTGCTTATGAGGGAGAAGAGGAGGCTGGAACACTGGTGGGTAGGTGGCACAAGTGACCAGGTCACTGATGAAGGTGGTTTTGTGGCCAGGGCAGGAGGGTGGGTGCCCACCTGGATTTGCAGCTGATTTTGATGGCACCGGACCTCCAGGTCTCCAGTCTGGAGGGTGTAGATGCGGCAGCAGTTCTGACACATGACAACTGCCAATAATCAGCAGGGGCACCAACTGAGACCACGCACCCAAATTATCATCGCTGGTGGAAAACTTAGTACAGCAGAACACCAGGATACAGGTTAGCTGGCTGTTTTTCAAGGAGTTCTATGCGGGATGGTGAAGTGGCCATGTACATAGAAAACAATATTCCATTTGAGTCCACAGACATATCACAGCACTGCACTGAACAGATACTTGAATGTTGTTGCAGGGGCAGTTGCATTTAATGAAACTAAACTTCTAATTTTTGTTGGTTATAGATCTACTAACTCTGACTTCAGAGCATTCCTGCTCAAACTAGAGAGGGTTCTTGATTCACTTTATAGGAAGTACCAGAAATTAGTTATATGTGGTGACTTCAGTATTAATTTTGTATATGATTGTGCAAGAAAAAGGATGTTGGTAGATCTCCTAAATTCATATGAACTGATGCAGATTGTGTTTTTTCCAAATAGGGTGCAGGGGAACAGTAGCACAGCCATGAACAATATTTTTATTCATTCTTCATTACTAGATGGGCATTCTGTTAATAAAAGGCTTTTGCACTCAAACAAGTGTCAGATACAATTACAAACTATGTAGGGAAATTAATCCAATGGCACTCGAGAGTTTTTGAAAACTTGTCAAGGAACAAGAGTGGCGGGATGTTTATAGCACTGATAACATAGATGACAAATACAATGTTTTTCTTAACACATTTCTCATGCTCTTTGAGAGTTGCTTTCCATTAGAACATTCTAAACAGGGTACTAACAGAAGAAAACAACCTGGGTGGCTGACTAGTGGGCTAAGGATATCATGTAGAACAAAGAGGGAATTATATCAAAATGTTAGAAGTAGTCACAATCAAGCTATGGTTGCCCATTACAAACAGTACTGTAAGGTGCTTAAAATGTTATTAGGAAGGCAAAGAGTATGTGGTGCACAAATATAATAGCTAATTCACAGGATAAAATTAAAACCATATGGTCAGTTGTAAAGGAAGAGTTTGGTCAGTAGCACAAAGTCGATGATATAAAGTCAGTTTGTAGTAAAAATATTTCTGTTACCGATAAATCAAATATATGTGCAGTATTTAACAATGATTTGCTGAGCATTGCTGCTGAATTAAATAAACATTTAGTTTCTACAGAGAATCATGTAACTCTCTTGGAAAATGCCTTTCCGAGACTGATGTATGAAATATTCCTCTGTGATACTGACAGGGGAGAGATTGAGTCAATAATTAAATCACTGAAGACTAAAGACTCTCACGAATATGGTGGAGTGCCTAGAAGATTATTAAAGTACTGTGCTGCACATGTTATCCCCGTACTCAGCCATATTTATAATTTTTCCTTTAGGAATGGTCAGTTTAAAGTACTCAGTAGTAAAGATGCTTTACAAATAGGGAGAAAGGGATAATGAAGGCAATTTCAGACCTGTTTCTATGCCATCAGTGTTTGCTAAAGTTTTTGAAATGGCTGTGTATGTAAGGATAATTGATCATTTTATATCACGTAATTTGCTATCAAATGTACAGTTCGGCTTTAGAAGTTATTTAACAACTGAAAATGCTATATTCTCTATTCTCTGTGGGGTTCTGGTAGGTTAAACAAAAGGTTTTGAACTCCAGGAATATTTTTTGATTTGACTAAGGCATTTGATCGTGTTGATTACAAAATATTGCTCCAGAAGTTGGACCATTATGGTATATGAGGAGTAGCTCACAATTGGTTCACCTCTTACTTTAACAGGCAGCAAGAGGTAATTATTCACAGTGTTGAGAGTGGCTGTAATGTGAGGTCTGAGTGGGGTATGGCCAAATAGGGGGTGCCCCAGGGATCAGTGTTGGAGCCACTACTGTTCCTTATTTATATACATGATATGCCCTCCAGTATTACGGCTAACTCTAAAATATATCTGTTTGCTGATGACGCTAGCTTGGTAGTAAAGGATGCTGTGCGCAACATTGGCTCAGTTTCAAACAGTGCAGTTCATGACATAAGTTCACAGATTGTAGAAAGTAAACTAATGCTAAATCACAGTAAGAGTCAGTTTTTATAGTTTATAACTCATAATTCAACAAAACCTGACGTTTTAATTTTGTAGAATGGGCATATGATTAGTGAAACTGAACAGTTCAGATTTCTAGGTGTTCATATAGATAGTAAACTGTTGTGGAAAGCCCACATTCAGGATCTTCTTCAAAGACTTTATGCTGCCTTTTTTACTATTTGAACTGTATCTGAAGTGAGTGATTGTTCAACAAGAAAATTAGTCTACTTCGCTCACTTTCATTCCCTTATGTTGCATGGTATTACATTTTGAGTAACTCTTCATCTTCTAAAAGGATATTTTTGGCTCAGAAATGGGCAGTTCAGGCAACAGGTGGTGTAAATTTGTGAACCTCTTGTCGACTCCTGTTCACATGTCTGGGTATTTTGACATTGGTCACTCAAAATTTACTGTCATTTCTTGTTAGCAATATCAGCTTATTCCCAAGAAGAGGCAGCTTTCACTCAGTTAATACTCGGCAGAAATCCAACCTGCATTTGGACTGGACTTCCTTAATTCCTGTGCAGAAAGATGTGCCATATATTGCTGCATCCATTTTCAATAAGCTACCACAAGAATTCAAAAATCTTAGCAGTAATCCACGCACTTTCAAATTGAAGCTGAAGAGTTTCCTCATGGGTCACTCCTTCTATTCTGTCAAGGATTCCTCAAAAAATTAAACTGATTCTTATATTATATTGTTGATTGCATTTACTGAAGCTTATGGCTTGACTTTTTTTGGGTTCATAAACATTTTATTTTCATCTGTTATTACTTTTATGTTGTAATTTCATGTACTGACACATTCTATGACCTTGGAGATTTGCTCCTCAATTTGGTCCTACAGAACTCGACATGTAAATAAATAAAAGATACGATAGTGCGTGAGATCCCTGACAGAAGAGATTGAACATTGTTCTCATGTAGCACTCATGAAGAAGCTCTGCAGGACTATCGAAACCACTAGGAGTCATCCGGGTGGCTGTTAGAAAAAACTGTTACACCTCTTTGGTGGGGAAGTCCTGCAAATATTTTTTCATCTGGGTCTTAAATATATGAATCATGCACTTGGCTTCCTCATTAGATTGGGGGCCAAAGGGAGGGGAGCGAACATGGCAAATGCCTGACCCTCACACAGAAATGATAAAACACCTGGGACAGTAACTAAGGTCTGTCGTCAGAAATGGGAGTAACCAGGAGACACTCCTCAGAAAATTTTTTTTTGAGAGAGCCTGAATAGTGACTTCAGTTTTGGCTGAGTAGCACATAACCATGTATGGAAAATCCAAAAATGCATCAATGATAATCAGCCAGAACACATTCAGAAACAGACCACAAAAATTCACATGGCTGCATTCCCAGAGCTGGATTGCTGGAGACCATGGGGAGAAGGAAGCCTTGGAAGCCACCTGTCAACTAGCACTTAGGCGACATGTTACAACCAAATACTTCACCTCCTGGTCAATGATGGGCTGATACACATCTTTGAGCCAAGGTTTCAATGTGACAAACCCCAGTGACTCTCAAGTAACAGCTGTAAGACCTCCGACTGCAAATTGCCAGGAATAACCACTGTGGGAGCTGTGTCATCTGTGGAGCAGAAGAGCACCCCTTCTAAGACTGAGAGATGGTGTAAGACAAAGTAGTTATGAAGTGTATCGGAAGTATTGCATGGAAAATGAGAAGACCAACCCTGCTGAACGAGGTGGACTGTCTGCTTGAGAACAGGCCATGGTGACTCAGGCACTATGATCAGAAACCCATTGACCACATGGTGGGAGAAGATATCAAAATGAAAACACATGAGCTCCTCTTGATCAAACTGAGGGTCTGGGCCAACAGGCAGCCAGGATAAAGTGTCCCCATTGGAATGGTGCCCAGTGTGGTGAAAATGAATGACATATTTATATTTGGGGAGGAACAATTCCCACCAATGCGGCCTTATCAGGGACCCAGGCAGATGGACTAAATAAGGAAACTAACAGCTTGTGGTCCATAATGAGTTGGAATTTGGTGCCATACAACAAAACCTGAAATTTGGTGACTGCTTACTCAATTGTCAGAGCCTCCTTCTCGATCTAAGAGTAGTGGACCTGTGCTGGACTGAGAGTTTTGGATTCAAACCCCGGTGGTCACTCCAAGACATCTGCATTCGAATGGGTGAGTACTGTTCCCATGCTGTACTGTGAGGTGTCTGTAGTCAGAACCAATGGTTTGTCAGGATCAAAAATAGCTAGACATGGTGCCGACCTGAGATGTACAGAAGGGTGAAGGCCTGGTCTCACACCAGAGACCAGACAAAGGAAGCACACTTGAGGACAAGGAGATAAAGAGGACATGTAATGTTGTATGCCCCAGGCATGAACCAATAGTAATAGGCAATTTTACTGATGAAAGCCTGCAGTTCTTACAATGACTAGGGACATAGCAGGTCTGCAATGGTCCTGACAGGACCCTCCATGGAGATGATGTTTTGCCACAATGTGGTGTGGTCCAGATGGTCAATAGATGGTTGGAAAAACTTGGACGTATGCACATTGCAATTCAGACTCATGGCCTAGAGTTCTTGAACAAAAGGGCCTGGAGATTGTGCATACAGTTGCTCATAGTAGGACTGGTAATGACAATGATCCAGATAGTTGAAACAGTATGGAATATTGGGCATGATCTGTTCCAGAGAGCACTGAAAAATTGTAAGAGCATTTTCCATCCCGAACATCAACTGCTGGTATTGATATACAAGATGAAAGGCATATTAAGAAACATGATATAGTTGGATTCCTCATCTGGGGGTAACTGGTGTTATGCTTGGGAAAGATCAAGTCTGGAGAAGAATTGACCCCTGCTATGCATGTGAACAGTTCATCTGGATTTTGCGATGGGCATGTGTCAACAACGGACTGTGAATTCACTGTGATCTTAAAATGGCCACAAATTTGCAATTTACCAGAAGGTTTCTTTATAATGACAAGGGGTGTGGCCCATTCACTAGAGGAAGACAAGCCAGTCCAGCTTCTCTTGAGTTGGGAATGTAGGGCTATAGGAATCTACCTAACAAAAAAAAAAAATCTAGTATGTGCTGACTGCTTCAAGGTCGTGTGTGCTAGGCCTTCTGCAAAGATACACTAAAATTCTGAGCACAGAGATTCCAATAATAAATAGGAGACTTCGGCAGAGACCAACGGCATGCAGTCCATGACTGAAAAGCCAAAAGCCTGAAAAGTGTCAAACCCCAAAGGGTTTGCTGAACTATCATCATGGATGTCAATAAAGGTAACAGACCAAGACACTGATTTATAAGTGGCCATCAAATGGGTAAGCATGGGGAGTTACTGTTTACCATATTCCTTGAGGCACCTGTTTACTGGTGACAGCGGTGGAGAGCTGAGATCTGAATATGTTTGGACATTAAGCAGGGAAACTACTGTGCCAGTGTCTACACACAGGTGCAGCTTTCATGAGAGAACCAAAACCTCAATAAAAAGATTGTTGGAAACCTGATTGGGAACTGGTCCTGACGACAAAAATTCTTGAATATCCAAGTCCATATGTTGCATTTTGAGCAGTTTAGTGGCAGACTACTGCAATGTGGCCTTTTTTTTTAATATTTACCACAGTTGGCCCAATAATGGGCACACAGTGATCAGTCATATTGGGAGTATCAAGACACATGTAATGGCAACAGGGAGTAGCAGCTGGAACGCTGTTTACAAATTGTGTGGAAGCTACTGGAATGGCTGGTTTACTTCTGGTATGTCGTCCTTGGTAAATGCAGTGGATGCAGCTGGTCCACCCTGTACTGCTACGACATTGCACCAGGCTTCCAGCTGCTGACTAGTGGCGTCTGAGACATCATACAGCAGGGCAGTTAACAAAACCTCATTGAGGGAAGGATTCTCTAATTGTAGGGCCCATTGCCAGACCTCCTTATCTGGGGCAGAGCACTGATGGCATCATGAACCATGACATTTACATATGAGACTTGGCCACGACAAAATGGCACTTGCTGGTAAGGCCACGGATGATGTCGCAGCTCAGGCATGATACAACTGATGGGGGTGCTTCTTGTATTGGAGAATTCAACCTTAGCTGCCATGACAGCAATAATAGGAAGACAACTACAAACATAAATTGTCAAACGACAATGAGGAAGGTTCCTGCAATGGGGCCAACTGCCGCAACACCTGATACGTGTTGGGAGAAATCCACAACAGAAACGGTGCACAACATATCTCCACAGCCATAATGTGCAAGGCATGGAAATGTTGCTGCAGGCAGTGTTTGCACACTTCCCAATCCAACCCCCACCTCAAACAGCGGGAGAGGAGGGGGAAACTGTTCGCACACTTCCCAATCTTCCCCCACCTCATACAGTGGGAGTGGAGGGGGAAACAAAGCCAGAGATGAAGCTTTAGGGAGCAATGCTGGCAAAGCCTGTTGCATGACTGTGATCAGATTCTTCTGTTATTGGACCAATGTCTGAAGCAGAGACTCCATGTCACAACATGATGCGAAAAGCAACCTCACAATGAAAAAGACATGAAAATACAACTCTCCTTGTCAACAGTGTGCTCTAACCACAAGAACTCACAGACAATAATGGACACAACACCTTGTACGAGAAGGCACAAGCCATGTGTTGCTACATTACAAGTCCAATAATCCTATTCAGAATGTCAACATGTAACTGACAGCAAGGCTGGCCAGGCCTAACTCCGTAAGCTGTCGGCCAGCCAATAGAGTGGACAGAGGAGAAGCTGTGTGTGCATCTATGAGTGGTGGTATCTGATGGTTCTAGCATTGTCAACTTCTGTGGTGTGCCTTACAACTGTGCACTCGGATCTCAGGTGTGGGATCTATGTGGGTCACTATAGGATCACAAGAAGCTATTGTATATGATGGAAAGCAGTTAACATGATGATTAAGTTGATGGGTCTCCTCCATGCAGCCATGACTACAAATGGCATTAACAAGTAGCAGAACGTCCACATTCAGAATACCAAAGCCAAACAGGCTTTGACAGGGAAACCATTTTGAAAAATGATCATGAATTTGAAGTAATTAAACAATGGAAACTCCTGGTAGGAATATCAACTGTGCAGGAAAAGATAGATTGCTACTTACCCTAAAGATATCACATTAAGTTTTAGACATTCCACATAAGCTTTCAGCCACAGCCTTCATCAAAAATAGAGAAACACACACCATTCATTCACACTAACAAGCATACCTCATGCACACTTGTCCGCCAACTCCGGCAGCTTGGGCCAGAATGCTACTATCAAGTGGGGTGGAAGCAGCAATCTGCAGGGGATGGGGCAAGAGAAGGGGAAGGGATAGTAGTGTGCAGGGACTAGAATGCCAACAGGCACAGCATCAGGAGGTTGCGGGGAAGGGAGGTGGGGAAACTGGAATGAAAAAGAAAAGCAAGGAAATATGGGCAGGTGTGTTGGTAGAGGGTGGCAAACGAAGAGCATGGGAGACGAGAATGGGAAGGAGGTGATAGCATAGTGGGAGAAGGAAACTGTTGGGCGGACAGTAGGTGGAGATGGTAAGTTACCATAGATTGGAAGCGGAGAATGTGTTGTAAGGATAACTTCCATCTGCACTGTTCAGAAAAGCTGGTGTGGAGGGGAGGATCAAGATGACTTGGGTAGCAATGCAGCCATTGAAATCGAGCATTCTATCTTGAGTTGCCTGTCGTGCCACAGGGTGTTCTACTGTGCTCTTGATCAATCACAGTTTGGCGGACAGTCATACCAATATAAAAAGCTGTGCAATGATTGCAATAGAGCTGGTAAATGACATGGCTACTTTCAGAGGTGGCACAGCCCCTGATGGGGTAGGGTAAATCTGTGACAGGACAGGAATAGGAAGTGCTGGGTGGGTGGATTGGGGAGTTCTTGCACATGGATCTTCCATGGGATAGAAGCCTTGCGGCAAGGGATTGGGATTGGGAGTGACATAGGGATGGACTAGGATGTGTGGAGAGTAGTTGTGGGTTAGGATAAACTTAGTAAAGTGTATGAGGATTGAGTTAGTGGGTTTGGAGTCTGAAGGACATTGGGAAAGGGAATGTTCCACAGTGGTAAGACCATAGGCACAATGTGTGTTGGTGGATAGGGAGGTGGTGGCAACAGTGATGAGCAGGGACTCAGGAGGTAAAGGGCTGGGGATGATGGAGTATTAGTGAAGGAAGTGGTTAGTATCTGTGATGTGGGAGGCTAGATTATGGGCAGTTTATTGGAGGTGTCAGTCAATGAGTTCAGAAATTCTTTCAGTGGGGATGCAATAATCAGTCACAGTGGGGCGTCCAGGATTGTTGGGTTTGTGGACTTTGGGAACCAGGCAGAAGGCGGGTATGTGGAGTATCATAGAGATGAGGAGAGAAATGGACACAACATCCTAGTCCATCCCTATGCCACTCCCAATTGCAACCCCTTGCAGCAAAGTTCATATTCCTGTGGGAGATCCCGCTAGATGGTGAGTGGCAACTTGCCTTTGTATAATATTATTGTAACGAAAATAAAATGAAGTTTTATTTCACATAGCTTGGTGAAGGGATAGTAAATGAAAGTATTTTTTGTATATCAAGAGCTAAAGAAAGACTCAGATGATGAGCTAATGATAGGTAGTTAAATGACATGACTATGTAAGCATAGATCAGATGTGGTTTAAATTCAAAGAAATAGTAATGACGGCAACCAACAGATATATATCAAATAAATTAATAAGAGATTGTGCTGGTCCTCCATGGTATGAAAACCAGGTCAGAGCACTATTACAGAAGCAACAAAGGAAGCATGCCAAATTTAAAAGAATGCAAAATCCCCAAGACTGGAAATGTTTTACAGAAGTTCAAAATTTAGTGCAAATTTCAGTGCAAGATGTTTTAATAGTTTCCACAGTGAAACTCTGTCTCAAAATCTGGTGAAAAATCCAAAGAGGTTCTGGTTGAATGTAAAGCACACTAGTGGCAAGACACAATCAATACCTTCACTGCATGATAACAATGGTCGTGTTATTGATGACAGTGCCAGTAAAGCAATATTATTAAACACAGTTTTATGAAATTCCTCCACAAAAGAAGACAAAGAAAATACTATAGAATTCAAATCCAGAACAACTGCCAATATGAGTAACGTAGAAGCATATATCCTTGGTGCAGCAAGTCTTCCAGTCCAGATTGTGTACCAGTCAGGTTCCTTTCGGAGTATGCTGATGCAATAGCTCCTTACTTAGCAACCATATAGAACCAGTCACCCATAGAAAGTTCCATACCCAAAGACTGGGAAGTTGTACAAGCCACACCAATATCCAAGAAAAGAAATAGGCGTAATCCGCTGAATTACAGACCCACGTCACTAATGTTGATTTTCAGTAAAATTTTGGAACTGATGCTATGCTCAAACATTATGAATCATCTCAAAGAAAACAATTTATTGCCAAGTAGCCAACACAGTTTGAGAAAATATTGTTCTTGTGAAACAGAACTATTCTCTATCGTCACGAAGTAATGAGAGCTATTGACAGAGAACATAAAATTGATTCCATATTTTTGGAGTATCATCTCAGTTGTGTGACTAAATTTGTGATTTCATCTCAGAAAGGTCACAGTTCATAATAAATGAAGGAAATTCATTGAGTTAAAGAGAAGTAATATCTGATGTTTCCCAAGAAAGCGTTATAGGACTTCTGTTGTCCTGATCTACTTAAATGATTTTGGTGACAGTCTGAGCAACCTTCTTAGACTGTTTGCAGATGATGCTGTCATTTACCATGTTGTAAAGTTATTTGATGATCAAAACGAATTGCAAAATGATTTAGACAAGATACCTGTATGGTGCAAGAAATGGCAATTGGCTCTAAATCATGAAAAGTGTGAAGTCATCCACATGACCACTAAAAAGAATCCACTAAATTTCAGTTACATGATAAGTCACATAAATCTAAAGTGTGTAAACACAACTAAATACTTAGGTATTACAATTATGAATAACTTAAATTGGAATGATCACGTTGATAATGTTGTGGGGAAATCAAATCAAAGACTGCAAATTATTGGTAGAACATTTAGAAACTGTAATGGGTGTGCTCAAGAGGCTGCTTATGCTATGCTTGTCTGCCCTTTTCTGGAGTCTTGGCATACAGTGTGGGATCCACATAAGATAAGACTGACAGAGTAAAGCAAAAAAGTTCAAAGAAAGGAAGCTCATTTTGTATTATCACAAAATAGGGGAGACAGTGCCACAGGTATGATATGTGAATTGGCAGTCATAAATTTCAATCACTAACTGTCTCCCCAGAGTATGAAAATGTTTTGTTAGCACACACCTACATAGGGAGAATTGGTCATCATAATAAAATAAGAGAAACAGAGAGCACACGGAAAGATTAAAGTGTTCTTTTTTCCAGTGCCCTGGTTGAGAGTGGGACGGTAGAGAAGTAGCTTGAAGGTGGTTCAATGAACCCTCTGCCAGGCACTTAATTGTGAACAGCAGAGTAATCATGTAGATGTGTATGTAGTTGTAGAAAATATGCAGGTGCAACAAGGATTACTATTGCTGAAAGAATGTAATGCAAAGGGAGGTTTGGAGAAAGTCTTTGTGCAACATTACTTTCTTTGCAGGTCACTCAGTCTTCTGCTGTCACTGGAATGCCCATGCAGGCCTTCTCATAAATCAGAAATTTTATTGCAGTTCTTTTGTTGTTGGTAGTAGGTTCCAAATGAAGGGTTTCATGTAATAGTCTTCCACAATTGCATTGCAGCTTTAATACTTATTCTAACAGTCAATAATAGTTGATGACAAATGTATAATGAAAATAACTAACAAGAATGTACTTGGGAAGCAAACTTGCTGAAGTTACTCAGCCATAGGAAGTGAAAATACCAATGTGGAATGTGACAGATGTAATCAGTATATTTGGAGCCTTTTGTTTGTGTTAATTTTTCTGACAGAAGACATGTGGAACATATCTTGAAGAAAATTAAAATGTGTTTGATAAGAGCAAAGCAGTCATTAATCTGTAAGTGGATTTGGTTACCACAGTGCTTTAGTTGACATGGTGTTATTAGCAATAGTGTGCCTTTGCCTTCCTCTGATCTGAGAAATAGTTGACCCTGCCACTTACAGATGGAATTACAGTATTGATTGACTGTTCTGTTGGTTCTTTGTAGAATATTTTATACATTATGAATTAATTGTAGATATTACATCAGTGTTGTGAGTGTTTTATTCATAATGGAATTGCAGTGTGCAGTAGAATTCAGATGTCAGTGCAGCTTGGTATTCTTGGCATACAGAAGCCATTTGTTGAGGTGAAAGTATGAAGAAGGCAGAAAATATGGAGCAAATGGAGGTTTAATCACAAAGGTTTTGATTTATAGTGTGATATTTAACCATTAAACACTAAGACTATTAAATCAGGATTACCTGATACACCATGTACTCAATAACACTCTATGCTTTCCTTCTTTCTATTTGCTGTCTTTTATCAGTAATCCACTATTACTACATTGGGCCATTCTTTCATCTGCATATTGGAGTAAACTAATGGATTTTACAAGCACTGTATTATTCTTTTACACCAGCAGAGGAGTAAATAGATAAAAATAATCTATAAAACTTTTTATATTTTTTAGTCTTCATTAGCAGTTTCCTTTGCTCAAAATATTATCAGAAATTTAGTTCCCATTTCTGTAAAAGACATGTAGAATTTTAGATATACATTCCTGGAAATTGAAATAAGAACACCGTGAATTCATTGTCCCAGGAAGGGGAAACTTTATTGACACATTCCTGGGGTCAGATACATCACATGATCACACTGACAGAACCACAGGCACATAGACACAGGCAACAGAGCATGCACAATGTCGGCACTAGTACAGTGTATATCCACCTTTCGCAGCAATGCAGGCTGCTATTCTCCCATGGAGACGATCGTAGAGATGCTGGATGTAGTCCTGTGGAACGGCTTGCCATGCCATTTCCACCTGGCGCCTCAGTTGGACCAGCATTCGTGCTGGACGTGCAGACCGTGTGAGACGATGCTTAATCCGGTCCCAAACATGCTCAATGGGGGACAGATCCGGAGATCTTGCTGGCCAGGGTAGTTGACTTACACCTGCTAGAGCACGTTGGGTGGCACGGGATACATGCGGACGTGCATTGTCCTGTTGGAACAGCAAGTTCCCTTGCCGGTCTAGGAATGGTAGAAGGATGGGTTCGATGACGGTTTGGATGTACTGTGCACTATTCAGTGTCCCCTCGACGATCACCAGTGGTGTACGGCCAGTGTAGGAGATCGCTCCCCACACCATGATGCCGGGTGTTGGCCCTGTGTGCCTCGGTCGTATGCAGTCCTGATTGTGGCGCTCACCTGCACGGCGCCAAACACACATACGACCATCATTGGCACCAAGGCAGAAGCGACTCTCATCGCTGAAGACGACACGTCTCCATTCGTCCCTCCATACACGCCTGTCGCGACACCACTGGAGGCGGGCTGCACGATGTTGGGGTGTGAGCGGAAGACGGCCTAACGGTGTGCGGGACCGTAGCCCAGCTTCATGGAGACGGTTGCGAATGGTCCTCGCCGATACCCCAGGAGCAACAGTGTCCCTAATTTGCTGGGAAGTGGTGGTGCGGTCCCCTACGGCACTGCGTAGGATCCTACGGTCTTGGCGTGCATCCGTGTGTTGCTGCGGTCCGGTCCCAGGTCGACGGGCACGTGCACCTTCCGCCGACCACTGGCGACAACATCGATGTACTGTGGAGACCTCACGCCCCACGTGTTGAGCAATTCGGCGGTACGTCCACCCGGCCTCCCGCATGCCCACTATACGCCCTCGCTCAAAGTCCGTCAACTGCACATACGGTTCACGTCCACGCTGTCGCGGCATGCTACCAGTGTTAAAGACTGCGATGGAGCTCCGTATGCCACGGCAAACTGGCTGACACTGACGGCGGCGGTGCACAAATGCTGCGCAGCTAGCGCCATTCGACGGCCAACACCGCGGTTCCTGGTGTGTCCGCTGTGCCGTGCGTGTGATCATTGCTTGTACAGCCCTCTGGCAGTGTCCAGAGCAAGTATGGTGGGTCTGACACACCGGTGTCAATGTGTTCTTTTTTCCATTTCCAGGAGTGTAGTTATCTGATATATTGTCTTCATTTTTTATTTTAATTTGTTACTGTATCAAGTGTGACAATTATTTATTTGAAGTGAGGACAAAGCATCTAAGAATGCATACCGTCCATTTGGATAGTTGACTGTAATCCAGTTTGTAGTATCGCTATGGTAAATGACCTTAATTTTATATTTAACATTGCAGCAAAACCATATAAACAGCTTTACAAATAGGAACTTCTACTATGGAGTTTGTAGAGGTTGTTATGCAGAAATAACTTTATTTTTTCAAATTAAATTTATTCCAATTTAGAATCTTTACATCACAGTGTAATAAAATCTGAAAATGTGTTAGTAAGTTTCTTAATGCAAAAATTTGTCTGTGTGAATTCAAACATGAAATGAAACTTTAATTATTTCAAAGTAAGCTGTTGGTCATTAAAAAGCAAAGGTAAGATGCTCTCATACTCATAATTATCATTGTCATTAAAGATAATGAACATCCAGCTAATTGTAGAAACCTGCAGAATATTGGTAGCATGAAATAAGTATTTTGCCATTTATCAGATGCAAACAAATAAAAATCACTGCAAGATAAGTAATTATTGACTAACTTCATTGTGAAAAGGAAAGTTGCTACTCACCATATAGAGAAGGCACTACAAAAGCACTGTCACAAAAAATAGCTTTAGGCCAGTAAGGCCTTCATCAGAACTAGACAGCCAACACACATATACACACTCACGCAAATGCAACTCACACACACATGACTGTAGTCTTGGCAACTGAGGCCACACTGCGAGCAGCAGCACTGGTGCATGATGTAAGTGGTGACTGGGTGGGAGTAAGGAGGAGGCTGGGGCGGGGAGGGGGAGGAATAATAGGGTAGGGTTGGCAGACAGTGACGTGCTGTTGGAGAGCACACAGGGACGAGGTGGAAAGAGGGCAGGACAGCTATGTCAGGAGGTTAGGTTGACGAAGGGAGCAGAGAGGTGGAGAGGGGGATAGCGGAAAGGGAGAGAATCAAAAGGACTGAGTGCGATGGAGGAATGAAGGCTGTGTAGTGCTGGAATGCTGGAATGGGAACAGAGAAGGGGCTGGATGGCAGAGGGCAATGACTAATGAAGGGAATATACAACATATTCTAAGGAAAGTTCCCACCTGCACAATTCAGAAAAGCTGGTGCTAGTGGGAAGGATCAATATCACAGCAGTCTGTGAAGCAGTTATTGAAATGAAGGATATCATGTTTGGCAGCATGTTCAGCAACAGGGTGGTCCACTTGTTTCTTGGCCACAGTTTGTCAGTGGCCATTCAAGTGAACAGACAGCTTGTTGGTTGTCATGCCCCATAGAATGCACAGTGGTTGCAGCTTAGCTTGTAGATCACATGACTGGTTTCACAGGTAGCCCTGCCTTTGATGGGATAGGTGATATTTGTGACCGGACTGGAGTAGGTGGTGGTGGGAGGATGTAGTGGGCGGGCCTTGTGTCTAGGTCTGTTCCAGGAGTATGAGACAAGAGGTAAGGGATTGTCTAGGGATGTATGAGTATATTGTGTAGATTCAGTGGATGGCAGAATAGCACTGTGGGTTGGGTGGAAAGGATAGTAGGTAGGAAATTTCTCAATTCGGGGCATGATGAGAGGTAGCCAAAACCATGGCAGAAAATGTAATTCAGTCGCTCCTTGCAATATATCCTACATTACCATAACCTTCCTGGCCTCAGCCTTTGTTAGTCAGTGTCCTCTCCCATCCAGCCCCTTCCCTGTTCCCTTTCCAGCACTACACGGCCCTCATTCCTCCATTGCACCCAGTCTTTTTAATTATCTCCTTTTCTGCTACCCCCCTCACCCCCTGCCCACCTCTCTGCCCCTCCATCAACCTCCTGATTGCATGTAGCTGCCCTACCCTCTTTCCACCTCGTCCCTGTGCTCTCCCCAACAGCACGTCACTGTCCACCACCCCTACACTATTATCCCTCCCCCTCCCCACCCCAGCCTCCTCCTTACCCCCACCCGGTCACCACACCCATCATGCACCAGTGCTGCTGCTCTCAGTGTGGCGTCAGTTGCCTGAGCCTGCAGTCATGTGTGTGTGTGTGTGAGTTGTGTTTGCGTGAGTGTGTATGTGTGTGTTTGCCATCTAATTCTGATGAAACCATTACTGGCCGAAAGCCATTATTTGTGACAGTGTTTTTTTTTTGTACCTATCTACAACACCATTATTTGTGACAGTGTTTTTTTTGTACCTATCTACGACTCAGCATCTCCGCTATATGATGAGAAGCCAACTTTCCATATCACAATATTGTTACATTCCATCCTGGATTTTCCATTTTTTGATTACTGACAAACTTCACATTCTTCAGATGTGAACCCACAAAGAGTAAATAAAATGTTCAGCTTACATCATTGGAAAGCGACAGTGGTATCCTTCATATCCTTCTTCAAATGAATGGTCACAGACAAAGAATGTAAACTGTAGCTTGTTATGCTTTTGTAGAGCATACAGGGGAATATCGATCCCTGGTTCAATACTAGGCAGTTTAGATTCATTCTTCCAGAACTAGTACCTCATGAATTTCACTTGACTAACTACTCACATGAACAATATTCATTTGATTATTTGTTTACATAATTACAGTGTCTGAACTCAATTTAATTAATTTATGATAATTGTTTGATTGTACTCAAGTTTGCACAAACATTATTGAGTTACAAGAATGATTTACATTTTTAAGAAACTGACACAGCAGATTATTTCATAGCTTGATTCACTTTATGATCCTCCTGTCTTATGCATGTGATATTGTGCCAATTATATACAGATATAAAAACTAATTACAGTAAATTTGAAAGTGTCCAATTTTTGTATTTTAGGCACATTTTGTCTTAAAACACAAAATGGGGGCAATGGAAGATGATTGGCGTTTGAGACAGGCAGTATACAATGGAGATATCAAGGTGAGCAGATAAAAGCGTCTTGTTCACTGGTCATCATAAGAAGAGCTGCACCCAGAAGTACCTGACTGATCCACTGCAAACTGGGTGGATATGTTGCACACCATCAGCTATGACAGTGGTTACTTTTGTATGGTTGGCCGTGCACTCAGGGACCTTTGGTGGGGCCATGAGGTCATACCTGTAGTTTATATAAGGGGACCCAAGTGGCGATACCAGCCAGTATGACAGCTGTTAGAATCACTAGCGTATCACCTGAATCTGCACTATGCCAAAACAACATGTTAGACAGCAGACTGTTCAGCTACATAAGTTCAAGAGA
Source organism: Schistocerca piceifrons (assembly GCF_021461385.2). Taxonomy (NCBI): domain Eukaryota; kingdom Metazoa; phylum Arthropoda; class Insecta; order Orthoptera; family Acrididae; genus Schistocerca; species Schistocerca piceifrons. The sequence continues at coordinate 1,089,433,985 of NC_060138.1, read as the reverse complement.
GGCTGGATTGTGGTGTTGCAGGGGGGTAGATGGTCCCATCACTGTATTGTGCACCACATTTGACATACAGGCACCCCCATTGCATGTTGCTGGCAGCAGTGGATGAAGGAAAGCACACATGCACACATTGTAGGTTCTGGACAACTGACATGCATCACATGGAAGGATGGGTTAATGGATTGTCCACTGCACATGTGCAGATCCAGCGCAATGATAGAACCCATTCAGTGAGCTCACCTGCCTTCTATGGAACATCCTCAAAGTGCTAGTACGAGGGCTATTCAGAAAGTAGAGAACGTTTTGGCATTTAAAAAAAAAACTAAGTACAAGAAATACATTTTATTATATACATTTGAAAGAGAGATGGACATACTACTTTTCCACATAGTCACCAAACACATTGAGGCACTTATCATAGTGGTGGACAAGCTATGAAAGACCTTCGTCATAAAATTCTGCCGCCTGAGGCTTTAGCCAGTCAGACACGCCTGCCTGCAGTTCCGCGTCATCATCAAAGCATTGCATTGCAAGCCAGTTCTTCATCTTGGGAAACAAGTGGAAGTCGCTTGGTGCAAGATCAGGGCTGTAGGGCGGATGAGGGAAAATTTCCCATTTGAATGAATTAAGGAGTTCCTTTGTGCAGTTTGCCATGTGAGGTCGGACATTGTTGTGCAAAAGCAAAATTTTGGATGTCAGGTTACCTCGGCGTTTCCTTTTAACTGCTCTTCTAAGGCTGTGCAAAGTTTGACAGTACCAGGTAGAATTTATGGTTGCTCCACGTTCGAGAAAATCAATAAGAAGCATACCTTGCCTGTCCCAAAACACTGTCACCATCAACTTCCATGCTGACAAGGTTTTTGGGGGGACCTTGTGTGCCTCCGTTCCATGGACTGTAATTTTGTCTCACAATTGATGTGTTTCAACCAAGCCTCATCACCTGTTATGATTTGATCCAGTAATGAATCACCTTGTTTGTGGTAGGCCTCCAGAAATGTCAACATTGCCCCCATTCGCTGTTCTTTATGGTGCTCTGTAAGTAATTTGGGCGCCCATCATGAACAAACTTTTGGAAATGAAAGCGAAAGCTCCGTTATTGTGAACTGGCGGTTTTCACGAATCATTTCATCAACTTTAGTGACAAGATCGTCAGTCACAATGCTAGGGCATCCACTGTTCTCTTCATCATGAACATTGGTTCAGCCATTTTTGAACCAAATGCACCATTTTCAGATGGAACATTCACTCATTACGTTGTTTCGATACACTTCACACAGTTCACGATAAACTTCTATAGGTTTTAGGTTTTTTGTGAACAAAAACTGCGCCTCACAACTGGCGTGATTTTCGATTGGGGTGCACATTTCAAATTCGAATATTGAAAAAACCAGATGTGCAGAGACATTCCCGCTGTCATGGATGGATGCTGACTGAGCTGCCAAGCATGCACTTACCAAAATAAATGCTATCAGTGCTTACCTAGTGGTGTCACACGGAAACGTTCCCTACTTTCTGAATAGCCCTCATACCATCGGCAGGCAATCGCATCGGGCAAGGCTTGCCTCACGCTGACTGTTACAACAGTTGCCCACTCACATCCCCTAAGACATTGTGCCTGACTCACTTGGTGTCAGTAGTGATTGACATGGAGCCCTGCAAGTTGACAGTGGGTCATCTTTAGTGACAAGTTCCACATCTGCCTTGGAGGTGGTGACCATTGGGTCTGTTTCTGGAGGCACAGTGGAGAGTGCCACAAGGAGCAGTTTGTGGTCTCCCAGTACACATCCCACCAGTCTGGTCTGATGGTCTTAGGAGGGATATCTAGTGATGCCGATTCACTATTAGTATTCCTAACTGGCCCTGTGACAGCTGCACAATATATGGAGGAGGTCCTGCAACAGATAGCTTTGGCATTTGTGAATGTCCATGACCATGGTCTATTTCAACAGAACACCACTCAACTTCATACCACTGCCATCTCCTAAACATGCCTTGCAGCTGTGGGTTCACGCCATAGCCAATTGCATTGCCTGATCTCTCCCAGAGTGAGAATTTGTCAGGTACCATGTCGCATGCCATGAGGCCTCCAACTCCACCCGCCAATCTGCAGGAACTACACACTCAGGTGCAACCAGCACGGGATAGAGCATCACAGGACTACCATGTGAGACCTGTACAACTCCAAGCTGTGACATCTGGACCCTTATATTCACAACCACGAGGGTCCGATGTTATACTAACACCAACATTTTGTAGCCATGTAGTGCAATAAATATTGGTCCTTCAAAGATGAAAGTGGAATCATTTTGTGTGTGAGGTACCATCTACCTGCATGCCAGTGATTGCAATCTGCCTTGCTTTTCTGAGTGCAGCTCTTTTTATGATGATCATTGTAATTAAAGTACAGCATTTGCAAGATTAAATTTAGTGAAATGACTCAGTTGACTGTTTTTAAAATATAACTTTGAATATTGTCAATTGCTGAGAAACTGGTGTCTTCAATTTTCTATTTTATTACTGATGACTGTTGTCATTTCAGAAATTTGGCACTTACTTTAATTTCCTTACTTACAGCCAGTGGCTGTTCCAGACTATAATTTTGTTTGTTTTTAGACTCTGAGGGAAATGATTTCCAATGGTGCTGATCCAAGAATTAAAGATAATGAAGGTACATCCATTTTAATGGATGGAGCACGCTTTGGACATTTGGAAATGGTTAAGTTCTTGGTAGAGGAGGTTTGCATTCCACTGGAAGAATGTGATAAGAATGGAAACACAACCCTCTTGATTGCTTCATTACCAACATACTCAAATCTTGAGGTAAGTTCTGGAAAAAAAACTTTTTTAGTTATTCATATTTCATTTTGTCTAGTCAGGTATTCTTTCAGCATTCAGTAAATTATTCCCCATTCCCCTTGCTCATTTCAAAGCTAGTTATAATGGTGCGAAGCTATTTGAATTTGATATATTACCCATGATGGAGAGAAAATGTCTTATTACTTCGGCAAAAGAAATAGTTAGGTGTGGCACCTTGTGAGGTGCCTATTTGAAGCCTTTATTCTGCTCTAAGTGTCTTATTGAAGAAAGTTCATTGAATAACAGTGTTATGGGAAATAATGCAGTAATATACATCACACAACTTTTAAATAACATGACTTTTTCCACATTTATTGCCACTTTCGGCAATATGATAACCATTTTTGGTCTTCATATTAAAGATTGGTTACAGGCAGTCACTTTCACAATCCTACAAAACAGTATGACAGTGGAAAGTTAAACACAGTGAACTTTAGCATATGAATTCTTACCACCTAATATCATGGCATTGGCTTCAGTTTATACTGGCAGTGAACACATCACACTTCTTGATAAAATAGTACAAATAAATGTATGTCTAATTCAAAGCAATAGGTGGCCAAAGTCTGAATTATTCACACATTGTCTCAAGGAAAAAGCTCTTAAAATTAATACTAGTCACTAGTTCAATTTGATATGTTAACTACGTCACACAGATACACTGAGCTTGTGAATACAGGCTACAGACATGCACTTATTTTGTGAACTTGTTACATAGATGTTACTGCTAAGATTTTGGAACACAGACTTTCAAGGAGACATTAGCATGTTAAGAGTGGTGTGTGAACTTTCACGACTTGTAACATAGTTCTGGCCTGAGTGCTTACTTCACATGGACTCAGAATATTTTGGAGTGAGATAGGCCTTATAAAGAAAAAGAAAGGCAGTAAGAGCGGTAGCTAATGCAAACAGGAGAGAGCCTTGTAGAGAAATCTTCAGAAAATTTGAAATACTAACCATCTACTCTATGTACATTCCGCACGCAATAATGTTTGTGAAACAAACTTCAGAATATAATGTAACAAACGCATATAGGTAAAATACAAGTGGAAGAGAAAATTTTCGCAGAATTACAAGTAAAGAAAAGGCTGCAGACTGTAATCCACATTCAACTGGAATCCTCTTTTATAATAGACTCCCATCTGGCATCAAGACAGTTAATTTAAACACTTTAAAGAATAAACTTCAACATTTATTAATAAAAAAAACCTTATTCAGAGGAAGTTGTAATATCTCTTTGCAAAACAGTATGTATAGCATAAGTTTGTTTTTGCAACACAAAAATGATAATTTCTGATCTTCACACACTTTATCAATGTATGCATTTATATTTCAAGCTGTAAAGTCTCTGTGCACAACAGTGTATATAGCATAATTTCTGACCTTCACTATTTATATCAGTGTGTGCACATATGTACATTAACCAAACCCTTGTGTATGTGAACTAAGATCTATGACAATATCTGGAAACTGATTGTTATAAGGACAGTAAACAAACAAATAAACAAATAATTTTAATTAAGTAGCTAAGGATATCATTTACTCTAGAACAATTGGAACAATAAAGTTATAATGTCACACTTGGGAATCTAGCAGTCATAACAGCATAAAAGGCAACAGTAGTTTTGGATATTTTTGCCATTTGATTGCAGTCATTTCTTAAGATAATTACTTTTAGGAAAACTGAAATAGCTCACTGTAAAGAGTGGATTCAGGGTTTTGTTATAAGTGGTTACTTTTAATTAATAGGGTTTACAGAAAGACTAAATATACCATTTAAATCAGTGGATCAAAAAATTACCATCTATTTCAACCTGACTGTGAAATTTTATTTGAGTTGCAGCTGCACATGGCTGGTAAAACAACATTTAATAATAGGAGTTCAGTTTGAACTTTGATTTACACAACCACCACACTAGATTCAGAAACAGGTTCATTGTAGATCTTGGTTCCTTGTCTATGACACTGATTGGAGTTGTTCAAATATTAGGCAAGACACTGGGAATCCCCACAAAACTAAAAGAGAATTAAAATGGTATATCACTAATTCTCCATTACAAGTTTTCTGATTATCAAGGTTCATGAATGGAAAATTACTGTTAGTTGCATGAAAATTAACAATGTTCATTGTAGTCAGGTCTCTGTTCTTGCAGCATTCTTGGTGTTCTTACTTGTTAGATAAATATCAATATGACCCTGTAAATATTAAGCTAGCCGCAGAAGATAAACAGCAGATGTTTACGTAAATAAAGCTGCATTATTTTTTTGAAGTAGTGGCCTTCCTGCTAATTTTGGCTGTTAATATTACCTTATGTAAATAAAAGGAATATACAGTACTTTAATGATAGTTACCCTCTATATCAGTGTATATATAAGTGATTAAATGTATATTTCTGAGAATTTCTGGAAGCTTAACAGTGTCGTGCATAATGTACTCCAACAGTTATGAACTACATGTGCATATTCTATAAATTTTAGTAGTAGTGTCTTGTTAAGAAAATAATTTCCCCAATAAAAGTTACAGTTCTTTTAAGTGTGAGACATGAAAAGACATCTGGCAAAACAGGTCTCTGGAAATTACTTAGAACAGATAGTTCAGAAGTCCAATCAAGATGAACATATATTTCATTTAATGACAAAAACTTACATTGAAATCTTTGACTGGAAACTGGTATATGTTACCATGAGGTGATTGTTGCAGTGATCACCAAAGTACGAAGGGCAACTGAAATAAGTGGAAAGATTTACACATTCAGTAAACTAGACGAGGGGCTGTAGTGTCATATCTCAAGCATGAATACTAAATATTAGCTTTGGACTGAAGCAAGCAGAGGAAATGTGGCTCAACTTTGAAACAATAGTTGAGAGCATGCAGTGGATAAATACATACCTAGTAGAACAGTATGTGATGAGAGAGACCCTACATAGTATACAGTCTCTGCGAAGAAACTTCTAAAGTAACAATGGCTATTGCACATAAAGCATTGCTTAAGACTATAGGTAGAGATACGTGTAAAGAATGGAAAGTCCAGGATGGAGTAACAACAATATGAAAAGGATAGAGTGCTACTCATCACATAGAGGAGGCATTGAATCACAGACAGATACAGTGAAAAGACAGCTAAACTTTAAGCTTTTGGGAAAAAAGTCCTTCATCAGAAGCATAAAAAAATGTAACAGGTACACACAACTATTGTCTATAGCTGCTCAGCTCCATCTGCAGGCTGTGCCTATGTCTGACATGAGCAGCAATCCAAGGTGGGTGGTGAGGGTAAGGCGGAGGCGTGGGACCGAGAGGGGGAGGTATAGCAAGGTAGGAGTAGGGGAGCAAGTGGGGCATGGTGGGGACAGGATGGGGCTGCTACCTGCAGAATCTGGAGTGCATGCTGCACAGTATTCCTGTCAATCTTGTCCACGCTCCCAACAAACCGTAATTACCCTCCCAATATTGTCCAGAAATAAATCATTCATCACATCTGCAGCGATGAGCAATCTGTCTCCAAATATGTCAAAGGTTTCACTGAGGCCCTCACAGACTGAAATTACCTTCCCAACATTGTACATAAACAGATCTCCCATACCTTGGCTTTCCATTCACCTACCCCTCCCACAAGCCCATAGTCTGCCTACAAAGGAGCACTCTTCTCGTGACTCATATCACCCAAAACAATCACATTCTCTGCAGTGGTTTCAACTACTTCTCATCATGCCCTGAAATGTGGAATATCCTACCCACTATTCTCCCCACCCCTTCCTCAGTGATATTCTGCCACCCACTGAACCTAAACAATATCATTGTCCATTACTATTCCACCCCTGCTCCCCACCCCTTGCCTCATTGTTCCGATCCCTGCAAGAGATCTAGATGCAAAACCTGTCCCATACATCCTCCCGGCACCACTTACTCCAGTATGAACAGAGGCATCTCCTGTTCCATTGGGGCTACCTGTGAAAGCAGCCATGTGAGCTACAAACTAATCTTCAGCCACTGTGCTACTCTCTACTTGGACACATGAATGTCCATGTTTATATGAATGTCCATCACCAAACTGTGACTAAGACTCAGCTGGACCATCCACTTACTGAACATGTTGTTCAACACCAAGTGCTTCACTTCAGTTACTGCTGCACAGCCTGCACCATCTGAATTCATCCTACCAACACTTCACGAGTCTATATCCTCCAACTTATTCCCAACTCCCACTTCAGCACTGTCCACACAAACAAGTTAGAAGAAAACAAGAAGAGTAGCGTAACTGATCGACACTTTGTCCTTCTGTTTTAGAATTATAGAACATCTTTTGAGCTCAACATTAATAAGGTATTTCATACTGAATCACCTGTGTCATGCTGACCAACAAGGATTCTAAATGAATCACCAGATCACACTTTTCTCTCATGACATTTTAAAAGTGATGGGTCAAGGTAAGAAAGTGGGTGTAGTATTTTTGACATCTGAAAAGTACCACATCAACATTTATTGACTGGGCTGAGGACTATTTTGTAGCAAGAACACAGCAAGTTACAGATTAGATTAGATTAGATTAATACTAGTTCCATGGATCATGAATACGATATTTCGTAATGATATGGAACGAGTCAAATTTTCCAATACATGACATAATTAAGTTAATTTAACAACATAATTAAGTTAATATAACAACTTTTTTATTTAAAAAATTTTTTTTAAATAATTTTTTTGTTTGGTTTTTTTCTTTTTTTCTTAATTTATATCTAAAAATTCCTCTATGGAGTAGAAGGAGTTGTCATTCAGAAATTCTTTTAATTTCTTCTTAAACACTTGTTGGTTATCTGTCAGACTTTTGATACTATTTGGTAAGTGACCAAAGACTTAAGTGGCAGTATAATTCACCCCTTTCTGTGCCAAAGTTAGATTTAATCTTGAATAGTGAAGATCATCCTTTCTCCTACTATTGTAGTTATGCACACTGCTATTACTTTTGAATTGGGTTTGGTTGTTAATAGCAAATTTCATAAGAGAGTATATATACTGAGAAGCTACTGTGAATATCCCTAGATCCTTAAATAAATGTCTGCAGGATGATCTTGGGTGGACTCCAGCTATTATTCTGATTACATGCTTTTGTGCAATAAATACTTTATTCTTCAGTGATGAATTACCCCAAAATATGATGCCATATGCAAGCAATGAATGAAAATAGGCATAGTAAGCTAATTTACTAAGATGTTTATCACCAAAATTTGCAATGACCCTTATTGCATAAGTAGCTGAACTCAAACGTTTCAGCAGATCATCAATGTGTTTCTTCCAATTTAATCTCTCATCAATGGACACACCTAAAAATTTTAAATATTCTACCTTAGCTATATGCTTCTGATTAAGGTCTATATTTATTAATGGTGTCATACCATTTACTGTACGGAACTGTATGTACTGTGTCTTATCAAAATTCAGTGAGATCCATTTACAAGGAACCATTTAGTAATTTTCTGAAAGACATTATTGACAATTTTACCAGTTAATTCTTGTTTGTCAGGTGTGATTACTATACTTGTATCATCAGCAAAGAGAACTGACTTTGCCTCTTCATGAATATAGAATGGCAAGTCATTAATATACCGTATTTACTCGAATCTAAGCCGCACTCGAATCTAAGCCGCACCTGAAAAATGAGACTCGAAATCAAGGAAAAAAATTTTTCCCGAATCTAAGCCGCACCTGAAATTTGAGACTCGAAAATCAAGGGGAGAGAAAAGTTTTAGGTCGCATCTCCAAATCGAAACAAAGTTCGCCTAGTTGTGATATGAGACACAATGTAGGTCGAATGAATGACGATACAGCTGCAGTAGTTTGGTTCGAGTCGTAAGCTTAGCAGTTACGGTTTACCAGGTAGCCATTGCTATGCGTCACGCACTCCGTCCGTATTTATACGGATATCCTTCCTTTTTCACGTGCTTCGTCTGGTTTGAATTGATTGCTTATTTTTCTTTGATCTGATAAGTGCCGTTCTCTTTGTTATAGGTGTTTACGTCACTCTAAGCTGAAAATGCATTACTGTACTGTGTCATGCATTGTTTGTCGCATTCTGATAGTGCGTGTTTACGGCCTGTCACCGCTCGCAGCGTGGCTTGCTTTTGTGCACGCTACCACCGCTTACAAATAAAAAATAGAGAGGAGTCGTCTCATTAGCGAAACATTTGTTGTTACTTACACTACTTCTTTCTTTGATAATGATCAACAAGTACCAAATAATAGACTGCGTATGATAGATGATGTTCTGAACGAAATTTTAGCGAAAATTTTTCTCCGTTTGAAAATCTTTGCAGGCGCCTCTTTAGTTCATTACATTCTGCTCAGAAATTAGAGTCATCTTAGATTTAAAAATCTAGTCAGTTGCCGTGCTTCATTTCTGACTGTATCACTATCAGGCATAAGAATAATATGAATATAAACATGACATGATACGTATATTCTTCCGCGTTTGCTGTTGTCTCACTCTAGTTTCGTAGTTTATTAGGCAGACAGGATTTAAATGAGATAGTAGCAAACACGAAACAATACATGGCAAAATGTTTATATTCGTATTAATCTTATGGTGAAGAGAATACTACATGTGATTCACAATTCATAAAAGCTCCTATTAGCAACCATCTCTTCTCACAGGTAGGAAAAAATTCAGAACGTAGAGTTGGCCATATTGACAAACATCCCAAACAGTCTTGCCAGTCGGATTTTCGTAGTACATTGAAATGCTGCTACATTCGAAGATCAACAATACAGAATTTGTATTTACTTCGTTGGATAATGTACCAAAACACAGTGGTCGAAACTCTGGGCGGAGGAAAAAGGCTCGTCTTCCACTTTTTTTTTTTTAATTTATTTACTGACTCAGAGATTTTGGTACCAGTATTTATCTTTGTGCCCTACAAAGCATGCCTGTGTGGCACTACATATATTCGACGGCAGAAGTTAGTTGTGGCGGCACCCACCAACATTTTTCAGAACTCCCACTTGCTTTGCACTCGATTCTAAGCCGCAGGCGGTTTTTTGGATTACAAAAACCGGAAAAAAAGTGCGGCTTAGATTCGAGTAAATACGGTATATTAAGAACAACAAAGGACTCAAGACCGACCCTTGTGGAACCCCATTCTTGATAGTTCCCCAGTTTGAGGAACGTGTTGATCTTTGCATATTATGAGAACTGCTTATTTCAACTTTCTGCACTGTTCCAGTTAGGTATGAATTAAACCATTTGTGCACTGTCCCACTCATGCCACAATACTTGAGCTTGTCTAGCAGAATTTCATGATTTACACAATCAAAAGCCTTTGACAGATCACAAAAAATACCAATGGGTGGTGTTTGGCTATTCAGATCATTCCAAATTTTATTGGTGAAAGCATATACGGCATTTTCTGTTGAAAAACCTTTCTGGAAACCAAACTGACATTTTGCTAGTACTTCATTTTTACAGATATGTGAAGCCACTCTTGAATACATTACTTTCTCAAAAATTTTGGATAAAGCTGTTAAAAGGAGATTGGACGATAATTGTTGACATCAGATCTGTCCCCTTTTTTATGCAATGGTATAACAATAGCATATTTCAGTCTATCAGGGAAAATGCCCTGTTCCAGAGAGCTATTACACAGGTGGCTGAGAATCTTACTTATCTGTTGAGAACAAGCTTTTAGTATTTTGCTGGAAATGCCATCAATTCCATGTGAGTTTTTGCTTTTAAGCAAGTTTATTATTTTCCTAATTTCAGAGGGAGAAGTGGGTAAGACTTCAAATGTATCAAATTGCATAGGTATGGCCTCTGCCATTAACAGCCTAGCATCTTCTAATGAACACCTGGATCCTACTATATCCACAACATTTAGAAAATGATTATTAAAAATATTTTCAACTTCTGACTTTTTGTTCGTAAAGTTTTCATTCAATTTGATGGTAATACTGTCTTCCTGTGCTCTTGGTTGACCTGTTTCTTTTTTAATAATATTCCAAATTGTTTTAATTTTATTATCAGAGTTGCTGATTTCAGACATGATACACATACTTCTGGATTTTTTAATAACTTTTCTTAATATAACACAGTAGTTTTTATAATTTTTGATAGTTTCTGGGTCACTAATCTTTCTTGCTGTCAGATACATTTCCCTTTTCTGGTTACAAGATATTTTTATACCCTTAGTAAGTCATGGTTTGTTACATGGTTTCTTATGAGTATATTTAACTATTTTCTTGGGGAAGCAGTTTTCAAATGCATTTACAAAAGTGTCATGAAATAAATTATATTTTAAATTGGCATCAGGTTTGCGGTACACCTCATCCCAGTCTAACTGCTGAAGGCTTTCCCTGAAATTTGCAAGTGTTAAATCGTTGACTGAACGTACTACTTTGGAGGACTGTTTAGTACTGTTGAATGGAGCTATCTCATATATTGTAACTAGCTGTGCACAATTATCAGAAAGACCATTCTCAACAGGCTGAGCATTTATCTGGTTAAACTTATCTTGGTCTATAAAGAAGTTATCTATCAGTGAGCTGCTATCCTTTACCACCCGAGTAGGAGAATCAATAATGGGTGTCAAATTGAAAGAACCGAGTAATACATCAAGGTCATTTTTCCTATTACCCTCTTTCAGAGAATCTACATTGAAGTCTCCACAAATAATAATTTGCTTCCCCCTGTCTGACAGATAGCACAACAAGGAGTCCAAATTTTTCAGAAATAGATGAAAATTTCCTGATGGGGACCTATATACAGTTACATTTGATGGAAAGTCACTGACAGATGCAGATGTGCCTTCAGGTGGAGTTTGTTGAGTCTATTGCTGTTCATGTTGTATATTAATGGCTTGCAGAAAATGTCAGCAGTAGCCTCAAACTTTTTGAACATGATTGTCACATATAATGAAGAGATCTTGATAAGATTTTAAAGTGGTGCAACGATTGGCAATTTCTGTTAAGTGTTCAGAAATATAATATTGATGTATCAAAATTGGCTTCAACAGCTTATACAAATACCTGAGTGTGGCATTATTATATGGCTTCAATAGCAAGTTCAGTAGATGGCAGACTTTCATTCACTGCAGGATACTAGCAAAATGCAGTCAGTCTACACACTGATGTTGTACACAAAACACTTATGCGTTTCATCCTAGAATATTGCTCCTGTATGTCGGGTTCATACCAGATGAGACTGACAGATAATACTGATTGTACACAGTGAAGGACAATAAGAATATAACAGGTTTGTTTGTATCATGGAAGAGCAATTGATAAATTCTGCAAAACTGGAACTAACACATGCTTGAAGGCAGTTGACAACTATCCCATGAAGTCCTACTTACTAAGTTTCAAATACTAGCATTAAGTGAAGAATGTAGGAATGTACTGCAGCCCTTTGTGTACATTGCCACTGTGGAGACTACAAAGAAAATGTCAGACCAATTACAGTGTGCACAGAAGCATTTAAAACAATCATTCTTCCTGTGCTCCATACACAAACAGAAGTGGAAAATATATATAATTTGTGAATGTTTTCTTCATAATAGGATCTACAAAACACAATAAATTAATGGGCAAATAAATAAATGATAAGCAATGTTGTGTGTGGTCAGATCATTGGACCCAGCTGTATGAAGCACTACCCCACTTTAGTTCTTCTTGCACTTGGATTTCAACAAGCCATTGTGATAAGTGTCTACTTTACCATAACTGTCCGGTTAAACACTCAGCTACTGAGGTTTCTGAACTATTAAGCTTTTGGACAAAGTCCTTTACACACACACACACACACACACACACACACACACACACACACACAAAACTTACGTACACATGGCCAAGCATTGGGTGAGGAGGGTGGGGGGGGGGGGGGGGGGGAGCAGGGTAGGGATTGGGGAAGATGCAGGAGGCTGTTCTTGGGGAGGGAGGGAGGGGGGAGGTAGAGAAGAGGGAGGGGGAGAGGAGAGAAATAGAGGGAAGGAGAAAAGAGCAGAAGGAGTGTTTGTGGAACAGAAGACATGTGTGGTGCTGGAGTGGAAGCAGGGAAGGGGACGATAGATAGGTGGAGGACAGGGATTAGTGAAGGGTGAGGCCAGGGGTTAGTGAAGGGTGAGGTCAGGGGTTAAGGGAATGAACGATATGTTGTAGGGAGGGTTCCTGTCTGTACAGTTCAGAAAATCAGGTGCTGGTAGGAAGAATCCAGTTGGTGCAGGCCATGAAGTAGTCTTTAAAGTGAAGCACATTGTTTTGGGCAGCATTTTCAGTAATTGGATGGTCCAGATGCCTCTTGATTACAATTTGTCAGTGACCACTTAAGCAGACCCAATCTGTCATACCCAAGCTGGGAGAGTGCAGTAGTTGCAGCTTAGTTTGTAGATCACACAGGGATAGGACATGCTTGTGGAAGGAATGGATAGGTGGTAGTTGGAGGATGTATGGGGCAGGCTTTGCCTCTAGGTCGGTTGCAGGATATGAACCATGAGGCAAGGGGTTGGGAGCAGGGTTGGAATGGTGGTGGATAAGGGTATTGCATTGTTCTCCTTTGTGGCCAGACAGTGGGTGTGTTGGAGGTGGTGTGTGACAGGAGAGACAAGGCACAGGAGATCTGTTTTTGACAATGTTGAGAAGGTATTTCAGTCTGTGAAGGCCTTGATGAGACCCTTGGGATATTTGGAGAGGGACTACTCATCACTATAGATGTGATGACCACAGGTGATGAGATTATATGGAAGGCACTCCTTGGTGTGGAATGGACGTCAGCTGTTGAAATGGAGATATCTTTGGTGGTTGGTAGGTTTGAAATGGGTGGAGATACTGTTGTAGCCCTCCTTGAGGTAGAGGTCAGTATTGGGGAAGGTTGCTTGTTGGGTTGAGAAGGACCCAGCTTGGCAAATAGGGAAGTTGTCGAGGTTCTGAAGGAATGTGGATAGAGTCTCCTCACTCTCATTCCAGATCATGTAGATTTCATCAGTGAACCTGAAACACATGAGGATTTTGGGATTCTGGGTTGTTAGTAAGGGTTCCCCTAGACAGCCCATGAATCATTTGGCATAGAATGGTGGCATGTTGGTGCCCATTGCTGTAACACAGCAATTCATAAATAACACAGATTTGTTTGAAGGTGATGCGTGCAAGGAGACTTAGTATGTGGATGAGGACTTAGTTGGCCATGGTGACCATGAATGATGTCCAGTTACCTCAAGGTTGGGTACATCATTTCCTTTCTTCACAACCAATCTGCCAGTTGCCAATAATGCCTCCACTTCAACTGCTGCCACTCATTCTGTAGCAAGAAATCCCTTCCATAGAGCCTAGCCACCTATGATCATGGCATCTGTAGTGATGAGCAGTCTGTCTTCAAATATGCCAAGAGTCTCACTCAGCCTTCACAGACTGAAATTATGCTCTCAACTTTGTTTGGAAACAGATAACCTGCACCTTGTCTCTCCAGTCACCTACCGTCTCCCAAATACCCACTGTCCAGACACAAAGGAGCACTCCTCTCATGATAAAGTACCACCAGGACTGCAGCAGTGGAATCACATTCTCCACTAGGGTTTTGAGTTACCTCTTGACATGCCCTGCAATGCAGAAATGCCTCCCCACTATCCCCCCACCCCTCCCACAGTAGTACGCCCGCCAAACCCAATGCAATATCCTTGTCCATGCCTATTCCACTCTTGCTCCCACTCCGTTACCTCATGGCTCATATCCCTGCAAGAGACCTAGATGTAAATTCTGTCCCTACACCCTCACACTACCACTTATTCCAGTACCATCACAGGCATCTCTTACCCAGCAGAGGGATGGCTATCTGTGTAAGCAGCCGTTTGATCTGCAGACTAAGCTGCAATCACTTGCCCTTTCTAAGTGGGCATGACCACTAACAAGCTGTCTGTCCACTTGAATGGCCACCACCAAACTCTGGCCAAGAAACAGCTGGACCACCCAGTTGCTGAACATGACGCCCAATATGATGTGCTTCACTTAAATGACTGTTTCACAGCCTACACCACCTGGATTCTTCCTACCATTACAAGGTTTTTTTACTGTGGAAGTGAGAACTCCCCCTACATCATATCTTTTGTTCCCAAAGCCCTCCTGGCTTCAACCTTCACTAGTCCCTGCCCTCCTTCCCTGCTCCCACACAGCATCACACACACCTTCCATACCACCAATGCTCTAGTCAGTCTTTTCTTTGTCTGTGCTTCTCTCCTCTCCTCCTACCCCCCCCCCCCCCCCCCCCCACCCCCACAGTCATCACAGCCTTTTGTCAATGTACCTATCAGCACTATCATGTCCCCACCATGTCCCTGCATTCCCACACAGGCACCAGAGCATCTTCCCCCACCTGTACCCTGCTATCCCTTCACCTTCTTACTCCATGCCTCCTCCTTATTCCTACTACCCACCTAGCAGATAGCTTTCCACATCAGACTCATTTGTAAGAGGACTCCAGTGCTTGGAGAGAGTCATCATGTGTGTATGAGTTCTGCTTGTGTGAATGTGTGAGTGTTTTCTATTTTGGAAGAAGGACTTTGTGTGTAAGCTTAATATTTTTGCAGTCTTTTCCATTGCACCTGTCTGCAATTCAACACTTCTGCTATGTGTTGAGAAGCAATCTACCTTTTACATATTGTTGTCATTCCATTCAGGACTTTCTATTATTTGATGTTCAATTTTTTTTATCCTCACAGTAATCTTAGCATCAGGAAGAGAAGGTAATAGTGCATCAGGAGTTGATAATTTATTTCTTAATCCAAATTTAATGAAGTAGATGTGATCCACATAATAAATAGTTCTTTTGACCACAATAGTCAAGCAGTATTAACAAAATATGCATGTCAAACAGCTTTAACTGGTAAGGGAACGATTTAATTACATAGAATGATAAATGCTGAACCTTTTACACTATCCAGAGTGAATTTACAGTATGAACAATGGGAAGATTTAACAGAACACAACAATAGAGGAGAAATTTATTTCCAAAAATATGCTTGCAATATTATGAATCCAGTTTTTCCTTGCAACAAATCTGAGACAATTACAATAGAAGCCAAGTGCTGTTACATAAATTACTTATCCAGGACAATGGGAAGCTCTTCAAAATGTATTATGTTTCATGATAGACATGTGCAAGTCTCCTAATAAATGGCCCAAACACTTCCATACCATACACAGCCAGGAGAATAATAGAGAAGGCGTACAGCTGGTTCACTGCAAACTCACATTAACACTTAATCTTATCAGTACTCATATTATGCAGTTCCATGCAAGCAAAGACTAATTACAAACACCAGAAGTAGAGATCAATGGGCACATACAAGGTAAAGCACTATGTATGAAGTTCCTGGGCATTCAAGTGGATAGTAAACTGAAGTGGCACCAGCACATTGTTAATGTAACCAAATTCTGCTAGCTTTGCACTTAGAAAGAAACATCTCTAATTTTGTTAATCAGCAAACGATATTGTTAGCATTTTTTAAATTCAACTTTATCCTATGCTATAACCTTTAGGGACAGTATAACTTAGATCAAAAAATATTTATTGTAGGGGGTGTGCAGTAAGTATATTTTGTGAAGCTGGTAAACAAACACCTGAAGTGCAGTGTGAAGTGAAGAGTAGTGCTATGCACACAACACACAAGTGATCACTCCATGCAGTAATTACCTTTGACATCTCATGGATTTATGTTTGCTCTCTATTCTATGTCTAAAAAAACAGTGAATGAGTTAACAAAATAGTTTCAAATGTTGCAATGAAGTGGACTTATTAAGCCTGCAACAGTTGGTGACCCAACATGATATTTGAAAGTCACTGTCACTTCACAGCATCCTGTGTCAAGTTAGGTAAGGAACATCCACATCAGCCTTATTGTGAATCTATCACATTATTTTCACCATAAATACATGATGTCATATCCTCTACCAACTGAAGACATGCTTACAGGTGCAGTAATCAAACAGATGATGGTAAAAATGCCATCTTATTGGCAATAGAATCCTGTCTTTTGGCTCGTGCAGTTAGAAAGCCAATTTGTGTTAGCACACATAACCACGGATGGCACAAAGTTTAGTAATGTTGTTGCAGCACTCAACAAAGATAGGGCCATGGAACTGGGAAACATTCTGACTAACCACCAAGCACTGATAGCTACACAACTATCAACAACAACCAGATTGCCACCCTCTCACAATCTGAGACAAAGAGATTGGAGAAGCTACTCTGCACTGAAGAGCCACAGGATTGTACTCATCACGCTACTGTGCTGCCTGCATACATTAGTGAGAAATGCTCTTAACGAAGACATCCTGCAGAATGTCTGTTTATTGAGGCTGCCACCTGACATGTGGAAAATATTAACAGTGTGCACTGGCCATCTTGATGTGCTTACACAAACTGTGGTTTGCATAGCAGAGCCTATCCGTCCTTGTGTGTTGCCATAGTTTGCCTATAGCCTCAGGCAAATAATACCCTCACTGCAATATAAGCACAGATTGCTAAGCTTAATGCACAATTTTCTGCCTTGGGATCTTAGAGTACCAACCATCAATCCCGTCAACACCACACTCCAGGAAAGTACAGCCGGTCACCCTTGTCAGCAAGAGCCTGCTGGTACCACTTACAGTTTGGTTCCAGGGTGTGGAAGTGCAGTCCATTGTGCAGATACTGAACAAGTAGTTAGTGATGGTGGCCACTCTCTCTCCAGATGGCAACCATCAACTGTTTGTAAGAGAGCATAATACAAAGGCACACTTTCTGGTAAACACAGGTGCTGACATGTCAGTTTATCCATCTGCCCATCTGCCAAGCTCAACTGTGATGACTGCCACTTTTTTGCTGCCATCGGTTCCACAATCTCAACATACACTCCTGGAAATGGAAAAAAGAACACATTGACACCGGTGTGTCAGACCCACCATACTTGCTCCGGACACTGCGAGAGGGCTGTACAAGCAGTGATCACACGCATGGCACAGTGGACACACCAGGAACCGCGGTGTTGGCCGTCGAATGGCGCTAGCTGCGCAGCATTTGTGCACCGCCGCCGTCAGTTTCAGCCAGTTTGCCGTGGCATACGGAGCTCCATCGCAGTCTTTAACACTGGTAGCATGCCGCGACAGCGTGGATGTGAACCGTATGTGCAGTTGACGGACTTTGAGCGAGGGCGTATAGTGGGCATGCGGGAGGCCGGGTGGACGTACCGCCGAATTGCTCAACACGTGGGGCGTGAGGTCTCCACAGTACATCGATGTTGTCGCCAGTGGTCGGCGGAAGGTGCACGTGCCCGTCGGCCTGGGACCGGACCGCAGCGACGCACGGATGCACGCCAAGACCGTAGGATCCTACGCAGTGCCGTAGGGGACCGCACCGCCACTTCCCAGCAAATTAGGGACACTGTTGCTCCTGGGGTATCGGCGAGGACCATTCGCAACCGTCTCCATGAAGCTGGGCTACGGTCCCGCACACCGTTAGGCCATCTTCCGCTCACGCCCCAACATCGTGCAGCCCGTCTCCAGTGGTGTCGCGACAGGCGTGAATGGAGGGACGAATGGAGACGTGTCGTCTTCAGCGATGAGAGTCGCTTCTGCCTTGGTGCCAATGATGGTCGTATGCGTGTTTGGCGCCGTGCAGGTGAGCGCCACAATCAGGACTGCATACGACCGAGGCACACAGGGCCAACACCCGGCATCATGGTGTGGGGAGCGATCTCCTACACTGGCCGTACACCACTGGTGATCGTCGAGGGGACACTGAATAGTGCACGGTACATCCAAACCGTCATCGAACCCATCCTTCTACCATTCCTAGACCGGCAAGGGAACTTGCTGTTCCAACAGGACAATGCACGTCCGCATGTATCCCGTGCCACCCAACGTGCTCTAGAAGGTGTAAGTCAACTACCCTGGCCAGCAAGATCTCCGGATCTGTCCCCCATTGAGCATGTTTGGGACTGGATGAAGCGTCGTCTCACGCGGTCTGCACGTCCAGCACGAACGCTGGTCCAACTGAGGCGCCAGGTGGAAATGGCATGGCAAGCCGTTCCACAGGACTACATCCAGCATCTCTACAATCGTCTCCATGGGAGAATAGCAGCCTGCATTGCTGCGAAAGGTGGATATACACTGTACTAGTGCCGACATTGTGCATGCTCTGTTGCCTGTGTCTATGTGCCTGTGGTTCTGTCAGTGTGATCATGTGATGTATCTGACCCCAGGAATGTGTCAATAAAGTTTCCCCTTCCTGGGACAATGAATTCACGGTGTTCTTATTTCAATTTCCAGGAGTGTATGTTGAGTCAAGCTAATGTTAAACATAGACCTGTGATGCAAATTCAAGTGACAATTCTTCTTAGCAAACATAATGCACCTCATACTCAGAGCAAACTTCCTATTGGTCTATGGGCTCCTACCTACCTCTGTCACTGATGCCTCCTTGATACCACTATCAATCTGATAAACCAAGGGTGAGTATGTCATGCGGATGACACTGCAGTGTGGATGATAATCAGTGACTCTCTCTTAATAGAGATCTTCAAGCAGACCCTGGAGTTCACACACCAGATGCCCATGCTAGCACCTGTGTAGCACTCAACTGTACAATATTTATTAATCACACCAGGACCACCACTTCCTGTTTGATCATTCCACCTGACACTGGAGAAACTGAAGGTAGCAAAGCAGGATTTCTTGTTTGTGCCCACACAGGGAATATGGCACCCTTCGGGCAGTAGTTGGGCATCTCCACTGCATGCGGTAACAAAGAAGAATAATGGATACTGCCCATGTGGAGATTACAGATAGCTCAAAGTCAGAACCATCCCTCACTGGTGTAAAGTTGTAGTGGCCTCTTATCAGTTAGAGGGCCCACACAACAAACAAACAAGGGGGGGGGGGGGGGGGCTGCTGGCCTCCTTTGAAGAGCTCGGATCAAAACATTGCCAGTGGATGTAAACAACAACAGACTTTCCACATAAACGTGGAACTACTCCATGAAAAGCCATGAGACAGAGATCCACCAATTAGAACTAATGTGACTATGTGCAGCACTCCACCAAATTGGCGTTATAAGCATGCCAGCAGAGTCAGAACGGCAGTGTGTACCTACAGCTAGGACAGCTCCGGCAAATACCTACACTGGCTCTGCCATAGTAGACACTTGCTGTAGCCTTCAGTAGAAAGTTGTATCTTTGTAATTGTGTAGAGTAGTGTTTTGGTTATTATTTTATTTTCACTGTCTTGTCTTATTATCCAGGTCTGCCACCACAAGAATTGTTGTGCCTCTTGTTGTTCTTGCATTTGGAATTTAGTGCATGCCAAGAAGGCATTTTAGTTATGATAAGGTGTGTTCAAACTTGATCATTAGTTCTTTCCTGCTGACCGCAGGACACTACATATCCAATATTGCAGATGTAAGATTTTACATTCAACGTCCTTGCTAAGTGCATTCTAACTATCCTGGTTTTACTATGTGCATTTTACCAAATACTTGTGGAACCAGACAACATTGCTAAGAGTGCTGTCTGCACACCATTTGGATTGTTTGAATTCACTGGAATGCCTTTTGAGCTTTGGAATGCTGCCCAAATGTTCCAACAATTAATGATTGACATTACAAATAACCTAGATTTTTTTAAATGTGTACATTAATGATGTTTTGGTCATGTCAGGCTCTGAGGCAGAACACCTGTCATACTTACGGCAAATTTTCACTCATCTTCATGCACATAGTCTGCTTATGAACCCGTCAAAGTGCATTTTTGGAGCAGCAGAGGTTCAATTCCTAGGCTACACTATCAATGCTCAAGGCCACAGCAGAAAGTCAAACTTTTAGTTAATTTTGTCCATCCTAAGACAGTTAGAGAACTATGACAATTTCTTTGCATCACCAATTTCTATTGTTCTTTGTTCCGACCATGTCCTCCTGGCTGCACCATTGAATGAATTCTTGCATGGTGCACAGAGGCCAAAGGGCAAACTGCCATGGAATAATGAGGCCAAGTTGGCATTTACAATGTGAAGACTGCCATCACAGAAGCTACTCTGTTAGCACACCCAGTTCCACAGGCATCTCTCACCCTAATGGTTGACATATTGCCACTGCTATCTGTGCTCTGCAACAGCAAGTACGGGGACACTGGCAGCCCTTGTCCTTTCTCAAACAAAATTTATCACCATCACAGCATAATTGGGTCCACATATCATTGTGAACTGTACATGGCATGTGCCTCCGGTATGGAGATTTGCCATTATGTTTCAGGGACGGCAATTCATCCTTGTCACAGACCACAAGCCTCTGACATACACTTTTTGCCAGTGTCCAGAGAAAGCATCACCATATGAGCTGAACCATCTAGACAATATCAGGCAGTTCGCCACCCTCATATTTCTTTTTGAGGGAGACCTGACCTGAATGTGCCAGGAGACGCTCTCTGTCAGATCAAAGCGATCACTGACATAGCTGATTTTGAAGCTCTTGCTGCAGTGAAACAAGCACTCTGTGAGCTGCAAGACTTTTGGATACAACTACCAGGCCTACTGTTACATCATTCTACAGTACCTTTGCCAAACATGCTGCTGTATTGTGACATCGCAATTACCAAACGGTGACCATTTGTGACTGCTGACTTTTGGCAGCAGGCAGTCACTGCCTTACATGACCTGTTGCACCCTGGAGTAGGGGCACTATGAACATGGTGAAGTGAGCTTCTGTTTGGCCAACATGTACAAAGAGTGTAAGGAATGTGTCCACCAATGTATGGCCTGTAAATGGTAAAAAGTTGGGCGACATGACAGGGCACCTCTTGGCATGTTCATTCTACTGAAATAAAGATTTGAGCATGTGCATCTGGACATTGCTGGACTGCGCCCACAGTCAGAAGGGTATACCTGCTGTCTTACAGCCGTTGATCATTTCAAATGCTGTGTGGAGGTGTTGCCTATGGCTGACATTACTGCCAAAACCATCATGATCACATTCTTCTGCTGATGGACCGCCCATTTTGGTATACTACTAAAAGTTACAGCGGACCAAGGAAGACAATTCAAGTCATATCTGTTCAAAGGCCTCACCATTGTTTTGGATATGAAGCATATTGGAACCACAGCTAACCACTTGGCACTGAATGGCATAACTGAGTGAATGCACCAGAAATTGAAAGTGTCTCTTTGGTGTCATTAATTGCAATGGTTGACAGAGAGATAGCCATTGTCCTCATGCGCCTCCGTGTGTCACTGAAAGATGATCCGAAAGCCATGAGTGAAGGCCATGTATATGGATAGCCTATAGAAGTGCCCAACAAGTTCTTCAATACATGTCAAATGATCACTCTGAACTGTCAAACTTCATACACATGCCATGTGCACAAATCCAGCAGCTATGTCCCATTGCTCCAAAAGACAGCAGACCTGTGACCCCTTTGTTTCTGATGAGCTGCTGAGATGTGATTATGTTTTTTTGTGGCATGATGCAGTGCATAAGCCACTGCAGCCATCTTACAATGGACCATATCATAACACAACAAAAAAAGTTTTGCATCACCTCGGTTCTGAGAGTTCTGGAACCTGTACAGAAAATTGGAATAGAGATCAACATAAACATCATTTCTGCCTTTTTATTGCTAATGAAAACCACACATTGCGTGTTGTATCACCATACAGTGAGACCTTCAGATTTCGTGGTACAGATTGCTGTACACACCGGTACCTCTAATACTCAGTAGCATGTCCTCTTGCATTGATGCATGTCTGTACTGATTGTGGCATACTCTCCACAAGTTCATCAAGGCACTGTTGGTCCAGATTGTCCCACTCCTCAAAGGTGATTCGACATACATCTCTCAGAGTGGTTGGTGGGTAACGTCGTTCATAAACAGCCCTTTTCAATCAATCCCGTGCATGTTTGATAAGGTTCACGTCTGGAGAACATGCTGGTCATTCTAGTTGAATGATGTCATTATCCTGAAGGAAGTCATTCACAAGATGTGCGTGATGGGGGTGCAAATTGTTATCCATGAAGACGAATGCCTCGCCAATATACTGTCAATATGGTTGCACTATCATTCGGAGGATGGCATTCATGTATCATACACCCGTTACGGTGCCTTGCATGACCGCTAGCAGCTTAAGTTGTTCCCACGTAATGCCACCCCAAAACAGTAGGTAACCTCCACCTTACTGCACTCACTGAACAGTGTGTCTGAGGTGTTCAGCCTGACTGGGTTGCCTCCAAACACGTCTCCGACAATTGTCTGGTTGAAGGCATATGCAACACTCACTGGCGAAGAGAATCTGATGCCAATCCTGAGCAGTCCATTCAGCATGTTGTTGAGCCCATCTGTACCACACTGCATGGTGTCATGGTTGGAAAGATGGATCTTGCTATGGACGTCGGGAGTGAAGTTGTGCATTATGCAGCCTATTGTGCCCAGTTTAAGTCGTAACTTGATGCCCTGTGACTGCATGAAAAAGCAATATTCAACATGGTAGTGTTGCTGTCAGGATTTCTCCGAGCTGTAATCTGTAGGTAGTGGTCATCTACTGCAGTAGTAGCCCTTGGGCAGCCTAAGCTAGGCATGTCGTCGACAGTGCCTGTCTCTCTGTATCTTCTCCATGTCTGAGCAACATCGCTTTGTTCACTATGAGGTGCCTGGGCACTTCCCTTGTTGAGAGGCTTTCCTGGCACAAAGTATCAATGTAGACACAATCAAAATGCGGTACTGAAAGTCTAGGCATGGTTGAGCTACAGAAATCGTGTGTCGTGTACCTCCTTCCTGGTGGAATGACTGGAACTGATCGGCTGTTGGACCCTCTCTGTCTAATAGGTGCTGCTCATGCATGGTTGTTTACATCTTTGGGTGGGTTTAGTGACATCTCTGAACAGTCAAAGGAACTGTGTCTGTGATACAATATCCACAGTCAACATGTCTTCAGGAGTTCTGGGAACTGGGGTGATGCAAAACTTTTTTTTGATGTGTGAATTATTGGTAGAGAGAAAAATGTGTTCAATGTCAACATGATGGGTACACCAAACACCATTACCACCAACAGGCTCACATCAGCTTTCAGAACTCCCTACACTGGTACAGACTCATCCACAGACACTCCAACCATGGACTCTACAAAAACACCAGCTGCTCTGCGGCTCACCATGGATAAGCTGCAGTAGATGTTGGAGGCTACCTCTGATGACTCAGCAACAGCCTGCACAAGATATGTTGTGACCTCATCCAGATGAAATGTCTGATTTAAAAGGAAATATTGTTGACATTAAAGGGTTGGAGGTGAAGTGCAATGTCAAGTGATTATCTTTGACACAATCTCTCTTTGATTTTTGCTTGTTCTTGTCTTATAATCATTCTGTTGTTTGATTGTCCATCTAAAAAATTTTCAAATGAGTTATGGGATAAAATAGAATAGAATAGAGTAGAATAATTTTATTGTCATTAGTTCATTAAGGCAATAGACAATGTCATACATGTAATACAATATAATTCATGTTGCAATACAATAGGTTTGTTATTACAGTGTAATATTACAATTGATGAAGTCCTATAAAGTCATATTTATAACACAATATAATTCCTGTTGCAAAAGAGCAATATATTTGTTATTACAGTATAATATTACAATTGACAAGGTAATACATATAATACAATATAATTCATGTTGCAATAGAACAATAAGTTTGTTATTACAGGGTAATATTACGGTTGGTGAAATTCTACAAAGTCATACTTACATTACTATATAATTCCTGTTGCAAAAGAGTAATCAATTTGTTATTGCAGTATAATATTACAATTGTTGAAATCCTTTATGTCTTAGAATGGGTGGGCAACTAACCGGTCATACAGTGCTTGTTTGAATGGTTTCTCTGGTAAATCTTGCATAACTAGTGGAAGTTTATTAAATAATTTGTGTCACATTAGTTCATAACTGTTCAGTGATTTTGAGAGTCTGTGAAATGGAGTATAAATAAATCTATTAATCCTAGTGTTGTAGCAATGTATATTTTCTCTGCATTTAGCTTTGGGTAGCTACTTTTTTGTGTAGATTAAGACATAGTATACATATAGGTTTACTACTGTCATAATTTTTTGCTCAGAAAACAGTGTGCCTTATATGATGAGCTTGTAATTACCCTAATAGCTTTCTTCTGCAGCAGAAGGATGTCACGCACACAACTGGAGTTTCCCTGCAAAATGATACCATAGGTTATTATGCTTTGGAAGAATGAGAGATAGGATATTCTAACATAATTTTTAGGTACAAAATCCATTAGTCGCCTTAACAGATAGATTGCCCTAGACAACTTACCACTAAGATACTTGACATGTTGACCCCAAGATAATTTGTCATCCAAATATAGCCCTAACAGCTTAATGTAACTGGGATCATCAGATGGTAGCTTGTATTTTGGACTAAATACTATCTGCTGAGTTTTATTTTCACTAAGCAAAAATCCATTTGCTTTAAACCAGTATGATGCTTGAGCAATTGTCTCTGTAACACAAGTTTTAAGGCCTGTTGGGCTCATTACTGCTGTTCAGAAAAGTTGTATCATCTGCATATAGTACAGTTTTTGATTTAATACATGACGACAGGTTGTTAATCATTATTAGGAACAGGAAAGGGCCCAGTACAGATCTCTGTGGGACACCTACCTTAACTAGTTCTACACTGGACAATTCTTTGCCAACACAGACAGCTTGCTCATGGTTTTGTAGAAATGATCGTAATAGTTTAAGGCTATTACCTCTAACACCATAGAAGATCAATTTTTCAAGTAGTAGTGTATGTTCTACACATTCAAAGACTTTGCTTAGGTCACAAAAAGTGACTTGAGCAAAGTCTTTATCCTTAAATACTTGATGGATGCATTTTACAACAGCATCTATTGCATCAATTGTTGACATGTTTTTCCTAAAACCATATTGAGATCCACTAATAATTCCTATATTATCAAAGTAATCAGATAATTGTTTGTAAATTGTGCATTCCAGAACTTTCAAAAAAGATGGGACTATGGAAATTGGCTGGTAACTTATGGCAGAGTCTTTATCCCCTCTTTTGTAAACTGGAACTGCCCTAGACAGTTTAAGCTCATCAGGAAAATATCCTTCAGCTAGACTTTTGTCTATACAATGTGTTAAGGGGTACACTATACTGCCTATGACTTTCTTCAGTATGTTACAGGATAAGTCATATATGTATAGACTGTCTGTTGATTTTAACTGTTTCACTATTCTTAATAAAAAATCTGGTGAGACTTCACAGAAACTGAAGATACTTGTAGTTGTTGATGATCTACAACTATTTTTTGACAGTAACTGTGATGAACTGATTTTGAGTTTAGCAATACTAGTTCCTACTTCTTCAACTAATTTAACAAAATAATCATTGAGTTTTTGGGGAGAGATATTAATTGTAACATTTCTGTCATCTTGAGCGACACTATTTATTAGCTTCCAAGCAGCTTTGCGCTTGTTGGTGGATTTCTCAATACTTCTGAGATTGTGTGCTTTTTTGGCTTCTACGATCACTTTTTTATATTCATTCCTACATGTAGCATTGGCTAGTTTAGCTTGATTAGTCTTCAATCTACAATAAACATTGTGCAACAACATAACTTGGTTTTTCAAAGTGATCAGATTTTCTGTATACCACATATTTTGTCTTTTTGGAACTTTGGTTTTCAGGACTCAATCAGTTAAGCCTACTTCAAATTTCTTTGTTGGAATGCAATTATTAAAGTGTGCCAAAAATACTTTCAAAAACCTATCAAATAATATATTTTCTGGCAAATTGTTACTTAAAGTATAGGGTGTGTCTCCATAACACTGGCCAAACCAGTCTCTGTCAGCAAGGGAATTATAAAATCTATGAATTTTTTCATCTGAGACAGGTCTGGTGATCACAATTTTTGGGACAGGCTTAGTTATACTAGTCTTATCAGGAGGGAACCTACTTCTATAATTTAAGGTTACAGAACTATGATCAGAAAATGCAAACTCTGACACATCACATGATTCATCTGTTGTTTTAAAATTCACAAAAATATTGTCAAGACAGGTCTCTTGTAGGCCTGTTATTGACACAGTGTAAGTTGGATTATCTTAGTAGTTTTTGAAGTTCAGTGACACTACAGTTATGTGTTGTTACATCAAATTCAGAATTCAGATCACCACCTATTACAATATCACAAGTTATCCATCTAGTTTTGCCAAGTACATGTAACAGCTGGTCCAGTTTCTCTAGACATACACTGATGATGCCCTTAGGTGATCTGTACAGGGATATTACCAATAACTTAAAACTGTCGAAAACTACACCAGCTGCTTCCAAGTTCAGTTTGCCACACAAAAAATCTAGATCAAATCTATTGATTGAACATCTAAGTGACTTGTTAACATAGATTTGCTACACAACCTCTTAAATGCAATTTTCTGCAGTAGCTATTGGCTATATTATAATTATCAAATTTAACAAATGTTAGGTCACTCTCAGTAGCCCAGTGCTCACTCAGACACAAAATATCAAACCCATTTTCTGTTCAAAGATTATTGACAATAAGTTACTTATCCCTCACTCCCTGAATGTTAAGATAGTATATTTTAAGATCAAGCTTGTCTTTCCTCACAGATGTACCATTATGGTGAGGGGCTATTAAATCTCCTGCACTATCTACCTTATGAGCTTCTTCTCCTTGCTGACTTTGAGTAAAAAATCATTTAGACGGAGAGGAGGAACTGTTTTTCGCTTACCCACAACACTTGACACTGCTACTGCTTGTTGAACTCTCTTCCCTTCTTCATGTTCATGTCTTGATCTCGATGACTGGGTTCCTCTTGTGGGTAGTTCAGATGTTGCTGCAGAATGGATACTTGTAGCACTTAATGGAGCAATAGTTTTTGTAGCTGAGTATGCTACCGCCCTTGCTGTTTCTGTTTTCTCTGTTCCTTACTGTGTTGTTCCAACTGTTGTAGCTGTTAATATACCTGCTTCTCACCCAACACGTTCCTCTGTAATCAATGTTTCTTCAAGTTGTGTTACTGCAACAGCTGAAGTAGTTGGCAGGCATGATATATTGCAGCTCTCCTTCACCATCGGCAATGGGATTGGATTACATTTTTAACTTCTAGTAGAAACACTTTACACTAATGCCTTGATCTTGTGGCTGAGTAGCAGTTTGCCCCATTTATTTAAATGCATTCCATGTGTAGTGAAGTGCTTTCTCTCCAGGTCATCAATATTAAGGAAAACACATTTGTAGTGGCCTTGCAGATCTTTTTGTACATCCTGTTTGCTTTTTGGATCTCTCTGTTCACACAAGACGATTCAGTAAGATCATACATGTGTGGTATGCCTACCTTGGTCACGTTTTGATTCACTAAGGTACATAGCGCATTTCTTAACAAACTGTTTGCCGCTATTAGTTCATTCTTATACACATATTTTGTGCTGCCCATTATTACTCTACATTCACTTTGGGACATGCAGTTATAGTTTTTACAGTCTTTTAAAACTTCTGTCAGACCCACTCCATGTTTCACAACACTTGTAACAGAGAGATCTTGCTGGAGGCAAAGAATACCCGCAACTCCTCTTCCGTGGCTGTCAGCAAGCAAAACTGTAGGCCTATTAAAGTTTATTTTTGTCATTTTATTTGCATCGTCATGGCAGTTACGTTTTTCTGACATTTTGCGTTTACTACCCACCAATTCAGATAAATAATCTTGGTACAAGTTGCCAGAATCGTCATTATTAACTTCACAATCTGTAATGAGGCACCGAAATCTGTTTCTTAACGGAACTTTAAAATCGTTTGAAGCAGATTTAGGTTTTGCACACTTCTTTGGTTCATTTTGCTCCTGAAATTGTCTGAGTTCTTCAAGTGGTGGATCAGATAGGCTTTTAACCATTTTTTCCAACAACTGAACATGTTCTCTTGTTGCTTTTAGTTCATTCTGCTGTGTTTCTAATACTATAAGTTCACGATTTGCATGGTACATTTCAGTTGCGGCCAAACGTCCATTACAGTTTGTTCCACAAGCACATGAAAGGTTTTCTTGATTTATTTTCGTGAAGCAATCTGAGTGATACCATGTATGCATCACCGAGCATGTTCTAATACCACTTGACACAATTTTGTCACATAATATGCACCTTAAAGACGCTAAACACTCGCAATTTACGGAGTGATTTACTACCACATCTACACTCACCGCCACCTTAACTATAGTTTCAAATGTTGCAATAAAGTGAATTTATTAAACCTACAACACATCTTACAGTAATATCTTTAGTGATCTAGGGATTCTTACAATTATTCTGACAATACTTTGTAATGGTATCTATGTCTACACTTTGCAACCACTATGAAGTGGATTTGTAGTTAATGACAAGAGTGAATTAATTATGAACTGTGTAATTCAAAACCACAATGCTAGACGGGGGGGGGGGGGGGGGGGGGGGGGGAACCTTCCATGTAGACCACACTTTACTGTGTAGGGTTAGAAAGGAATTTTACATTTTTGTTGCTATAGTTTATAATAGGTTACCAGCAAACATCAGGCAGGAGATTGTAAATTCCCATTCCTAAAATTTATCAGACGATTTGGACTCAGGAAAATAAATTTCACATGACTTTAATGTTTATATTAAACATGCGTTTACTCTGCCAGTATACAAACAGCTGATTATGTTCTTTGTAAACTTCTAAACGCTTTGTTCCAAGTATTAAATAAAAACAGCAGCTGAGTAAAGTTAGTGTAGCAATGTCTTTTTTCAGTCCTGCTGTTTTTATCCTAATATGCATAGAAATGACGAAAGTTGTCAGTGCGAGTAGGTCAGTAGAGTTAATAATTTGTTGTTTGTATACTTTAAAGTTATAGTTTGCAGTGGTTGCTTCTGTCTGTTAATGTATAACTAGACTTCTTACTGATCCCTGAAGATTCTTAACTTCATGGTGGGATTTACAGAACATAATTTGTGAATGAATGAATGAATGAATGAATTTTCTTCTTTTTGTATTCATCATCTGAGTTCACATAGTTGTTATCGTGAAGTAACTTGGCGCAAAGGTGGCAGAGAAATGGGTGGGTATGGCTTGGCCATATGGAACAGTCTTCATTCCATTTGGACAACACTGGAAACTAACAACAACAATTCATTCTCTCACAGAAATGGCCATCCATTTGTACATATTTTGTTAACATTACCATATATTGCAGCAATTTCTCGAGTGAAGGTATTTTCCTGAAACTGAATGTGGCTGTGGACCCAAGCTTGAAAAATATAATTATTACAACAATACTGATGGCATCTTTACTGAAATTACAAATCTCTAGAATATGGCTAATATTGCATTGGTCAAGATTGTGGAAGTGAATAAGCCTTGTATCGTTTCAGAGAAAACTGGCTGAGATGATAGGAAAATCTTTAAGGGGGTGGGGGTGGGGGGACACTGAAACTCATTATTGGAGTACCTCTTTTTTAGGCTAAGATCAGTCTCCAATGATTCAACATAGAATTAAATTAAGCTTAATGAGAAGCACAGACAGGAAGATTCTAGACATGTTAAAATATCACAAGATTTTCATAAAATTACAATAAAGGACAATGTTAATATGTCATAAAGTTCTCATAAATGCACAGTGAAAAATAAGATTCTAAAAGATTTAGAAACTGAGGGTGGAGTGGATGTACTATACCTGTTTGAATATTATGTAGTCACAAATGTGGAAAAGGTAAATGTATGTGGATACAGGCCTTCAACATGTGTAAGTAGAGACACTATGGAGAGGGGAGGAGTCGCCATATATGTTAAAATTTATCATAGTGTGAAAAATTTAGAAAATAAAAAAAAATTTTGAGTAGAGCAACATAGAGAAGCATATGAACGTGATCTTAAACTAAATAATGGTACTTTTATAATTGTAGCTGTGTATAGGTCCCCATTAGAAAATATTCAGCTATTTTTGAAAAACTTGCATTCTTTGTTGTGATATCTGTCAGAGGGAGGGGAGTAAATTATTGTTTGTGGGGATTTAAATGTAGATTTTCTGAAAGGTTCTGATGGAAACCTTGACCTTGAAGTGTTACTTGCTTTTTTAATTTGACACCAATTTGGTTTTCCTACTCAGGCAGTACAGGAAAGCAGCGCACTGATAAATAATGTTTTTATAGACAAAGATACATTTAATCAAACAAAAACTTTTCCTGTTAAGAATGGTCAGTCTGGTCATGATGCAAAGCTAGTTACGGCATATGAAATAGTTCCATACAGAAATGTGAAACAGTCCTTCAAAATAGTGCGTTCAGTTAATGATATAACAATTGGAAATTTTAAGGAAAGCTCTGGTGTCACCGCCACGGCCGCGGTCCATTAGTATACGCCGGACCCGTGTGTCACCACTGTCAGTGATTGCAGACCGAGCGCCGCCACACGGCAGGTCTAGAGAGACTTACTAGCACTCACCCCAGTTGTACAGCCGACTTAGCCAAAGATGGATCACGGACAACTACGCTCTCATTTGCCGAGACGATAGTTAGCATAGCCTTCAGCTATGTCAATTGCTACGACCTAGCAAGGCGCCATAGCATTTGATAATTAATATTGTGAAGCTTGTACAGCAATGAGAGATGTTCTGCAATTGTAGATTAAAGTTAAGTATTCCAACAGCTACGTACTTTATTTGCTAGACTCAAATC
Organism: Schistocerca piceifrons; assembly: GCF_021461385.2. NCBI lineage: Eukaryota > Metazoa > Arthropoda > Insecta > Orthoptera > Acrididae > Schistocerca > Schistocerca piceifrons. The sequence goes on along the minus strand of NC_060138.1, from coordinate 1,089,402,421 downwards.
CTTTAACTGTTCCAGACCTCACGCCAATCTGCGTGAGCTTAGAAGCGTGCATTTCGGCCTCCTCTAGCAACACAGTGTTGGCTCTTCTGCCAACACTTCAAAAGCTTGCAACAGTTAGACTGGGATGAGGTTATAACACTATCACTGCACCATTTTGCTATGTCAGCATCTACATAATATGCAAGTTTGTTATTTGCATACAGTATAATGTTACCCTCTGGGAGGATTTTTACAAATTTAACCATGAAATGCCTAAAGGATTTTTGCTTATCAGACTTGAAATTAAAGTTATGTAAAACAACAGAAAGTGTCAGATCAAATTTAGATAATTTTTTTAACTAATTAAATTTATTCAAATGAAAAGGAATATGGTCACCAGCCTAAGTAGGCATAGAAATGTGAAACATTTCTTTTAAAGGAAAGTAAATAGTTTTGGTGGAAAAACACCACCTGCATCTATATCTACATCTACATCCATACTCCACAAGCCACCTGACAGTGTGTGGCAAAAGGTACTTTGAGTACCTCTGTTGGTTCTCCCTTCTATTCCAGTCTCCTTTCCTACGAAAGTGCAATGAATGCTATCACAAGCAGAAAAATGTTATAGTGGATAAAAGCAGTTATTGTGAGATATTCAAGATCTCACAAACACAAATGACACTTTAACACTCATCAACAGTAAATACTTTGCCAAACCTGAATTATTTCATCATCACAGCAATTGCAATTCATTACTAAACTAGAAATGGACATGGGCCTAGTCTTATTTCATCAGACATTTCCTACACAGCACAAATTTAATTAAAATTCACTTGCATTAAGATTCACAATTCCTCAGTAAGAAATGTTGTAACTGTTTTTGTGAACAAGGACACTCATAGTAGATTTACCTTCAGTAATAAAAACACTAAGTAGGGGGCTTCCAATCTGATATTACACTTTTTATCACACAATGTGCACAAAACTCAACATAAACTTTAAAAGCAGTTGGTATATTGATTAATCTAGTAACTTAAGCATTTTGAACAACTTTCAGTGGGGAAAGCCCTTAATATTGACTGCTATTATAAAACTAACTGGACACACTTTCTGAAGCAAATTAAAATCAGTAAACTTTGGTAACACTCTTTCATAAATTTGACTCACCTTATATGCCTTTTCAACAGTTAATGCAGTAAATAGTTTTGCCAGATACTGAATTTCAAATCTACTTTTGAAAACATTTACTTTAACTAACTTCAACATAACTTGTTAACTGTTTGTCATCAGCACAATCATTGATAGCCAGCATTTAAGCAAATAATCATTAAAACCACAAAAACTTTAAACTGAAGCAGTTCAATTACTACGGAGGCTTTCATGAAAGCAAAACTTACTTCCTCCTTCAACTTCAACAAAATCTGCAGTAATTTTAGGCAACTTTTTGCACTCAATTTCAAGCAAAAGTAATCAAACACTTGTTTTTGATTATCAGTTCTCATACTCAGGGCACTTCGAAATCATTGTTCAAAAGGAGAGGATCCTAAGAGGTATCATGATAGGAAACAATTCAAATTAGGTACATGAATTTAACATGAATTAGCTTATATTTTCACGTACTAGATGTGCCTTTCCTCCTCTCTGATGAAGTGGTTGTGCAAGGCTGGTGGCAAGTACATAAAAACAGGTGGACTTTCCATTGGAAGTGATGTGCTCTGTTATTTTCTTCTTGGTGATGATCATCAGCTTTTATGGTATTTTCCAGCAACAGAGCAATGTATTAGAGCCATTCATCCACCCGAGGCTTCTCCATAAAATCTCCAAGCACTGAACGCCTCACTCAGCACCTGCACAATGCACCTTCAAATTACTAGCTGCCGACTGTTTGGTTGCTAGTCTCTGACTGTATTGTTCCACCTTTTCCCTTGCACCAACCTCATTTTGCATGTGCTAACTCACTTTCATTCCAGAGGGGAAGCTTACCAAGTTTTCATTTATACAATTAAAAAGTTCTAAGTGTTAATAAGCATATACATAGTTGTATATCAATACCTTTCACAAAATCCTTTCATTTACACATATTAGTAAATCAACAAAAAAATACATATAATCAAAGTCTTCCTCCTCCAAATGATGAAAAGTATTTAACAGTCAAGAGAAAATACAGTGAATATCATTCTACATTTTAACAGCATATCAAAGATTACGTACTGAAGAAAACATACTTTATATAAGGCATAATTAATCAGAAAAAAATATTTAGGATCTTAACTGTGGTGTTACAAGGTGTAGGGGGAACTTGATGCTAATTTAAAATTTAACGTATTTTGTGATACCTTTGTGAGTACATCTGAAAACAGTTTCTCTAAGAAAAACATAATTATAAGAAACCATCTAAAAGACCATGGCTTAATAAAGGGATACAAATATCTTATAAACAGGAAAGGGAAATGTATCTTATAGCTATAAAGAATAATGATACAGAAACAGTCAAACACTAAAAAAACTACTACACTGTATTAAGAAAAGTTATTAAAAAGTCCAGAAGTATGTACATTATGTCTGAGATTAGCACCTCTGATAACAAAATTAAACAATTTGGAATATTGTTATAAGGGAAACAGGGCAACCGAGAGCGCACAAAGACTGTATTTCTATCAAACTCAGTGAAAATAATAGGGAAACATTCCACGCGGGAAAAATATATTTAAAAACAAAGATGATGTGACTTACCATACGAAAGCGCCGGCAGGTCGATAGAAACACAAACAGACACATACATACACACAAAATTCTAGCTTTTGCAACCAACGGTTGCTTCGTCAGGAAAGAGGGAAGGAGAGGGAAAGACGAAAGGATGTGGGTTTTAAAGGAGAGGGTAAGGAGTCATTCCAATCCCGGGAGCGGAAAGACTTACCTTGTGGGGAAAAAAGGACGGGTATACACTCGCACACACACACATATCCATCCACACATATACAGACACAAGCAGACATATGTGTAGCAAGAGTATCAGTTTCTCCAGAAGCTCCACAAACAGATCTTCATTGTGTTTTTTTGGGAGGGAGGGGGGGGGGGGGGGAGGGTTGGGTACTGATGCTATTATAATTTACTGGTTTGGCAACGTTATGGCTGCAGCTTCAGATTTTGCTTCTATGCACAATCCACTTACATCTATAACTTCATAGATTAGGTTCACACTATTTTTAACATACACAGATACACCACCATGCTTAATACTTGTTCTACAGTAGCTGCTTGCCAATTCATATCCAAATGGTACACTTAATTTTAATTCCTCATTGCTAAGCCAGTGTTAATTTATTGAAATAACAGTGCAGTTTAGATTTTCAAGCCAATACTGAAGTTCATTAACTTTGTTTTTAAGAGACTGCACATTAATATGTAAGAACATTATCTAAACCAATTTATTCTGTTCATTAGTAATTTTCTATTATTGTAAAATATATTGCACAGAGAGACTAACTTAAAATATTATGTGAAAATATTTTTAATAGTACACTCCTATTTTCAGTTTATTGGTTGATTGCTATCACTTTTGACATATTATGTTATGATTAGAACAGTCACCTTAGGTTTAATTCAATTATAAATATTATTGGAAAAACGGAATCACAACTTAACAAAAATTTTGTCCAGAATCTTATAGTTTGTTTGTGTTATAGTTATTTTTTAGATAAAAATATCATGTGACCTCTACCTAATTCATAAGTGAAACAGTACTTTTTGCATACAGGTTTTGCAGTACCTGGTCTCATCTGGAGCTGATCTCCAGGCTAGAAATTTTATGGGTGAGACGGCACTGCACCTTGCTTCTCGCTCTCAGTCCCTAGAAACTTTTAAAATTCTGCAGCAGTCAGGTATTCCAATTGACTCTCAGGACCTCCAAGGAAAAACTGTTCTTCATCATGCTGCTGAACTTGGGGATGCTCAAATGGTGAAATATCTACTAGATCAGAAATGTCTCCCTGTTGACTGCAGAGACAAGTATGGTCAGACTCCATTAATGTTAACAGCAGAGTTTCCAAGAAGTGAGGTGTGTATGTTGATGATACTATTATTGCTGCAGGTCACTTCTCATACGGAATAAACAATATATATCAACAGCTGCTTTGTATTTGCTAACTTATGGTACTAACTATAGCATGCTCCAGTGACTTTTTGTCATTTCCAAGGTCTGAGGCTTTAGATTTTCATATTAAGTTTTGGTGATGCAAGGTTCTGCATTTTTAACAAAGTGTTTATTTCCCTGAAAAGTGAAGAAACAGCTAAGTAGGCCCACACTGTTAAAATATTAAGCAAGTTGAAGTAATAACAATATATATATATATATATATAATGGAAGGAAACATTCCACGTGGGAAAAATTATATTAAATACAAAGATGAGGTGACTTACCGAACAAAAACGCTGGCAGGTCGATAGACACACAAACAAACACAAACATACACACAAAATTCAAGCTTTCGCAACAAATTGTTGCCTCATCAGGAAAGAGGGAAGGAGAGGGGAAGACGAAAGGAAGTGGGTTTTAAAGGAGAGGGTAAGGAGTCATTCCAATCCCGGGAGCGGAAAGACTTACCTTAGGGGGAAAAAAGGACAGGTATACACTCGCACACACGCACATATCCATCCACACATACAGACACAAGCAGACATATTTAAAGACAAAGAGTTTGGGCAGAGATGTCAGTCGAGGCAGAAGTGTAGAGGCAAAGAAGTTGTTGAAAGACAGGTGAGGTATGAGTGGCGGCAACTTGAAATTAGCGGAGATTGAGGCCTGGCGGATGACGAGAAGAGAGGATATACTGAAGGGCAAGTTCCCATCTCCGGAGTTCGGATAGGTTGGTGTTGGTGGGAAGTATCCAGATAACCCGGACGGTGTAACACTGTGCCAAGATGTGCTGGCCGTGCACCAAGGCATGTTTAGCCACAGGGTGATCCTCATTACCAACAAACACTGTCTGCCTGTGTCCATTCATGCGAATGGACAGTTTGTTGCTGGTCATTCCCACATAGAATGCGTCACAGTGTAGACAGGTCAGTTGGTAAATCACGTGGGTGCTTTCACACGTGGCTCTGCCTTTGATCGTGTACACCTTCCGGGTTACAGGACTGGAGTAGGTAGTGGTGGGAGGGTGCATGGGACAGGTTATACACCGGGGGCGGTTACAAGGATAGGAGCCAGAGGGTAGGGAAGGTGGTTTGGGGATTTCATAGGGATGAACTAACAGGTTACGAAGGTTAGGTGGACGGCGGAAAGACACTCTTGGCGGAGTGGGGAGGATTTCATGAAGGATGGATCTCATTTCAGGGCAGGATTTGAGGAAGTCGTATCCCTGCTGGAGAGCCACATTCAGAGTCTGGTCCAGTCCCGGAAAGTATCCTGTCACAAGTGGGGCACTTTTGTGGTTCTTCTGTGGGGGATTCTGGGTTTGAGGGGACGAGGAAGTGGCTCTGGTTATTTGCTTCTGTACCAGGTCGGGAGGGTAGTTGCGGGATGCGAAAGCTGTTTTCAGGTTGTTGGTGTAATGATTCAGGGATTCCGGACTGGAGCAGATTCGTTTGCCACGAAGACCTAGGCTGTAGGGAAGGGACCGTTTGATGTGGAATGGGTGGCAGCTGTCATAATGGAGGTACTGTTGCTTGTTGGTGGGTTTGATGTGGACAGACGTGTGAAGTTGGCCATTGGACAGGTGGAGGTCAACGTCAAGGAAAGTGGCATGGGATTTGGAGTAGGACCAGGTGAAACTGATGGAGCCAAAGGAGTTGAGGTTGGAGAGGAAATTCTGGAGTTCTTCTTCACTGTGAGTCCAGATCATGAAGATGTCATCAATAAATCTGTACCAAACTTTGGGTTGGCAGACTTGGGTAACCAAGAAGGCTTCCTCTAAGCGACCCATGAATAGGTTGGCGTACGAGGGGGCCATCCTGGTACCCATGGCTGTTCCCTTTAATTGTTGGTATGTCTGGCCTTCAAAAGTGAAGAAGTTGTGGGTCAGGATGAAGCTGGCTAAGGTGATGAGGAAAGAGGTTTTAGGTAGGGTGGCAGGTGATCGGCGTGAAAGGAAATGCTCCATCGCAGCGAGGCCCTGGACGTGCGGAATATTTGTGTATAAGGACGTGGCATCAATGGTTACAAGGATGGTTTCCGGGGGTAACAGATTGGGTAAGGATTCCAGGCGTTCAAGGAAGTGGTTGGTGTCCTTGATGAAGGATGGGAGACTGCATGTAATGGGTTGAAGGTGTTGATCTACGTAGGCAGAGATACGTTCTGTGGGGGCTTGGTAACCAGCTACAATGGGGCGGCCGGGATGATTGGGTTTGTGGATTTTAGGAAGAAGGTAGAAGGTAGGGGTGCGGGGTGTCGGTGGGGTCAGGAGGTTGATGGAGTCAGGTGAAAGGTTTTGCAGGGGGCCTAAGGTTCTGAGGATTCCTTGAAGCTCCGCCTGGACATCGGGAATGGGGTTACCTTGGCAAACTTTGTATGTGGTGTTGTCTGAAAGCTGACGCAGTCCCTCAGCCACATACTCCCGACGATCAAGTACCACGGTCGTGGAACCCTTGTCTGCCGGAAGAATGATGATGGATCGGTCAGCCTTCAGATCACGGATAGCCTGGGCTTCAGCAGTGGTGATGTTGGGTGTAGGATTAAGGTTTTTTAAGAAGGATTGAGATGCAAGGCTGGAAGTCAGATATTCCTGGAAGGTTTGGAGAGGGTGATTTTGAGGAAGAGGAGGTGGGTCCCGCTGTGACGGAGGACGGAACTGTTCCAGGCAGGGTTCAATTTGGATGGTGTCTTGAGGAGTCGGATCATTAGGAGTAGGATTAGGATCATTTTTCTTCGTGGCAAAGTGATACTTCCAGCAGAGAGTACGAGTGTAGGACAGTAAATCTTTGATGAGGGCTGTTTGGTTGAATCTGGGAGTGGGGCTGAAGGTGAGGCCTTTGGATAGGACAGAGGTTTCGGATTGGGAGAGAGGTTTGGAGGAAAGGTTAACTACTGAATTAGGGTGTTGTGGTTCCAGATTGTGTTGATCGGAATTTTGAGGTTTTGGAGGGAGTGGAGCTGGAAGTGGGAGATTGAGTAGATGGGAGAGACTGGGTTTGTGTGCAATGAGAGGAGGTTGAGGTTTGCTGGAAAGGTTGTGAAGGGTGAGTGAGTTGCCTTTCCGGAGGTGGGAAACCAGGAGATTGGATAGTTTTTTGAGGTGGAGGGTGGCATGCTGTTCTAATTTACGGTTGGCCTGTAGGAGGATGCTCTGGACAGCCGGTGTGGATGTGGGAGAGGAAAGATTAAGGACTTTTATTAAGGATAGGAGTTGACGGGTGTGTTCATTGGCTGAGTTGATGTGTAGGTGAAGGATTAGGTGGGTGAGGGCAATGGATTGTTCAGTTTGGAACTGGTATAGGGACTGATGGAAGGAAGGGTTGCAGCCAGAGATGGGAACTTTAAGTGTAAGGCCTTTGGGGGTGATGCCAAATGTCAGACAAGCCTGAGAAAATAGAATATGGGAGTGTAATCTGGCTAGGGCGAAGGCATGTTTGCGGAGGGAATGTAAATAAAACTTAATGGGGTCATTGTGGGGGTGTTGTGAGGGTGACATGGTATTAGAAGGTGGAAAGTGTTAACATGAGGTGAAATGAAAATGAAAATAAAAATATATGGGGAGAGATAAAGGTGAACCGGAAAGAAACAGGAGATCTGGAATGAAAAAAGGCGAAAAGGTGTTGGTTACAGCTGGGCTATGTTGGACTTGGGTTGGTAGATAACGATGTGCAAAAAGGTTAGGTGGTTGTTGCCGCCAAAACACGTTAAAGGACGCAGAAATTCGGGAAAATTTCGAAAAAACTGCGTGTAGTATATTAAAAGGAGTGGTATTGTGGTGGCAGATTATGAAAATGAGACTAACAATTGTCTGACGAAGAAATAATCGCGTTAAAACCTGTGGGAAGCGGCTAAAAATGATCAGTGGTGTGGGAAAAACGGAGATGGAAATAAAGCGAAAGTTATTAGAACTGGCCGAAATGGTTGTTTAAAAGGTGAAAGGAGCTGTTTGTGAACTAGAAAACGGTGGATATTATAGCGGCGGTAGTGCTGAAAGCGGCAAAAAATTTTTTTGGTTATGGTTTGGAAGTGGGTTACGTGAAATGACTGGAACTGATCGGCTGTTGGACCCCCTCCGTCTAATAGGTGCTGTTCATGCATAGTTGTTTACATCTTTGGGTGGGTTTAGTGACATCTCTGAGCAGTCAAAGGGACTGTGTCTGTGGTACAATTCCACTGTCAATGTCTGTCTTCAGGAGTTCTGGAAACTAGGGTGATGCAAAACTTTTTTGATGTGTGTATATGCTTCTCCATATGGATTTTGTTTGAATATTTTCCCTGAAAATTGCTCTTCCAGTGATGGAAGTGTTTTAAACTTTTTTTTGCAACAACAGTAGTCATCATATTATAAGGTGTTTTGATGGGGGACAAAGGAGGGAACAGAGGAGAAAAGTTTACATGTTCATTAAAATGGAAATAAAATATCTTATTTGTATAAAAAGAAAAAAATTCCTCGAGGAGACAGTACTTGCCTTCTAGAAGCTATATTATAATTACTATTGGTAAACACAAATAAAAGTAGAAAACGATTTTATACAGTTTGTACCTTCCAGAGAGAGGAAAGAGGGATAAGATGGTCCCTCAGACACTAGGTTGGAAGCAACCTTCCTAGTGTGGTACCAAAGGAAGACAAGGATGAAGAAGGAGGAGGCATTAGAGAGAGAAAGCAGTCAAAAATATACAGTGTACAATGAGGTGCTCCCTGCCAACTACAGTTCAGAGATAACAGAAGTCCAATATAGAGACTGGGAAACATGAAGATAAAACACATAAAAGATCACAAAAGTGAAGCTGAGTAACTAAATAACAAAGTACTGCAAAAACATTATAAATGTACATAATTATATGCTAAACAAATGCTGCAAATAAAACTGGGGAATACATTAATGAGACTGAGTATGAGTAGGTGGTAGAATGTAAGGAAATGTTGGAGGAAAATTTTTTCAGTACTGGAGTTCAGGGAAACTGGTACCAGGTAGAAAGATCTCTTTCTCATCTATAATCAGTGTGCTCTTTGGTCTGTGCTACCTGAGGTGGTTATTTGTAAATACTTTAGGAGTAAAAGAGACCACTCACCAAAAAGGTAGAAGCATTGAGTCATTGACAGGTGCACACAAGAAAAGGAGAAAACATGCTAGCTTTCAGAGTAATCCATTTTTGGGCTAGAAAACCAACAGGCACGTAAAACACAGAAATACACACATATCTGTGCCTCTACATGGCACTGGTTGGATGCGCAATGACAGTGCTGCATTTTGGCAGGTGGACTAGATTGGTATGGGGTATGTGTTTGGCGAGGCATCCAACCGGCACCATGTAGGGACTTAGGTGTGTGTGTGTGTGTGTGTGTGTGTGTGTGTGTTTGTGTGTGTGTGTGTGTGTGTTTATGTTCTACCAGAACTTTCCTACAAAATTGTATCAAGGTGATTACTTGTTGGTCTGTGTGCAGCATCTACATTATTTTTTATCATTCCTACATCCTGAGTGTTGCTGTTCACTTCCAACATTTTGACATCTTCCTCATTTCTTTATTAATCTCACTAACTGATCTCTTATTCATACCTATGTCTGTTGTACACTTTTCAGTCCTATTCTTTCTACTGCTTTTGTTGCACCTGGTTTAAGGTAATTTCATTAGTTTTCCACTCCTTTATGACTTGTTATTCATTTTGTTTTCATATGGTTTCCATGGCAGTCTTGAGATTTTGGTCCATTCAACTTGTGTAGGTTCAGACATTTCAACTACATACTTCTTAAATAAGTCTTGCATTCACTGACTGTTTTCCTGAAACTAGTGTTTTAACAAAATGTAGTCCATTTGATATCTTCCATAATTCTATTGCATAATTCATGATGACTTCTTACACAATGTGTTCTTGAAATGTGTTTTGAGAATGATGGACTTTTGTGCAGCACTTAATTCATTTAATCTTACTATTCTATTATTTTATGCATAGAGGGCAACTTTTCTGTATGTTTTCTGTTACCTTCGTTCAATAATGGCTGGAATCTTATCTTCTGTTATGATTACATTTTCATCACCACTAAAATATTTTGTGAGTTCATTAATGCAGTCATAGGATTCTTCAGTTTCACTATCATCCACATCTTTAGTATTCAAATACGCTTGTATATTTACAATGTCTGTTGGATACCCATTCAATTTTACCATCAGTGCTCTGTCATTTTTCTGCAGATAATCCTTTAACCTATTCGTTATTGTTGCCACTCCTTTCCAGAATGAATGTTTACTCTGCTGTGGAGTGTGAGTTGAGTTGAAACTTACTGATAGATTAAAAATGTGTGCTGTATCAGGATTCAAACCTGGAAACTTTGCCTTTCATGGGAAAATGGTCTACCAACTGAGCTATCCAGGCAAAGTTCACAACTGTCCCCCATTCCCCCTCACAGTTTAACTTCCACCATTTCCTCTCTCTAATTTTCCAAAGTTCACAGAAGTTCTCCTGCATACCTTGCAGAATTTGAACTACTGGAAGAGAGAGTGTATTGTGGAGAAATGTCGTGGGGATTGGTAGAAGGATTTTAATTCTACTGTTGAATGTGTGTTGATCTGAAACTTACTGGCATATTAAAAAGTGTGGTGCTCTGTGACTCAAACCCAGAAGCTTTGCCTTTTGTGGGAAAACACTCTGTCAACTGAGTTATTGAAACTGTATCATCATGTGACCAAGTAAGAACAATCCCTTGATCTCCAACTCCTAAGAACTGCCTTTTCTGCCTATTTTATGTATCTGATTCATAAAATATCAGTCGATATCCTTTTAATTTATACTTTAAAATTTTCTAATTTCCTTCACTGATTTAGCACTCTAATATTTCATGGGCTCATTCTAATAAGGTTTGTCTTTTTGGTTGGTGGCACATAATGTGCAGTCCTCATTCAGAGATCCAAACAGGTGACTATTTTTCCTCTAGGATATTTTATCCAGAGGAAACTGCAATAACATTGTTAGTTGTGACCTGCATATAATGGAGCAAGGTAAGCTGGTTGCATTCTGTTGCCTCAGTCTAAAACAGTACGGGTTGGTGATTGGAAAGGTAACTCCAAACCTCAGTGAGGGGAGAGAATACCATACAGGAACCATATGGAAACAAAAATTGGTACGCCACTTGGAGCTAATATTCCATGCTAAAAATAAAATGAGGCAAGGGACTTATGAAAGATTAGAATTAAAACTTCTGAAGAAATTGTATTCTGTGGGTGGGAACATAAGACATTGTCATCATCTTTTAAAGGCTATGCCTTGCCACTGCAACAATATTTGTTACTTTCCTGCTGAGTGTTTCAGTTCAGCACACTGTTTAAGTTTAAGTCCATCCATCACAGAATCTACATGATTCATTCACCATCTTCCTTTTCCTTTCTTATCTAAAACCTTTCATTCGAATATGGTGGTCAAGAACGCATTGTGACAAATCATGCCACCAGTGAACTTTGTTTTCCTCTTTTCTATGGTATTGATCAGTATCACTCTTTTATCTATTTCCTTGAGGACTTCTCTTCTCACTTTCTCTCTCCAGCTTATTATCAGCATCCTTCTCCATTTCTGCATTTCCACTGTATCCAGGAACTAAATACCCTCTTTCATTAGAAACCATGTGTCACTGCAATATATCAAAACACTTTAGACAAATGATTCTATAAATTCTTTCACAATCTTAATTTTTATCTGCCTACTGGGATGAAGCTGTTCCTTGTTACTGAAAGCTGTTTACTGAGGACAATTCTCCTTTTGATTTACATGGTGCAACTATTGTCTTGACTGACAATGCTTCCTAAGTAGCACAACTGACTGCATTATTGTATGATTTCAGCATCTATTTGGATATTTATTTGTTTCTCTTGGATTTTTTGACAGTTATTACTTTGGTTTTTGAAGTTTTGACTTTCAGTTATACTTTCTTTAGTGCTGATAAAAAGAACTCACAGGATTTTGTTTTAATTCCTGCTCAAAATCTGCAGCTAATGCAGTGTCATCTGTAAACTTTTACAATGGATTTCTTGTCAGTTATTTGATAATGCTGATCTCTTGTGTAAATTTGCATATGGCCTCAACAGTGAACATATTGAATAAATATGCAGGTAGTGTGCAACCTTGTCCCATTCCCTGCTAAGGAATGGTTAACACACACTTGATAAAAGTATGTGTTTTCTAAAGAAGAGTGGATATGAAACAATAATGAGTAATAAGCAAGCTCAGGAGGAGTACACTAGAAAAAAAAGGAAATGCGTAGATGAAAGTGAGAAGAAGCTGCTGCTGCTTATAATCAAGTGAATGGAGCCAGAAGCACTTACCCTTTGAGAGTGAACCCAAATGGCCTGAGTTGTAAGTTTGTTATCCATAGTGCTGGTTTTGTGTTATAAAACATGCCCAATGACTTGGTATTATTAGTTTCTAACACAAAAAGTTTGTGAAAATTTGTTCCTCTCGACAGTTTCTAGCCCACCCCTTGATCTGTTAGATACAGTAATCATAGTGAATACTGACAGAAGAAGTGGGCAGATAAATAATGCAAAATGATTAATAATTGCTACTTGAATAATTAAAAAAATTAATTGCAAAGAAATTGGAAGATACACATATCCTAGGTAAACTTTAACTGGTACTAATATCAACAGACCTTCAATGTCAATACATTTAAGATCACTATTCATCATTTAAATTATGTACTTCTTCACATTAATTCCATTGTGTGTAGTCCTGATTATAATGATGTGGATTGCTCCTCTGCTGCTTATGCAAATTCCTCTTGTCTGCTCTGAGCCTCCTGATGCAGGATACTTGGCACAGGCAAAATGATAAACAGACACGTGTGGTCGATGTGAATGTATGAATAAAACTTTGCTTTCCTAATAACTTTTTCTAACACTTTTAATGCACACTTGAAATACATATTTTTAAACAATACTTGTATGACAGATCTTGCCGTATGTCCACCAGTACCACTTATAAAAATGAACAGGTGAAGATACAGAAATTAATCGATTGAAGAGCGTATCTCTTCTATTTTTTGTATCAAAACATTATCTCTGCCACAAAGCTTGTTACTTTACCTTTGGCTTAGTGTATATATATATAATAGAAGGAAACATTCCACGTGGGAAAAATTATATATAAAAACAAAGATGAGGTGACTTACCGAACGAAAGCGCTGGCAGGTCGATAGACACACAAACAAACACAAACATACACACAAAATTCAAGCTTTCGCAACAAACTGTTGCCTCATCAGGAAAGAGGGAAGGAGAGGGGAAGACGAAAGGAAGTGGGTTTTAAGGGAGAGGGTAAGGAGTCATTCCAATCCCGGGAGCGGAAAGACTTACCTTTGGGGGAAAAAAAGGACAGGTATACACTCGCACACACGCACATATCCATCCACACATACAGCCACAAGCAGACGTATTTAAATATGTCTGCTTGTGGCTGTATGTGTGGATGGATATGTGCGTGTGTGCGAGTGTATACCTGTCCTTTTTTCCCCCAAAGGTAAGTCTTTCCGCTCCCGGGATTGGAATGACTCCTTACCCTCTCCCTTAAAACCCACTTCCTTTCGTCTTCCCCTCTCCTTCCCTCTTTCCTGATGAGGCAACAGTTTGTTGCGAAAGCTTGAATTTTGTGTGTATGTTTGTGTTTGTTTGTGTATCTATCGACCTGCCAGCGCTTTCGTTCGGTAAGTCACCTCATCTTTGTTTTTTTTATAGATATATATGTCTGCTTGTGTCTGTATGTGTGGATGGATATGTGCGTGTGTGCGAGTGTATACCTGTCCTTTTTTCCCCCTAAGGTAAGTCTTTCCGCTCCCGGGATTGGAATGACTCCTTACCCTCTCCCTTAAAACCCACTTCCTTTCGTCTTCCCCTCTCCTTCCCTCTTTCCTGATGAGGCAACAGTTTGTTGCGAAAGCTTGAATTTTGTGTGTATGTTTGTGTTTGTTTGTGTGTCTATCGACCTGCCAGCGCTTTTGTTCGGTAAGTCACCTCATCTTTGTTTTTATATATAATTTTTCCCACGTGGAATGTTTCCTTTTATATATATATATATATATATATATATATATATATATATATATATATATATATATATATATATATATATATATATATATATAGCTTATGTATATAAAAGGAAAATAATGAAGAAAGAAAAAATAATATGATCCATTATAATTGCCCCCCACTGTGCCCTGACGTCATATGGTAGTGCACAGTGTCTGAGCTTATTTCCCTTTGTGAGGGTTGATAACCCTGGCATGGGCATAGCCTTTATTTTTGGCCTTTGGATTTATTCTGTATCATTATCAATGTATACATGGGCATGTCAGCTTCTTTTAACATATCCACATAGGTTTTCTCTCCTCACAAAGTACTTGTTCTAACCGCATAGTACCATTGTTGTCCATCAGTATCTGCACAGCATTTAGCTTGCGAAACATGAAGGCACAGCTCAGTGTCCATTCCCATCACAGTTCGTGCCCACATGTTCGATATGTGGTGAGAGTGCCCATTTTGTGCGTTTACAGTAGCTTTCACTGCACAAATTCATGAAGCTCGTGTGTTCAATGTGGTGACAACTGGTTTCCATATCAGCAGCCTGAGGAATTTATTTCACCTCATCACTCTCACTTATTCAGTGGGGACACCAGCCGTACATCTGACATCTGTTGACAACGTAAGTTTCTTGCCACTTTTACAACATTTTCAAACACAGAAAATTCATGTTACACAAAGTATTGCCATCTTTAGCTTATCATGCACACATCCATGTATATCACATGCACACTTAACACTTTTCAGCCAGGTTTTGTATAGTTTTTGCACTTTGTTTTTGAGTGTCTTTCATACAGTTGCATTCCGTAAAGTTTCTGTAGTGTCCTTTCCATATACTATACACATAAAAAAAATAATAATACAGATATAATTACAAAATACACTTATCCTATTCATTTGCTGACATGCCATTATCGTTGCTTATATACATTATAGTCTGTAACATATTCTCTTCCCTTTTTATATGTACAGGGTGGTCCATTGATCATGACCGGGCCAAATATCTCACGAAATAAGTGTCAAACGAAAAAACTGCAAAGAACGAAACTTGTCTAGCTTGAAGGGGGAAACCAGATGGCGCTATGGTTGGCCTGCTAGATGGCGCTGCCATAGGTCAAATGGATATCAACTGCATTTTTTAAAATAGGAACCCCAATTTTTTATTACATATTCATGTAGTACGTAGAGAAATATGAATGTTTTAGTTGGACCACTTTCTTCACTTTGTGATAGATGGCGCTGTAATAGTCACAAACATATGGCTCACAATTTTAGACAAACAATTGGTAACAGGTACGTTTTTTAAATTAAAGTACAGAACGTAGGTACGTTTGCACATTTTATATCAGTTGTTGAAATGTGAGACATGTACCTTTGTGAACTTATCATTTCTGAGAACGCATGCTGTTACAGTGTGATTACCTGTAAATACCACATTAATGCAATAAATGCTCAAAATGATGTCCATCAATCTCAGTGCATTTGGCACTCTCAACAACGAGTAGTTCGCCTTCCGTAATGTTTGCACGTGCATTGACAATGCGCTGACACACGTTGTCAGACATTGTCGGTGGATCATGATAGCAAATATCCTTCAACTTTCCCCACTGAAAGAAATCCTTGGATGTCAGATCCGGTGAACGTGCGGGCCTTGGTATGGTGCTTCGACGACCAATCCACCTGCCATGAAATATGCTACTCAATGCCGCTTCAACTGCATGTGAGCTATGTACCGGACATCCATTATGTTGGAAGTACATCGCCATTCTGTCATGCAGTGAAACATCTTGTAGTAACATTGGTAGAACATTACGTAGGAAATCAGCATACAATGCACCATTTAGATTGCCATCGATAAAATGGGGGCCAATTATCCTTCCTCCCATAACGCCGCACCATACATTAACCCGCCAATGTCGCTGATGTTCCACTTGTCACAGCCATCAGTGATTTTCCGTTGCCCAATAGTGCATATTATGCCGGTTTACGTTACTGCTGTTGGTGAATGATGCTTCGTTGCTCAATATAATGCGTGCAAAAAATCTGTCATCGTCCCGTAATTTCCCTTGTGCCCAGTGGCAGAACTGTACACGACATTCAAAGTCATTGCCATGCAATTCCTGGTGCATAGAAATATGGTACTCATGCAATCGATGTTGTTGTAACATTCTCAACACCCACGTTTTCGAGATTCCCCAATTCTGGTGCAATTTGTCTGCTACAGATGTGCAGATTAGCCGCAACAGCAGCTAAAACACCTACTTGGGCATCATCATTTGTTGCGGGTCGTGGTTGACGTTTCGCATGTGGCTGAACACTTCCTGTTTCCGTAAATAACATAACTATCCAGCGAATGGTCCGGACACTTGGATGATGTCGGTCAGGATACCGAGAAGCATACATAGCACATGCCCGTTGGGCATTTTGATCACAACAGCCATACATCAACACGATATCAACCTTTTCCGCAATTGGTAAACGGTCCATTTTAACATGGGTAATGTATTACAAAGCAAATACCGTCCCCACTGGTGGAATGTTACATGATACCACATACTTATACGTTTGTGACTATTACACCGCCATTTATCACAAAGCGAAAAAAGTGGTCCAACTAAAACATTCATATTTCTTTATGTACTACACGAATATTTAATAAAAATGGGGGGTTCCTATTTAATAAAATGCAGTTGATGTCTGTTTGACCTATGGCAGCGCCATCTAGCGGGCCAACCATAGCGCCATCTGGTTTCCCCCTTCGAGCTAGACTAGTTTCGTTCTTTGTAGTTTTTTCGTTTGACACTTATTTCGTGAGATATTTGGCCCAGTCACTATCAATGGACCACCCTGTGTTTCCATTGCTCATCATTTTGTTTTAGTACATTTTGTTAAATTACAATTTTGTTACATTATTCGATTCCAATTATATGAGTACACATATTACTCTCATTTGGAGGTACATTCTTCATACAACATTCTTTCAATAATAGATTCCATTTTCCTTTATGGCATAAATTGACATAAATTTAATTTCAATTTACGACTTCCTGTCAGAGCCTATTTATCAGTTCCAACAAATTACAGAAGTAAAGAATACTTGTTACAAGAGATACTATGTGCTGCTGAGATAACTATGCATGTTCTCACCTCTCTGGCATTCTCCAGGAAGGATCTACTCACTACAGGGTTGAGGAAATTCCACAGAAAGGAATTTATATGCCCAGTTATACCCCATTAATAGAGCAAAATAGGTTGTTGTTTATAAACACAACTCAATGTGATGATACCAATTGTATCAAATACTTATTCAGTGTTTAAAAGGGCATCTCAGTAATTACTTGTTATGTTCATTGTATGAAGGATAATCATTACATATGCTAAGGTATATAGAGTTGTATCATCAATAAAATATGGTATGTACAATGAGTGTAAAACAGTGTTTACATAAGTAGCCAATGTGCATAAAGATGTCAATATAAATCAGGTGTTTGACACATTCATGGGTAGTCGACGCTCACAGTAGTTAGGTTTTGACCCCTTGATTATTTGGTAGTGCACAACCTTAGTTCAGAATTGTGATATGTGATGTACTGCAACTGTCTTCTTCTTCACATATTTTCATACTATCACATTCATACATATCATAAACTTATAACTACATTTATTTTGTGGTGTGGTCATCTGTTATGTTTATATGGCACCTAACATTCTACAAGCAACTTTTTCCCATATTAAGTTATGTATTCATTCACTTCAGTGTGCATTCATGCTGTCACAAAACTTATTTAATGTCATGTGTGCATCTCTACTTACCTTATAAATCTGAAAGATAATGTGTATTAGAGGCATGGTGTGACCTCTCATTCAGTTTTCCACTTATACTGTACTCACTTGTTTACCTTCAGCAAGACTTTTCTCATCCATCAAGTGTAATTGGTGTGTGCACTTTCAGTAATTAAATTTGTAAATGTTGTACATATACAGGTATAATGTATATAGTAGCATAGACTAAGTAAATATCTCGTAGTTCAGCTGCCCTTTCCTGTGTATATAATCCCTTAAATTATCTTTGTATGTGTGTATTGTGTAGATAGTCTTAGTTGTAGCATAGACTCTCCTTTAATTGTCTATGTCCCTGCTTATGCAATAGGCTTTACTAATGCTAGTGCAGCCTGTAGCTCATCAGGTTTGTTTGTTTTGGGTGCTCCAACACTACCAGCTGTGCTTGTCTGGCACGCACGTGCTTACGGTTTGTTGACTAGCTTGCTCCCCAATGCGCATATGCTGTGTCACTCTAATACCTTCTACGACGTGGCAAGTTGGGTATTCCAATGCACGCTACAGTGCACTTCACAAGTTTGTTTATTTGTTTACAACTGGGCTGTGCGCAAGTTGGAGCATTGTATTTAGAGTATCATCATCTCTAGACACATTAAAGTAAAATTCTTCCTTGTTACAGTCTCTCATCTTTTTATTTACACATTTGACGTATAAGAAAAAATACAAACAAAAATTTTCCTTATCAACTAATAACATAAATTCTGGAATGTGACTCTCCAGCATCCTAAACCTAATATTATTATACATATATCCGTATACAACTTTGAGGGTATACAGCCCATCTTCACTAATAAACATTCCCAAGTCTGTGTGTGGGTAAAGGCCCTTGTCTTTACCTGTGTTTGTTTGCACCAATCTGTATGGTCTTGGGTAGGGGATTTAGTAATTATGTATGGTCCGGTGTATAGTAATTGTCACTTATGGTTCAGTTTTCCAATTTTTGTGGATTTGGGATGTGTTCTAAGTCACACCTTTTCTCCTATTTAAAATTGTGTTGTATGTTTCAGCTTTATGTCTTAAATTCCTTTCCTCTATTTAGCCCAGCTTTCAAGGTTGATTACTGCTTGTCATATTTTATCATCCAGTGATAACATTTGGTATTGGTATCTTTGGCAAAAGTTTTTCCCACTCGTCTACTTGCTTACTATTGAACATCAGCTCATACAGTGTAAACCCAGTTGATGTATGGGGAAGGTTGCTAACAACTTATAAGAAGGGAGTGACATATTCAGTCCACTTGGTATATTTATGAGGTATATAGGTCCTCACAAGCCTGTTTTCCTCTTACCTTACTCCAGCATTTGTGTTCCTGCTGTAATTGCTCCATGTGTTTACAAATGTGGACACTATATGGTCAGAGTGTTTTGTCTTCCAACAACATAGCTCTTATTTCACCTTCCTGCTCTAAAAGATCATTGAATTCCTCTAAGCCTTGTGGTAATCAAGAAAGAGTGTAAGCTATTATATTTTGGTTTCCTTTTATGTATACTGTTACAAAATTGATTTCTTGAAGATACATACACCACTTGACTCTCTGTTGGTGTAGCAATTTACAAGTTAACAAAAGTGATAGGGACTGATGGTAACAGTATACTTTTGTGAGTTTATCCCAAAGGAAATATTCAAACATTTTAAAGAACCAATTTACAGCCAAACCCTCCACCTCCGTAACTGAATATGAATGTTCAGCTTTGGATAGATGTGGCTGGTGAAGATAATTACTTTAGGGATGGTATTTCCCTCTTCTTCTACCATTTGAAAAAGTCATGCACCCAGACCTCAAGAAAACACATTAATGTAAGAACAAAGATTCTTCTTCATGTCTGGTTGAGATAAAATATTAGTGTTTAATAAGGCTTGCTTGATGTTCTTGAAATCGGTTTGACATTACTTGTTCCATAACCAAGGTCTGTTTTCCCAGAGAAGACTGAGTAAAGCATCACTGTTCGTAAGTTGATTGGGAATGAATTTCCTGAAAAATGAAACTAGGCCTAAGTATGCCTTTAACTGCCTCTTGGTTTGAGGAACAGGGCAGTTCGTAATGGCATCAGGTTTTTTAGGATCTGGCAGTATGCCTTCTGAAGAGATTATGTGTGCTAAAAATTTTACCTTTTCTTGCCCGAAATTAGATTTCTTGAGATCTGCTATTACTCCATATTCAGAAAAGCAGCTCAATACTTGTTCAATTAATATTAAGTGTTCTACCCAAGTGGGTGTAGCAAGTAAAAGGTCATCCATGTGTACCTTACTCAAAAGTTTGGGCCCTAGTACTTTGTCCAGTGCAGAGATAAATACACCTGCACTTACGTGCAATCCAAATGGTGATACTTGAAATTCAAAGCTCCTGGCCCCATATATGAAGGCGATATGTTTTCAACTTTCTTCATGTAGTATTATTTGCCAATCTGAGGACCAGAGGTCGATTATAGTAAGAAATATAGCATCATGGAATTTCAAAAGATGTTCCTCTAAATTGTCCGGATGTGTTTGGACTGTTACAATAATCTTATTATTCTACACACATTGAGGACCAAGCGCACCTTGCCATCTGGCTTACTCACAGCCAAAACAGGACTACAATGAGGGGAAAATGATGGTTGTATTATGCCCCATTTAAGCATCCTCTTAATCTCTTTACTTGCTGCTTCCCTCTTTGTCCGTGGTGTAGGGTATGAAGCAGAACAAAAAGTTTCATGAGAATATACATCCATTTTGTACACAAAATCCTTAATGATACCTTTTTTTCCCCCTCAAACACATGTGTATACACAAGTATCAGTTCCCTAAGTTCCACTTGCTGTTCTTCAGACAATCGCTTTGATTCGCTTACCTTTGTGTTTATTGTGTTGACATTTACTTCTTCTGCTGCTGACTGTTCATTATTATATGTGTTGACAAACATAACTAAGGGATTTACCACTTGAACCTCAAAATCATGAGTAACTTCAGTTTTCTGTCTATTAGTACTTCCCCTTATTAAGTCTATTACAAATAATTGGTTATTTACAGTGAAATAACTTTGTCCCTTTCCTACATCAATTTGTACATGGTGTGTCCTAAATGTATACATACCAATTAAACAATCAACTATTAACTTCTCTACTGTCAAAAAACTGCATTGTACAGAAAACTGACCTAATTGTATGGGAATTAAGGCTTGTATTTTCACTCCTTTCTATTTCTGACAAGTGGCAGTTTGTACCTTTCAATTTTGCATTGGCAGTGTGGGTATATGCCCACATTTCTTCAGTTCTTAAAAGAACCCATGTGACATCAAATTAGTCATAGCCCCTGTGTCAAGTGCAATGGGTATGTCAAGGTCAAATATTTTGGCTTTACTAGTAGCTTGTATCCTGCTCTCTGTCAAGTTTTTCTGTGTACCCTCATTACTTTGATACAGATCATCTTTCACATCGCTACCTTGATCATATCTGATAAAGCAAGTGTTGATCAAGCTCATGGCCCCACTCTACTCCAAGGTCACAGAACAGGAGCCAACCATGACTGGTTCAGGTTTTCCAGTATTGCAGTGGCATTGGTCTCTGGGCTACGTGTAACTTCCACTGTATGGACTGTTGGTGTTTGATTACGCCAATTAGTATCCTGTGAGGCTCTTGACTTAAATTCTCTTTGCCTTTGCACAGTATTCGCCATATGTGTGTTACTGCTATCTGTGGATTATTCAGCTGTCTGCTATTGTTTTGTGTTTGCCAAGTGATTGGCTGATTATTTCTGGTCTGTGCATATTGTATGGGCTAGCCATATGCTACTTGTACATTGTAGTTGTTTTTGTTAAATTTTTGCCCATTTCTTTTATATCCATCTTTGAATTAATGGCTTTCTCCATTGCCGTTTTGATTACTGTTGTTGTTGTGGTCTTCAGTCCTTAGACTGGTTTGATGCAGCTCTCCATGCTACTCTATCCTCTGCAAGCTTCTTCATCTCACAGTACCTACTGCAACCTACATCCTTCTGAACCTGCTTAGTGTATTCATCTCTTGGTCTCCCTCTACGATTTTTACCCTCCTCACTGCCCTCCAATGCTAAATTTGTGATCCCTTGATGCCTCAGAACATGTCCTACCAACCGGTCCCTTCTTCATGTCAAGTTGTGCCACAAACTCCTCTTCTCCCCGATTCTTTTCAATACCTCCTCATTAGTTATGTGATCTACCCATCTAATCCTCAGCATTCTTCTGCAGCATCACACTTCGAAAGCTTCTATTCTCTTCTTGTCGAAACTATTTATCATCCATGTTTCACTTCCATACATGGCTACACTCCATACAAAAACTTTCAGAAATGACTTCCTGACACTTAAATCTATACTCGATGTTAACAAATTTCTCTTCTTTAGAAATGCTTTCCTTGCCATTGCCAGTCTACATTTTATATCTTCTCTACTTCGACCATCGTCAGTTACTTTGCTCCCCAAATAGCAAAACTCCTTTACTATTTTAAGTGTCTCATTTCCTAATTTAATTCCCTCATCATCACCCAACTTAATTCATCTACATTCCATTATCCTTGTTTTGCTTTTGTTGATGTTCATCTTATATCCTCCTTTCAAGACACTGTCCATTCCGTTCAACTGCTCTTCCAAGTCCTGTGCTGTCTCTGACAGAATTACAATGTCATTGGCGAACCTCAAAGTTTTTGTTTCTTCTCCATGGATTTTAATACCTACTCCGAATTTGCCATTTGTTTCCTTTACTGCTTGCTCAATATACAGATTGAATAACATCGGGGAGAGGCTACAACCCTGTCTCACTCCCTTTCCAACAACTGCTTCCCTTTCATGCCCCTCGACTCTTATAACTGCCATCTGGTTTCTGTACAAATTGTAAATAGCCTTTTGCTCCCTGTATTTTACCCCTGCCGCATTTAGAATTTGAAAGAGAGTATTCCAGTCAACATTGTCAAAAGCTTTCTCTAAGTCTACAAATGCTAGAAACATAGGTTTGCCTTTCCTTAATCTTTCTTCTAAGATAAGTAAGGTCAGTATGGCCTCACATGTTCCAACATTTCTATGGAATCCAAACTGATCTTCCCCGAGGTCGGCTTCTACCAGTTTTTCCATTCATCTGTAAAGAATTCATATTAGTACTTTGCAGCTGTGACTTATTAAACTGATAGTTCGGTAATTTTCACATCTATCAACATCTGCTTTCTTTGGGATTGGAATTATTATATTCTTCTTGAAGTCTGAGGGTATTTCACCTGTCTCATACACCTTACTCACCAGATGGTAGAGTTTTGTCACGACAAGCTCTCCCAAGGCTGCCAGTAATTCCAATGGAATGTTGTCTACTCCTGGGGCCTTGTTTTGACTCAGGTCTTTCAGTGCTCTGTCATACTCTTCACGCAGTATCGTATCTCCCATTTCATCTTCATCTACATCCTCTTCCATTTCCATAATATTGTCGTCAAGTACATCACCCTTGTATAGACCCTCTATATACTCCTTCCACCTTTATGCTTTCCCTTATTTGCTTAGAACTGGGTTTCCATTTGAGCTCTTGATATTCATACAAGTGGTTCTCTTTTCTCCAAAGGTCTCTTTAATTTTCCTGTAGGCAGTATCTATCTTACCCCTAGTGAGATAAGCCTCTGCATCCTTACATTTGTGCTCTAGCCATCCCTGCTTAGCCATTTTGCAATTTCTGTCGATCTCATTTTTGAGACGTTTGTATTCCTTTTTGCCTGCTTCATTTACTGCACTTTTGTTTTTTCTCCTTTCTTCAATCAAATTCAATATTTCTTCTGTTACCCAAGGATTTCTACTAGTCATCATCTTTTTACCTACTAGATCCTCTGCAGCCTTCACTACTTTGTCCCTCAGAGCTACCCATTCTTCTTCTACTGTATTTCTCTCACCCATTCACGACAATTGTTCCCTTATGCTCTCCCTGAAACTCTGTACAACCTCTGGTTTAGTCAGTTTATCCAGTTCCCATCTCCTTAAATTCCCACATTTATGCAGTTTCTTCAGTTGTAATCTGTAGTTCATAACCAATAGTCAGAGTCCACATCTGCCCCTGGAAATGTCGTACAATTTAAAACCGGGTTCCTAAATCTCTTTCTTATCATTATATAATCTATCTGATACCTCCAGGATTCTTCCATGTATACAACCTTCTTTTATGAATCTTGAACCAAGTGTTAGCTATGATTAAGTTATGCTCTGTGCAAAATTCTACCAGCCGGCTTCCTCTTTCATTTCTTAGACCCAATCCATATTCACCTACTATGTTTCCTTCTCTCCCTTTTCCTACTCTCGAATTCCAGTCACCCATGACTATTAAATTTTCGTCTCCCTTGACTACCTGAATAATTTCTTTTATCTCATCATACATTTCATCAATTTCTTCATCATCTGCAGAGCTAGTTGGCATATAAACTTGTACTACTGTAGTAGGCATGGGCTTCATGTCTATCTTGGCCACAATAATGCGTTCACTATGCTGTTTGTAGTAGCTTACCTGCACTCCTATTTTTTTAATTCATTATTAAATCTACTCCTGCATTACCCCTATTTGATTTTGTATTTATAACCCTGTATTCACCAGTCCAGAAGTCTTGTTCCTCCTGCCACCGAACCTCACTAATTCCCACTATATCCAACTTTAACCAATCCATTTCTATTTTTCAATTTTCTATCCTACCTGCCCAATTAAGGGATCTGACATTCCATGCTCTGATCCGTAGAACGCCAGTTTTCTTTCTCCTGATAACTACGTCCTCTTGAGTAGACCCTGCCCGGAGATCTGAATGAGAGACTATTTTACCTCTGGAATATTTTACCCAAGAGGACGCCATCATTATTTAACCATACAGTAAAGCTGCATGCCCTTGGGAAAAATTACGGCTGTAGTTTCCACTTGCTTTCAGCCGTTCGCAGTACCAGCACAGCAAGGCCGTTTTGGTTAGTGTTACAAGGCCAGATCAGTCAATCATCCAGACAGTTGCCCCTGCAACTACTGAAAAGGCTGCTGCCCCTCTTCAGGAACCACATGTTTGTCTGGCCTCTCAACAGATACCCCTCTGTTGTGGTTGCACCTACGGTACGCCATCTGTATCGCTGGGCACGTAAGTCTCCCCACCAATGGCAAGGTCCATGGTTCTTGGGGGTGGATTACCTTACCCCACACAGACCTATGGGAATGGATTACCGTTACCATTACCATAGGTCTGTGTGGGGTAAGGTTGCTATCTGTGTTGTACTATGAATCCATTGTTCACTTGTTTGTCCGTAAATCTTTGTGGCGCTATCTGTGTATTAACAGGGTTGGGTTGTACTGGTCTCTCTTCGTATACCAAATCTATCGAGTCCAGTACAGATAGAAATTATTCGGTGTCGTATTCCAGGATGGTAATGAGTTATTCCCTAATGTGGGAAGGAAGATGGCTCTTTAAAATTTTCAGCATGTCTACTTGAGTTACCGCGTTCATCCAGTATCTGGTTTTATTCAAATATTTTTCAAAAGAGCCCCTTAAGCTTCTATGTTTGCTATTGAATGGAGCTGGATAGAATAC
Source organism: Schistocerca piceifrons (assembly GCF_021461385.2). Lineage (NCBI taxonomy): Eukaryota > Metazoa > Arthropoda > Insecta > Orthoptera > Acrididae > Schistocerca > Schistocerca piceifrons. The sequence continues at coordinate 1,089,376,869 of NC_060138.1, read as the reverse complement.
TTCACATCTGAGAGTCTCTTGTATGCCCTCAGACCAATATTTATCCAGAAAGGCTCTCTCAAACTGTTCATAGTAGTGGCAATGTCCTGCTATGTCTGTAGCCCATAGTAGAACATCACCCTGTGTGTATCCAACAACAAATCTAATTTTCTGGGCTTTGGTCCAGGTACAAGGTAAAACATTTTGATAAGACTCTGACAAAGATCATGGGGTTTGTTCTTTTCCATTCAGAGGCAAATACTGGAAATTGTCAGTGCCTAAGGAATCCCTCTTTTGCAAGTGATGTTGACAAACATGCTGTGCTATCAGTAACAGGCATGTTTTTGTTTGCTTGTGGCATAATACATGGCAACTGCACTGGCACAACAGGTACAGCCGCTGGCAAGTACTGTTGCATTCTGCAACCTTCACTATTTTCCTTAGACAGGCTAGCCATGTGTTGTGGGTAACCAGTGAAAGTATCTAACTTCTCTAAAAGCACAGGTTTTTTTTTATGTCAAATATTGTTCTCGAATGCCAGTAGTTTTAGCAATACTGCCTCATAACCTTTCCTCTGCTTCCTTTAAACCTGAATCTATTTTAGCTAGAAATTGACTTTCTTCCTCTTTTAGAGCTTCTTCTATTGTATCTACATAAATCTTGCACTTTGGTCCTATCTTTTCAGCAATGGTGGTGTCTTTATCCAGAATCCTGGATTCATCTTTTTTCCATTATTTTCTTTACATCTGCACATATCTTATCCCTCTGTTTTTGGCAAATTTGGACACTAAACTTAACTGATCTACTTTTAGACTTAACTTTTGTATTTCTGTAGGTAAGTTTTTGAATATGTCTTGCAGCTCACTGACTGCATTCGTCACCTTTTTTACTGATGCATCCACTTGGGATTGTGTCTCCTGAGTTTCAGAATATCCTTAACTAAGGTTTTGCAACTCACTTGCAAGTTGTTCCTGTTTATTGTCTGTGGATGATACTTTTTCTTTAACATATTTATATTCTGGGATATGTTGACAATTATTTCTTGTTTTAGTTCTTTACCTAGCTCTATCGACTTCCCGGATTGTTCATCAGATAATTCTGTGCATATAGTTTTGCTCATCTCACTGAACTGTTGACTAATACTATTCTTGAAATCGTTAAATGCCTGATTTTGCTGTGTAAGCTGTTGTCCTATATTTTCCTGATATTTTGTGAACTGCTGTGTAAACTGTTGTGTTATTAGTTGTATGAGGTGTATCACATTGTGTGTGTCATAGCATTTACATTGTTTTTATGAAGTGTTTCCTGTTCTTGCATTTGCAACTTTGTGAGCAAATAATCAAAGGAATTTTCACCGTTGACCGTTTCAGTTTCCCTATTTGGCAAAATGTTTCCTGGTGAAAACAGAAATTGTTCATCAAGTGTTATGAAAGTGACATCGTGATTAGTTATATTACCAGTGTCATCATTTTTTGATAGTGGGATGCCAGCCTCATTGTTTTGGTTGTCATTGGCCAGTCACGAGTTTCATGTTATCTTCAACTGTTGTCAAACTCGGATTTCCGGCATCTCGGCATATTGCATTTTGTAATGAATTTTCAACAATGCCCGTTTTCTTTCTCTCAATTGTCAATCATTTTTAACCAAATTATGAACAAAATTTAAAAAAAATGATATTTTGTCTGTATCGGTACTTTTCAATTAAAGCAGATGTTGTCACATATTCACTAATAAACCTGATTATTATCTGATACAGTCTTATAGAATTTGATGATTTATCTTGCTCCTCTTTCAGTCATAAATTATTTTTTCCTGGGAAAAAAAAACAGCTGTGCTGTCCAGTTTTTTGAATTAAATTATGATTTTTCAGATGTATAAAATATTCCAAGATGCCTCCCAATGCGGGATACAACATGTCTCCAAATGAGGACATTGTGTTCAAGTGGGTGCAGTATAAGTTGAAAAGTCAAAGCATTTTATTTGATTTTATTTCACCAAAATACATAACTTATGCAAAACTTACTTACTGATTATACACATAAGCTATTGTTTTACACTTTTGTAGAATGATAATCAATGAAACAATTTTTTTCTATCCAGTCATCAGTGAATGTTACATTTTACACAATAAAGTTTGGTTTTGCCTTTGCAACCTGGTTTCTTGCACCTGTCAAATGATTTTTTATTACTGACCACTGGAAGATGCCCAACGTTGTCCAAACAAATATCAGCCTCTGGACAAACTTCCCCATTGGCTCATTTTAAGTATTTGGAGATGGCAGTGGACTCTCACTAATGTGATGCCACCTTTTCCTGGCAGCTGGCTCATCTATTTTTGTCAGTACTTTCACCACACCTGCCCTAAAATGAAGCAAATCAAGGGTCTTATTTTTAGGATACCTAATTCTGATAGTAACAGGCTCTCCAGAACCTATAATAAAAAATGCTATTGCAAAAAGAAAAACTCATAAGAAACTTACATCTGAGTAGCCCAGATGAAAATGCCACTAAATTAATTTTATGGGCACACGGCAGTATAGATTTTTTCAACACCTACATGATGGAATATTTATCAGGTTGCAAAACCAGCTATAAACAGTCAAAATCTGTGTTCGGTTTCAAAAGCAGCTAACTGCAAGTTGTCTTTGGGTGCAAAGCCCGCTAAATGCCCAATAGGCATGGCTCTTGCCCTGCCATGTCCAGATGAAAAGCACATGAACAGACATCAGATTTACAAGACTGGGCATTCAAAGCCACCTTTCAGTCTGTTATGATTAGAATGGATATTTTAATTATTCACCTTTAGGTTGGCTGCACTGTAACAAATTCGTATGCAACAATAACATTTTTTTTTTTTTTTTTTGCTGCCAATGCAATGTTGTTTGGATGGGATGAGTGTTTCATGATTATCTCAGTGTCACTTATCATGCAGTTAGCGAGCTTTAAATCTAGAACAATGTACCATATGATATGAAACGTCGAACATTACCTCCATCATTGTCCTCTTGTTCAAAATTATCACATGAAACATTGGATAGACGGTCAGTTTCAGATGAAGTAAGGAGCTCTGTAACTTCTTCTTCTGTAAGTGTCCTTCATCCATCTTGAACTCACGGCATTGTGAAATCACCTTAAGATGACTAAAAAGACAGTGAAATAATGCCCTAAATTTCTATGCTGTTACAACCTTTCAATCACAATGTCCTCATTTAGAGACATAGATAAAGTTATAAATGTGTCACTTACCTTTCATTCTGAAAGACACCTTAAGTTTTCACCTTCAAGAATGCACCTTTCTATGCACAAATAAATTTTTTTATCTAAATTCCGAAGATATTAACTGCTGATGGGAGGTACAAAGATTACTGGTAAGCGTCCATGTGACTGTGCACATTCAATTTTGTTTTGTTGTACCATGGATTGACAGGAGATGTCAACACTGTTCTCAAATAAAGTCTCTGCTTGTAACAATATGAGGGCAACAGTCACAAATGGTTAAAACTAATGAATTTTAATGTACTAAGCATTTATTTAGTATATCCTTAAATGAGGATGCCATACTGAAAGGGTTAATGATGACTTTAAACAAATTTTCGTCTTTTCTTTAGAAATCCCCTTTCTGTAAAGGATATTAATCTGAAGAATAAGAGATTATCTGTTGCCAGAGAGACGGCGCCAAGTGCAGCCATATAAGTATACAGTGTAGCAGCTTCCTACTTTTACCGCAGACATCAGGATTCCTGATGCATCTCATTTGTAAGCAGAATTTAATTTTAATTTGCACCTTCAATGTTTTTATGATTCCCAATCTTTCAGACATCTAACAAATTCAATGGAAGTTTCATTAGTTTCTTGTAACAATGAAATGAATCATTTATCTCAGAAAGAATTTTTTCTCAACAATTGAAAGGTCTGTTCATATTTCACTCACTGCCGTCCTTTAAAGGGTCACCATTGAATAGTGGCAGAATAGGCAGGCAGATAAATAATGGAAACTGATTAATAATTGCTGCTTGAATAATTAAAAAAATTAATTGCAATGAATAATTGAAAGAAATTGGAAGGTACACATATCCGAGGTAATCTTTAACTGGTATTAATATCAGCAGATGTCAATGTAATACATTTAAGATCAATATTCATCATTTAAGTCACACACTTCTTCACATTAATTCAATTGTGCATGGTTCTGATTATAATGATGCCGATGCAGGTTTGTTCCTCCACTGCTCATGCAAATATCTCTTGTCTGCTCTGAACCTCCTGATGCATGATTCTCGGTGCGGGTGAAATGATGAACCGACATTTGTGGTTGATGTTAATATATAAATAAAACCAGGCTTTCCTAATAACTTTTCTAACAATTTTTATGTATGCTTGAAATACACATTTTTAAACAATTCTTGTATGATGGATCTCTTCATACATCCACCTGCTACCACTTACAGAAACGAACAGGTGAAGGTACAGAAATTAATCAATTGAAGAGCATATCTCTTCTCTCTTTTGTATCAAAACATTATCTCTGCCACAAAACAGCATGTTAATTTACCTTTGGCTTAGTGTGTATGTAGCTTACATGTATAAAAGGAAAAGAATAAAGAAAGAAAAAATAATATGATCCTTTATAATACTAATAAAGAAATTTTGCAAAATTCAAAAACTACTGATGTTGCACACATTTATTCAATAAATACATATTGGCATGAGCAAGAGCAGATAGAATAATCAAAATTTATTACTTTGTCATAACTTTGTGCCCAGTGATGTTGAAATTGGTGTTTGGCCATTTTCCTAGTTAATAGATTCTCCGTCTTCCTGAACATAGTTGGGCTGTAACTTGAGGTAATATTATGATGCAGGTTACTTTCTTCACATCATCTATGTAATAAATGTCAAATTTGTTTTAACACTAGGTAACACACAATATAGCTTTACAACATTTTCGGTCCATGGACTAAATGATCTAGCTCTTTAGAACAACCATGACAGACAGACAACAGCTTCTCCATCAGTGCATGCCAGACTGACTCCTATTGCTTGTTGACAATTACAAAGGTATAAGGAGTTTACTTACAAAAATATACCCATACAGTTCATGTAATCAATGTCTTTTAACCAAAGAGATAACAGCCAATTTATAGTTAATAAACAAATGCATTTTTTTAATCAGTTTCATCTTTTTGAATAATTATGGAGAGCAATGAGTATGATTATACTACTAAATTTGAATATTCGTAATGAATTTTGTGTGTATGTTTGTGTTGGTTTGTGTGTCTATCGACCTGCCAGCGCTTTCGTTTGGTAAGTCACATCATCTTTGTTTTTAGATATATTTTTCCCATGTGGAATGTTTCCCTCTATATATATATAAAAAAACAAAGATGATGAGACTTACCAAACAAAAGCGCTGGCAGGTCGATAGACACAAAAACAAACACAAACATACACCAAAATTCTAGCTTTTGTAACCAACTGTTGCTTTGTCAGGAAAGAGTGAAGGAGAGGGAAAGACGAAAGGATGTGGGTTTTAAGGGAGAGGGTAAAGAGTCATTCCAATCCCTGGAGCGCAAAGACTTACCTTAGGGGGAAAAAAGGACAGATATACACTCGCACACACACACATATCCATTCGCACATACACAGACACAAGCAGACATTTGTAAAGGCAAAGAGTTTGGGCAGAGATGTCAGTCGAGGCGGAAGTACAGAGGCAAAGATGTTGTTGAAAGACAGGTGAGGTATGAGCGGCGGCAACTTGAAATTAGCGGAGGTTGAGGCCTGGCGGATAACGAGAAGAGAGGATATACTGAAGGGCAAATTCCCATCTCCGGAGTTCTGACAGATTGGTGTTAGTGGGAAGTATCCAGATAACCCGGACGGTGTAACACTGTGCCAAGATGTGCTGGCCGTGCACCAAGGCGTGTTTAGCCACAGGGTGATCCTCATTACCAACAAGCACTGTCTCCCTGTGTCCATTCATGCGAATGGACAGATTGTTGCTGGTCATTCCCACATAGAAAGCTTCACAGTGTAGGCAGGTCAGTTGGTAAATCACGTGGGTGCTTTCACACATGGCTCTGCCTTTGATCGTGTACACCTTCCGGGTTACAGGACTGGAGTAGGTGGTGGTGGGAGGGTGCATGGGACAGATTTTACACCGGGGGCGGTTACAAGGGTAGGAGCCAGAGGGTAGGGAAGGTGGTTTGGGGATTTCATAGGGATGAACTAAGAGGTTACAAAGGTTAGGTGGACGGCGGAAAGACACTCTTGGTGGAGTGGGGAGGATTTCATGAAGGATGGATCTCATTTCAGGGCAGGATTTGAGGAAGTCGTATCCCTGCTGGAGGGTTATTTGTTTCTGTACCAAGTCTGGAGGGTAGTTGCAGGATGCGAAAGCTGTTTTCAGGTTGTTGGTGTAATGGTTCAGTGATTCCGTCTGGAGCAGATTCGTTTGCCACGAAGACCTAGGCTGTAGGGAAGGGACCGTTTGATGTGGAATGGGTGCCAGGTGTCATAATGGAGGTACTGTTGCTTGTTGGTGGGTTTGATGTGGACGGACGTGTGAAGCTGGTCATTGGACAGATGGAGGTCAACGTCAAGGAAAGTGGCATGGGATTTAGAGTAGGACCAGGTGAATCTGATGGAACCGAAGGAGTTGCGGTTGGAGAGGAAATTCTGGAGTTCTTCTTCACTGTGGGTCCAGATCATGAAGATGTCATCAATAAATCTGTACCAAACTTTGGGTTTGCAGGCCTGGGTAACGAAGAAGGCTTCCTCTAAGTGATGACATGAATAGGTTGGCGTACGAGGAGGCCATCCTGGTACCCATGGCTGTTCCCTGTAATTGTTGGTATGTCTGGCCTTCAAAAGTGAAGCAGTTCTGGGTCAGGATGAAGCTGGCTAAGGTAATGAGGAAAGAGGTTTTAGGTAGGGTGGCAGGTGATCGGCGTGAAAGGAAGTGCTACATCACAGCGAGGCCCTGGACATGCGGAATATTTCTGTATAAGGAAGTGGCATCAATGGTTACAAGGATGGTTTCCGGGGGTAACAGACTGGGTAAGGATTCTAGGCGTTCGAGAAAGTGGTTGGTGTCTTTGATGAAGGATGGGAGACTGCATGTAATGGGTTGAAGGTGTTGATCTACGTAGGCAGAGATACATTCTGTGGGGGCTTGGTAACCAGCTACAATGGGGTGGCCGGGATGATTGGGTTTGTGAATTTTAGGAAGAAGGTAGAAGGTAGGCATGCGGGGTGTCGGTGGGGTCAGGAGGTTGATGTAGTCAGGTGAAAGGTTTTGTAGGGGGACTAAGGTTCTGAGGATTCCTTGAAGCTCCACCTGGACATCAAGAATGGGATTACCTTGGCAAACATTGTATGTGGTGTTGTCTGAAAGCTGACGCAGTCCCTCAGCCACATACGACGACCAAGTACCACTGATGTGGAACCCTTGTCCGCCGGAAGAATGACGATGGAACGGTCAGCCTTCAGATAACGGATAGCTTGGACTTCAGCAGTGGTGATGTTGGGAGTAGGATTAAGGTTTTTTAAGAAGGATTGAGAGGCAAGGCTGGAAGCCAGAAATTCCTGGAAGGTTTGGAGGGGGTGATTTTGAGGAAGAGGCGGTGGGTCCCGCTGTGACGGAGGACGGAACTGTTCCAGCCGGGCCGGGTTCAATTTGGATAGTGTCTTGGGGAGTTGGATCATTAGGAGTAGGATTAGGATCATTTTTCTTCATGGCAAAGTGATATTTCCAGCAGAAAGTATGAGTGTAGGACAGTAAATCTTTGACGAGGGCTGTTTGGTTGAATCTGGGAGTGGGGCTGAAGGTGAGGCCTTTGGATAGGACAGAGGTTTCGGATTGGGAGAGAGGTTTGGAGGAAAGGTTAACTACTGAATTAGAGTGTTGTGGTTCCAGATTGTGTTGATTGGAATTTTGAGGTTTTGGAGGGAGTGGAGCTGGAAGTGGGAGATTGAGTAGATGGGAGATACTGGGTTTGTGTGCAATGAGAGGAGGTTGAGGTTTGCTGGAAAGGTTGCGAAGGGTGAGTGAGTTGCCTTTCCGGAGGTGGGAAACCAGAAGATTGGACAGTTTTTTAAGGTTGAGGGTGGCATGCTGTTCTAATTTGCGGTTGGCCTGTAGGAGGATGCTCTGAACAGCCGGTGTGGATATGGGAGAGGAAAGATTGAGGGCTTTTATTAAGGATAGGAGTTGACAGGTGTGTTCATTGGCTAAGTTGATGTAGGTGAAGGATTAGGTGCGTGAGGGCAATGGGGTTTGGGTTGTTTGGGGAACGAGACCGGACAGCGAGGTCATCGGTCTCATCAGATTAGGGAAAGACGGGGAAGGAAGTCGGCCGTGCCCTTTCAAAGGAGCCATCCCGGCATTTGCTTGGAGCGATTTAGGGAAATCACGGAAAACCTAAATCAGGATGGCCGGACGCGGGATTGAACTGTCGTCCTCCCGAATGCGGAGGGCAATGGATTGTTCAGTTCGGAACTGGTATAGGGACTGACGGAAAGAAGGGTTGCAGCCAGAGATGGGAACTTTAAGTGTGAGGCCTTTGGGGTAATGGCAAATGTCAGACAAGCCTGAGAAAATAAAATATGGGAGTGTAATCTGGCTAGGGCGAAGGCATGTTTGCGGAGCGAATGTAAATAAAACTTAATGGGGTCGTTGTGGGGGTGTTGTGAGGGTGACATGGTATTAGAAGCTGTCATAATCCCATGCCACTTTCCTTGACGTTGACCTCCATCTGTCCAATGGCCCGCTTCACACGTCCGTCCACATCAAACCCACCAACAAGCAACAGTACCTCCATTATGACAGCTGCCTCCCATTTCACATCAAACGGTCCCTTCCCTACAGCCTAGGTCTTTGTGGCAAACGAATCTGCTCCAGACCAGAATCCCTGAACTATTACACCAACAACCTGAAAACAGCTTTCACATCCCGCAACTACCCTCCCGACCTGGTACAGAAGCAAATAACCAGAGCCACTTCCTCATCCCCTCAAACCCAGAACCTCTCACAGAAGAACCACAAAAGTGCCCTACTTGTGACAGGACACTTTCCGGGACTGGATCAGATTCTGAATGTGGCTCTCCAGCAGGGATACGACTTCCTCAAATCCTGCCCTGAAATGAGATCCATCCTTCATGAAATCCTCCCCACTCCACCAAGAGTGTCTTTCCGCCGTCCACCTAACCTTCATAACCTCTTAGTTCATCCCTATGAAATCCCCAAACCACCTTTCCTACCCTCTGGCTCCTACCCTTGTAACCACCCCCGGTGTAAAACCTGTCCCATGCACCCTCCCACCACCACCTACTCCAGTCCTGTAACCCGGATGGTGTACACGATCAAAGGCAGAGCCACGTGTGAAAGCACCCACGTCATTTACCAACTGACCTGCCTACACTGTGACGCATTCTATGAGGGAATGACCAGCAACAAACTGTCTATTCACATGAATGGACACAGGCAGACAGTGTTTATTGGTAATGAGGATCACCCTGTGGCTAAATATGCCTCGGTGCACGGCCAGCACATCTTGGCACAGTGTTACACTGTCCGGGTTATCTGGATACTTCCCACTAACACCAACCTGTCAGAACTCCGGAGATGGGAACGTGTCCTTCAGTATATCCTCTCTTCTCATTATCTGCCAGGCCTCAACCTCCACTAATTTCAAGTTGCCGCCGCTCATACCTCACCTGTCTTTCAACAACATCTTTGCCTCTGTACTTCCGCCTCGACTGACATCTCTGCCCAAACTCTTTGCCTTTACAAATGTCTGCTTGTGTCTGTGTATGTGCGGATGGGTATGTGTGTGTGTGTGAGAGTGTATACCTGTCCTTTTTTCCCCCTAAGGTAAGTCTTTCCACTCCCGGGATTGGAATGACTCCTTACCCTCTCCCTTAAAACCCACATCCTTTCGTCTTTCCCTCTCCTTCCCTCTTTCCTGATGAAGCAACACTTGGTTGCGAAAGCTAGAATTTTGTGTGTATGTATGTGTTTGTTTGTGTTTCTATCAACCTGCCAGTGCTTTCGTATGGTAAGTCACATCATCTTTGTTTTTAAATACACTCCTGGAAATTGAAATAAGAACACCTTGAATTCATTGTCCCAGGAAGGGGAAACTTTATTGACACATTCCTGGGGTGAGATACATCACATGATCACACTGACAGAACCACAGGCACATAGACACAGGCAACAGAGTATGCACAATGTCGGCACTAGTACGGTGTATATCCATCTTTCGCAGCAATGCAGGCTGCTATCGTAGAGATGCTGGATGTAGTCCTGTGGAACGGCTTGCCATGCCATTTCCACCTGGCGCCTCAGTTGGACCAGCGTTCGTGCTGGACGTGCAGACCGCGTGAGACGACGCTTCATCCAGTCCCAAACATGCTCAATGGGGGACAGATCCGGAGATCTTGCTGGCCAGGGTAGTTGACTTACACCTTCTAGAGCATGTTGGGTGGCACGGGATACATGCGGACGTGCATTGTCCTGTTGGAACAGCAAGTTCCCTTGCCGGTCTAGGAATGGTAGAACGATGGTTTCGATGACGGTTTGGATGTACCGTGCACTATTCAGTGTCCCCTCGACGATCACCAGTGGTGTACGGCCAGTGTAGGAGATCGCTCCCCACACCATGATGCCGGGTGTTGGCCCTGTGTGCCTCGGTCGTATGCAGTCCTGATTGTGGCGCTCACCTGCACGGCGCCAAACACGCATACGACCATCATTGGCACCAAGGCAGAAGCGACTCTCATCGCTGAAGACGACACGTCTCCATTCGTCCCTCCATTCACGCCTGTCGCGAAACCACTGGAGGTGGGCTGCACGATGTTGGGGCGTGAGCGGAAGACGGCCTAACGGTGTGCGGGACCGTAGCCCAGCTTCATGGAGACAGTTGTGAATGGTCCTCGCCGATACCCCAGGAGCAACAGTGTCCCTAATTTGCTGGGAAGTGGCGGTGTGGTCCCCTACGGCACTGCGTAGGATCCTACGGTCTTGGCGTGCATCCGTGCGTCGCTGCGGTCCGGTCCCAGGTCGACGGGCACGTGCACCTTCCGCCGACCACTGGAGACAACATCGATGTACTGTGGAGACCTCACGCCCCACGTGTTGAGCAATTCGGCGGTACGTCCACCCGGCCTCCCGCATGCCCACTATACGCCCTCGCTCAAAGTCCATCAACTGCACATACGGTTCACGTGCACGCTGTCGCGGCATGCTACCAGTGTTAAAGACTGCGATGGAGCTCCGTATGCCACGGCAAACTGGCTGACACTGACGGCGGCGGTGCACAAATGCTGCGCAGCTAGCGCCATTCGACGGCCAACACCGTGGTTCCTGGTGTGTCCGCTGTGCCGTGCGTGTGATCATTGCTTGTACAGCCCTCTCGCAGTGTCCGGAGCAAGTATGGTGGGTCTGACACACCGGTGTCAATGTGTTCTTTTTTCCATTTCCAGGAGTGTATATATATAGAGAGGGAAACACTCCACGTGGGAAAAATATATCTAAAAATAAAGATTCTGTAACTTACAAAACGAAATTGTTGGTACGTTGATAGAAACAAACACAAAGACACACGGTTGTGGGTTTTAAGGGAGAGGATAGGGAGTCATTCCAATCCCGGGAGCGGAAAGACTTACCTTGGGGGGAAAAAGGGGCAGGTATACACTTGATACACTCGCACACACACACATATCCATCCGCACATAACAGACACAAGCAGACACATGTACAGTGTTCCTGACGGCAGAGAACAACATGTACATAGTTTTCACTTTATAAAAAAATGGTATAAACACCAAACCTTTCTTCACTTCACTTTTTCTTTTCCATGTCCTTGATATTACCTCATCTCATTGCATGTAATGTATCAGTCCTTTTCACCAGTCAGCTTGGTAGAATGTCCTTTACATGAGTGTGAACCCTTGTGACATCTCAGCTTAATAGAATTTCCTTTCCATGAATGTGAACTCTTGTTACATCTTGGCTTAAGAGAATGTCCTTTAAATCATTGTAATGTCAGCTGCAAAAAACATTACTAATTAGTTTATGGTGATGTTACCAGTTATACATTGGTTAATGGGAATAAGATTTAAGTACCTGGCATTGACTTAATTTCAGGGAGAAACAGACTAATATGAACTTTTTCTCAGAGTAAGATATACTGGTAGAAATAATAGCTCAAAATGGAAATTGTAGATGATATAAATGTTTATACAAACCCTTGTATGATTCAACAAATGAAACAATAATACTATTATTTAATCATGTACAAAAACAGTATTAATATTTGAGATATAAAATTAGTGCTGTCATCATCATATTAAGCAAAATTGTTCCTTAGGTTAATTTATTTCATAAATTACCTTCTCAGAATGCTACATGATTCATTTTCAGATATTGTTGATAGTAAGTGTCTTATTGTCAGAGCTGTTTTAACGTTTAGATGTTATCAAATGATCAAAATGGGTTCAAATGGCTCTGAGCACTATGGGACTCAACTTCTGAGGTCATTAGTCCCCTAGAACTTAGAACTAGTTAAACCTAACTAACCTAAGGACATCACAAACATCCATGCCCGAAGCAGGATTCGAACCTGCGACCGTAGCGGTCTTGCGGTTCCAGACTGCAGCGCCTTTAACCGCACGGCCACTTCGGCCGGCTATCAAATGATCAGCAACATTCTGATACTGCAAATATTCCTTTGTATTCAATCCTTCTACCACTACTTTTTCCATGCCCAAAGTTCCTCTTTTATTATAAGAATTATTCAATCTTGTTTTAAGTGTTTTTAATTAATTCCCTAACCCTGACTTTAACTTTTTCATCAACATTATCAATGTTTCCTTGACATCATTAGCATCTCTTAAATATATCACAAAGTCTACTTCAATATACACTGAAGCAACAAAGAAACTGTTATAGGCACTCATATTCGAATAAAGAAATATGTAAATGGGCAGAATACAGCACTGCAGTCAGCAATGACTGTATAATGCAAAATGTGTCTGGTGCAGCTGTTAGATTGGTTACTGCTGCTACAAAGGCAGGTTATCAAGATTTAAAAGAGTTTGAATGTGGTATTATAGTCAGCACAAGAGTGATGGGACACAGCACCTCCGAGGTGCTGAAGTGGAGATTATCCCGTACGACCATTTCATGAGTGTACCGTGAATATCAGCAATCCAGTAAAACATCAAACCTCCAACATCACTGCAGCAAAAAACAGATCCTGCGAGAATGGGACCAACGACAACTGAAGAGAATTGTTCAATGTGACGGAAGTGCAACCCTTGTACAAATTGCTGCAGATTTCAATAGTGGTGCATCAACAAGTGTCAGCACGCAAACCAATCAACAAAACACCATTTATATTGGCTTTTGGAGCTGAAGGCCAACTCATGTCCCCTTGATGATGGCATGCCAAAGCTTTACTGCTCACCTGGACTGTCATTGGTCCTTTGCTGACTGGGAACACTTTGCCTGGTCGAACGACAAGTCTCATTTCAAATTATATCTAGCAGATGGATGTGTGTGGGTATGGAGACAATCTCATGAGTCTGTGGACCCTGCATGTCAGCAGGCGACTGTTCAAGCTGGTGGAGTCTCTGTAGTGGTGTGGGGCATGTGCCGTTGGAGTGTGTGGGACCCCTGAGATGTCCAGGTAAGACTCTCACAGGTGACACTTATTGGAAGCATCCTGTCTGATCACCTGCATCCAGTCATGTCCATTTTGCATTCTGATAGTCTTGGGCAGTTCCAGCAGGACACTGTGACACCCAATGTGAGTTCAAAGGCTTGTGCTGACCACCAAACTCTCCAGACATGAACATTGTTGAGCATATGTGGGATGCCTTGCAATGAGCTGTTCAGAAGAAAGCTCCACTACCTCATATTCTTACAGATTTATGGAGAGCCCTGCAGGATTCATGGTGTCATTTCCCTTCAGCACTATTTCAGAGATTAATAGGGCCCATGCCACATCGTGTTGTGGTACTTATGCATGCTTGTGGGAGTCCCTGCACAATACTAGATATAGTTGAACTACAATCAGTTTCAGTGCATACAGACTTCAACCATTTCTTCAGAAAATATTACTGTCAATGCTTCTCTCATTCGTGTCTTCTGAAAAGAAGTTTCCTTGCTTATATAGCTTCTATTACATAACATCATTAGGACAATAATTTTAAAGTAGCTATCATACACAAAATTTCATCTTAAAGCTTTAGTTTATAATGAGATTTTAGTTCTTCATCCATAATACAAGTGCTCACTATGTGATGACAATGCACCAAGTCTGACCCACCTTCAAGATGACAAAATAAGTTTCTTATAACAGCACACATAAATGTTAGTGCTCAGATACCTTTTAACTAATTAGGATCAAAACCATTTATCAAATGTATGTTGTTAAATGGTAATTTTGATATCACTCATAAAATATTAATTTATCTTTGAAAGAGAAGATCGTTTAATTGTGTATGCATGCCTGCAAAATTGAGTGGTCAGCAAGGCTGAATGCCATGTGAAGGGCCTGAGTTTGATTTCTGTCTGGGTCAGAGACTTTCTCCACTCAGGGACTGGGTGTTGTGTTGTCCTTGTCATTTCATAATCACTGACATGGAATCATCAAAGTGGGGTCAAATAAAGAGTTGCACAAGGGGCCCGAAGTCTCCAAAAGGAGACTTTCATTTCACTCTAAGTAATCACGTAAGTTAGCAGTGAATTGTTTATAAGAGAAACGTCATTTGGGAGAGAGATAGTATGGGTAGAAAGAGATAACATTGATAGATTTAAAGATAGAGAAAGGAGATGTAGCTCAGAAAATAAACAGGAAACATTGTTACAGCAGCTTGAGGCCCTGTCCATTCTAAGCATATCAGGTTCAAATGAGTTGCACGTTGCTTTCATTGATCAAATATTAAATGCTCTGAATAACCAAACACCACCTATTGGGCTATTTTGCGATCTTTCAAAGGCTTTTGACTTTGTCAAAGATGAAATTCTTCCATACAATCTTAAGTATTGTGGTATGAGTGGGACAGTGCATGAATGATTTAATTCATATTTAACTGGAGGAATGCAGAAGTAAAGTACATATAGCTTGCAAAAATCAGCAGAGTCCTCTAAGGGGAAGTATCAAGAGTGGTGTCACATAGGATTCAGTTTTCAGTTCCTTGTTGTTCTTAATATATATTAAAGACTTGCCACTCTATATTCATGAAGAAGTGAAGCTATTTCTTTTTGCTGATGATACAAGAATTGTAATCACTCCTGAAAAACAAGAATTAGCTGAGGAAATTGTAAATAATGTCTTTCAGAAAATTATTGAGTTGGTCTCTGCAAATAGACTGCCCCTAAATGATGAGAAAAAACTGTATATAGAATTTTGTACAGCAAACGGCATAACACTATTGATAAATATAGACTTTGAACAGTAGTCTATTGTTAAGGCAGAATTTTCAAAATTTATGGCTTCATACATTGATGAGATATTGAACTGGAAGAAGCACATTGATGATCTGCCAAAATGGTTAGGTTCAGCTTGTTACGCCATTAAGGTTATTACAAATTTTGATGATAAACATATCAGTAAATTAGCCTACTATTACTATTTTCATTCACTGCTTTTGTATGGCATCATGTTTTCAGGTAATTCATCATTAAGAGAAAAAGTATTAATTGCACAAAAGCATGTGACCAGAATAATAGCTGGAGCCCACCCAAGATCACATTGCAGATATTTATTTAAGGAACTGAGGATATTCACAGTACCTTTGGAATACAGATCTTCACTTATGAAATGTGTTATTAATAACCCATCCCAGTACAAAAATAATACGAAAGTGCACAGCTACAACACTAGAAGAAAGGATGACCTTCACTTTTCTGGGTTAAATCTGATTTTGGCACAGAAAGGGGTGAACTAAGTTGCCACAAAAGTCTTCGGTCATTTACCAAATAGCATTAAAAGGCTGACAGATAGTCAACCAACATTTAAAAATAAGTTTAAAGGATTTTTGAATGACACCTCCTTCTACTCAATAGATGAATTTTTAGATATGAAATAATAACTATAAAATAATAATAATAATAATTATATTATATTGTGTAATGAAAACTTATGTTAAACTGACACATTCCACATCACTATGAAATGTTGTATTCACAATCTATGGAACAAGTATTAATGTAATGTATATTCCTCTGGGGGATTCATTTCTATCATAATACAAAGTTGACAAATTGCAAACAAATTAATCAAAATAATAGTATATGCATATATGTATGTAAATCTGACAATTTTTAAATGCATCTTTCAATATTTGATTGGCACAAAAAAATATTCAATTCTTTTTCTAATGGAAAACCTTTTTCTTCCAATTCCAAATTCATAATGAACCATCTCTATCTTTTTCCCCTCTCTAAATAATCAAATTTGTCTTACCAAACAAGTGGTCGAATGTATGCGTTAGCATACTTCACTCTATTAGAGTTATTTTCCAAGAGTTCAGTGTTTTTTACTATCCCATTAGACAGTTTTACTTCCATAATCATTTAATGCCATTAGTATTTTTCTCTATGTTATCAGGTCCACAGTAAGTATGTGATAAACTTTGAGCTCATCCCTTGATGCGAACACTCACTTCATATTTTCAACTGAAAATAGTACAGCATAAATCAGAATATAGTTCACTAACTTAATCTTCATCATTTTCCCACAACATGTATTTACTATCAACTTCCAATATATCATCATCTCAGCATCACTTTAAACACTTCATTTCTCAGAATACATAGACATGTTCCAACAGCAATCTCCTCCACATTACAAAATAAATGAAAATATTCTAACCATCCCACATGACATTATCCAAATTAGAATCATTCAGTATCTGTTCATAGCATTCCTCACTTCCATATTATGACATAGTTTTCAAATTACACTTATATGGTCTAAAAATCAATCCACTCTTTCTAGAACCAAAATTTTTCTCAAAAATATGATTACTATGAGGTAAAAAGTTATTTAACATGACATCAGGTTAATTTAGTGCATATTTAATGCAAAAGAGTCTCTGTTGATTCAGTTTTTCATAACAGTTCTGTTCAGGTGCTGACTGTAAATAATAATTCACGTTTGACATCAATCTTTTTTTTTAAGAAATGTATCCAAAATATGCATATACAATTTAAAGAGACCAAACAGCAAAGAAATCCAAAAGACAGTAAATAACATATTTTTCCCAAAGTATTTTCAACACAAATACTGAAATAATGTTCCAATAATCCTAGATTTCATCTACCATTATTCTTCTATTACACAAAAGAAACAGAGTGAGGTGGCGCAGTGGTTAGCACACTGGACTTGTATTCGGGAGGACGACGGTTCAATCCCATGTCCGGCCATCCTGATTTGGGTTTTCCGTGATATCCCTAAATCGCTCCAGGCAAATGCCAAGATGGTTCCTTTGAAAGGGCACAGCCGACTTCCTTCCCCATCCTTCCCTAATCCGATGAGACTGATGACCTCGCTGTTTGGTCTCCTCCCCCAAACAACCCAGTAGTTTTCTACACAAAACAATGTACTTGTTAATGCACATCTAATGAAACATCCTTCAGTACTGTTTCCATCAAAAATTGTAAATTATGTATGCCATTTCAGAATCAAGTTACTGTTGTTTTAAAGAATGGCAGAAGTTTATCTCACAACTCAGACAGAATAAAAAGATATACCACAACATAACTAATTACTTTATGCAAATTACTAAAAATCATAGTATGTTTCATTTTATAGTACTAATCATCCTACAACATAGTTATCACAAACAATAAGCATAATAAAGGCAAAAGCATCAGATAATTACTGTACGATATCAATCCTACCATCATATACACTCCTGGAAATGGAAAAAAGAACACATTGACACCGGTGTGTCAGACCCACCATACTTGCTCCGGACACTGCGAGAGGGCTGTACAAGCAATGATCACACGCACGGCACAGCGGACACACCAGGAACCGCGGTGTTGGCCGTCGAATGGCGCTAGCTGCGCAGCATTTGTGCACCGCCGCCGTCAGTGTCAGCCAGTTTGCCGTGGCATACGGAGCTCCATCGCAGTCTTTAACACTGGTAGCATGCCGCGACAGCGTGGACGTGAACCGTATGTGCAGTTGACGGACTTTGAGCGAGGGCGTATAGTGGGCATGCGGGAGGCCGGGTGGATGTACCGCCGAATTGCTCAACACGTGGGGCGTGAGGTCTCCACAGTACATCGATGTTGTCGCCAGTGGTCGGCGGAAGGTGCACGTGCCCGTCGACCTGGGACTGGACCGCAGCGACGCACGGATGCACGCCAAGACCGTAGGATCCTACGCAGTGCCGTAGGGGACCGCACCGCCACTTCCCAGCAAATTAGGGACACTGTTGCTCCTGGGGTATCGGCGAGGACCATTCGCAACCGTCTCCATGAAGCTGGGCTACGGTCCCGCACACCGTTAGGCCGTCTTCCGCTCACGCCCCAACATCGTGCAGCCCGCCTCCAGTGGTGTGGCGACAGGCGTGAATGGAGGGACGAATGGAGACGTGTCGTCTTCAGCGATGAGAGTCACTTCTGCCTTGGTGCCAATGATGGTCGTATGCGTGTTTGGCGCCGTGCAGGTGAGCGCCACAATCAGGACTGCATACGACCGAGGCACACAGGGCCAACACCCGGCATCATGGTGTGGGGAGCGATCTCCTACACTGGCCGTACACCACTGGTGATCGTCGAGGGGACACTGAATAGTGCACGGTACATCCAAACCGCCATCGAACCCATCGTTCTACCATTCCTAGACCGGCAAGGGAACTTGCTGTTCCAACAGGACAATGCACGTCCGCATGTATCCCGTGCCACCCAACGTGCTCTAGAAGGTGTACGTCAACTACCCTGGCCAGCAAGATCTCCGGATCTGTCCCCCATTGAGCATGTTTGGGACTGGATGAAGCGTCGTCTCACGCGGTCTGCACGTCCAGCACGAACGCTGGTCCAACTGAGGCGCCAGGTGGAAATGGCATGGCAAGCCGTTCCACAGGACTACATCCAGCATCTCTACGATCGTCTCCATGGGAGAATAGCAGCCTGCATTGCTGCGAAAGGTGGATATACACTGTACTAGTGCCGACATTGTGCATGCTCTGTTGCCTGTGTCTATGTGCCTGTGGTTCTGTCAGTGTGATCATGTGATGTATCTGACCCCAGGAATGTGTCAATAAAGTTTCCCCTTCCTGGGACAATGAATTCACGGTGTTCTTATTTCAATTTCCAGGAGTGTAGGTTCAAATATTAAGTGTTCTGTTTACACCATTAGTTTATTCACAAAGTATAGCCCAATAATTCGAGAAAATGTTCATTACCAAAAATATAAGTAAAGTCTTTTGCTTTGTCTGTATGAGACAAACATTGTTTAAATATCACTATTGCTTCTCTGTAGCTTGACTGTTAGGGGGCTTTTAATCAACACAAACTGTGGCACTATAATTTTGTGATCTACTATTGTTTATATTAATTCTTACACATTATGGTACATAACTTTTGAGAATAAATTGGACATATTTACTGTTACAACTTACAGTTTTTCTGTTTCTCAGAACAATTTGGATCAGAATCAATCAAGTGCATGTAAATTAATTCGCACATTAATATTACTACAGTGTTGCTGAAATTTGTGTGCTTAAATTATAAATTTTCATGTATATCTGAGTACTGTAAATATTACATTCACTGCCACAAGTTTGCAGGCTGCAGTTCAACAACAAAACTAACAACAAAACTGGTTTTGATTAATTGTCCACCAATTAAGCTGTCACAGACTGCAAATATTAATAGCCTTTCAGAAAAAGATTTGTTTTTGAAAATTTCACACACTTCTGCCCACACAGCTTGTTTGCTAGGTAGTCCAAACAGTCCTGAGATATTAATGTAAATGTAGGCTTCCACGGCTGTTGTCACAGTCAATAAAATTCTTCTGGGTTTCAGGCCGCATTGTCAACTATAAAATTCCAAAGTTTTGACGACTATTGCGAGACGCCTTCCTCAGGTTGTATTGAACTGAAATATGCCCTGAGGAAGGCATCTTGCAATAGTCGCCGGAACATCAGAATTATATAGTTGACAATGCGGCCTCAAACTGAGAAGAATGTTATTGACTCTGAGATATTACGTTCAAAACTACTTCATTGTAAAGTTCAGGTAATGTCATGCTGCAATGGGCACAGATTTTATTTCATCATCAGTGCAATCAGCAACAATTAAACTCTTTTTCTCTCTCTCTCTCTCTGATCATTAAGTTATCTTTCAAAACACAAAAACAGTTATGTTCTTCATTATCGTTTATTATTTTATTCAAGTTATTAACATTTTCTGTTTCATTTAATGAATTAGTTGCTTTTTTAATCTGTACATCCTGTTATTTAGGAACATTATCTATCTCTGCACCAGCATCAGCAAATGCTATATTTTTAGCTTCTCATTACTTTATTTTTCATCAAATTTGGCTGCTTAAAGGATTTCTTAGACTGTCATTCCATAGTACAAGGATACTTTCACAAAATTCTGCCATTAATTGTTCAAATGATTTTTCCTCCTCCTTAATTTTTACGTTCAAGAGTACCATGTCTTTGTACTTCTTCACTATTTCAGTAATGTTTATGATCTCAGAAACTGTCATTTTTGCTAATTGTTCTTCAGATGCACGCAAGGTAAAAAATTAAAAAGAAACTGAAAATCACTACTTAACTACACATCTCCATCTGTACAGTTGTTGTTGGTGAGGACAATACTTTAATTGTCCATCATAATTATCAACCATTGTCTGGAAAAAATTCTTTTTACTTCAGTTAACAAAATTTCATTTTCCTTAATTGCCTGCAACATACATATCATTTCAGTACATGTCTATGTTTATTTTTGCGCCTGACATTGAGACCCCAATTTCTAATTTGCCCTTGCTCTGATGAATTCTTCTCGGGTTATCAGCTGAGTGGTGGTGTTGTCTTGTCGCAACGTTTCAATGAGTTTCGTACCCATCACTTCGCCAGAAGATGATGTGTACGAAACTCACTGAAACGTTGCGACAAGACGACGCCACCACTCGGCTGATAACCTGAGAAGAATTCATCAGTGGAATACGCTGAGAAAGACTGCAATCATATATATTGCCTTGGCTCTGTTAACTGCAATACTTACAGTAATAAAGAATTTTTGCAAGCTTCACAAACCACTTATGTTGCATGCATTTGCTCATTAAATACATACTAGTATGAACAAGTGCAGATAGAATAAACCAAAGTGATTCTTCTTTCTGTGAAAGAATTTGAAAATATGTATACTGAAATAACGTTATGATGCAGGTTACTTTCTTCAAATCAGCTCTGTAATAAATGTCAAACTTGTTTTAACGCTATATAACACACAGCAGCTTTACAACTTTTTCAGTTTGCAGATTAAACACTCTAGCTCCACAGACCAATAATGACAGATGACAACAACTTACTCCATTGCTGCATAACAGAATGATTCCTACTGCTTGTTGGCAATTACAAAGACATATAAAGTTTACCTACAAAGATATACATGTAAAGTTGATATAATTGAAGTTTTAAACCAAAGAGATACAGTCTATTAATATTTTGTACACAGAAACATTTTTTATCAATTTTATCTTTTTGAATAATTATGGAGACCAATGAGCATAATTATGATACTAAATTTAAATATTACAACTTGATAGTACCTATGCAAATAAGAAAAAGAGAGTACACTCTTTAAATTGACAGATAGCTCACCTGCATGCTCTCAGAAGTTTCTTTCCTTTCAGTTAGGTCAGTTTGTTTGTGTATGGCTACAGTATTTGATTCTAGGCTATTGTACTGGGGTGATTTTAAAGCTGAGACACCTGAAAGGAGATGATATGTGCCCCACCGATTTCATATCTGGTATCCATATCTGGTATCTGCATGCTAATACTTGTCTAACATATATATCAGGTGTTTCACAAACAATTACTGCAGATTTATCCCAATGGGCAATCAGCCCCTGTGGAGTGTCTGTCAGTGTCTTGTACATCACATGCTTCATATCCCATCACAAAAAGAAATCTTAGGAATGTAATCAGGAGAACTGGTGGGCACGGTATGGGCCCACCCTCAGGACCCAACAAGTTGATAAGGCCCAATCAGTTGGTTTTGAGTTATACCAGCCCACACATTTGTGGTAAATCTCTGTTGATGGTGGAAGATATAAGTGGCCTTACTATTTTTCAACTTGCAGACGTAACCATTGTGACTGTTGACTATTCCTTTTCCTGTGAAGGCACCCTCACCAGTAAACAAAACACACATTTTGACATCAGGGATCTTTGCAATTTGGTGCTGAAACCATTGGTGGAATTCTATGTACAAGGGGAAGTCACCAGTTGGATAGGTCTTGTAAATTCTGATACTTGATATCATGCAGGATATTTTACGCATTGCTGTTGGGGTGTTTAGTTCCTCAGCTATGGTTTGTGTGCTAGGTGTTGGGGTTTTTGTCAATGTGCTGTAACACAGCTATCCCAAATTGAGCCATTTGCACACTGCAAGGTCTACCTGTTTCTGCTCAGAATGGTCTAAGGCAGTGTTCAGCAAACTCATTAGTGAAAAAAAGCCAAATGTC
Source organism: Schistocerca piceifrons (assembly GCF_021461385.2). NCBI lineage: Eukaryota > Metazoa > Arthropoda > Insecta > Orthoptera > Acrididae > Schistocerca > Schistocerca piceifrons. Next base: position 1,089,354,161 of record NC_060138.1, on the reverse strand, counting down.
AAAAGTATAAACATTGAAATTTCTTTTAAGAGCCAAATTTTTTAAATTCAAGCTATATAGTTAGGCACACTGTTATTAACATACAAACTACAAAGCAGGCCTTTGATAAAAACATTCTCAATGTGATTGATCTTTGTTCGCTGAGGTTCACCCTTCCCAACTCTCCCATATACACTGTTCTTTTATTCTTGTTTAGATTATCTTCTTGTATTCAGTCTCTCTATACATTATGTCCAAACCATCTCAACATACCTTTCCTAGCACTTGGCACTAAATTTTCTTCCATGCCACAATATTACCTAAAATTAACTTAATAAATTTTTCTTAAAGTTTTAAGGCTTCGTTACAATATTGGTATGTTGATTAAAACTTTGTATCATAATAAACAATAAAACATGTTTTTCATCTGGTTCTATAAGTCGGGAATAGTAGTTCAGGTGTTAAAAATCAACAGATCTTACTTCTCTAGTCTTTCAAATGGCTACGTGTGCTGTTAAATATGTTGACATTTTATTTTCTCCAATAATTCTATATCAACACAAAGATGTTCAAATTTTGGGCTCCAGAATTCTTTCTTTTTTAAATCCAGCAGTTGCATTTCATAGTGGCCAATGTCAGCATCAAAGGGAGAACAATTTAATTCTGTTATGGTAACATTCAGAGGCTTTTTTTTTATCAAATCTAATGTTGCTTTTCTGTTTCTGAATTTATGAAACCTTTCAAGAAAATTTCCCTGTATATTTGAAACTGCTGTTCTGAAATATCAAATCTCAATATCAGAATTACATTGATGGCATTGTTTCAACAAACTTGGAAAGTGCAGCAATGTTTTTCTTTCAAAACCTTGAGCAAAAAGAGATAATTTGTTTTCAGATGAGAGAATTGTGTTTACTTTACCTGTAGTATACAATTAACCTGATTTAGATGAAATACAGTGTCTACAATGAGATAAAATTTTTGAATCCCCGTATTGTTTGTTAGTTCTGGATAATGAAGACACTTTTCAAGGAGAAATACTACAATGGGGCCATAGAATTTTTCCATTCAAAAGCAGTATTAATAATAATAATAATAATAATAATACCACATACATTAAGACATTAATCCACTGAGAGATGAGACGATCAATTACAGTTGCACAGAACACAGTCGGCCACTATAGGATCCACAACCACACCCATTCTTGCACTTCCTCATTAAACTGAAACTGACTTTCATAAATATTTGAAACTCACATGGTGAAAGATCCAGTCTGCATGGGGGATGTTGCAGTGTTCCTCCACCAAATTGCTGAAGTGTAGCTTTCAGCTGATTGGCAGTATGGGTGTGGGTATTATTGTGCAACAGGATGATTCTGTCCAACAGAATTCTGACAATCTGAGGGCAAACAGCAAATCAAACAGTGGAAACACCCTACATCTCCCCCAGCAAAGAAATCCAAAGCTGACCTAAAAGCTCCAGTAAGGTCATCCTGTTGCACAAAAACACCTGCCCCGACACTGCCAACCCTGCAAAGGCTACGCTTCGGCAGTTTGCTTGGGAAACACTACAACATCCTTTGTACAGCCCGAATCTTTGTCTGTGTGATTTTCACATCTATGGCAACCTGAGGAAAGGCCTGCATGGACTTCGGTTTCAGTTGGATGAAGAAGGGCAAGAGTGGGGTGACTGTCGATCCATCAGACGGCAACTGCATTCTATGGAACAGGTATTGATTGTCTCGTCTCTAAGTGGATAAATGTCTAACACATGTGGTGATTACTTTTGAATGGAAACATTCCATCGTCCTACTGTGGTGGGTGTTCAGTTTTCATTTGATGCTCCTTATATCAATGCGGAAGTGAAACCTTTAAAAAAAATTCTCATAACCAACCTATCTTATTATATAGGTAAAGACTTGCATACTCATTTTCCATTTTAACAGTTTTTTTTAAAATTTTCAATTATTAAGAGCTTTAGCTATAATGGAGCAGAAATCTAAATCTGTAATTGGATAACTTTAAAAATTTCTTCTGGAATTGTCTGCCCACAATGTCGTTTTTTATGAATCATGTGATGGTAAGTAAATATCTAATAATTGATTTTTTCTTTCAAAATTGTAACATACCCATTTCTTGCACTGATCATGCTTTTTTTCTCATCTGTGGAAACTGACAATGAGACAGTTTCATAGACTGGAATATGATCTTTTTAAATGCACTCAATTACAGCATTTTCTGCTTCCTCTCCACATGTTTAACTTTTGAGTGACAATAACCCTATAAGTTGTTCAACACCTGCAGGTGAAACAAACTGTACAAAAAGTGGAATTTGCACTGCATCATTTATGTCACAAGAGCTGTCAACTGTATGAAGTGAAACCAATTTAAGATCTTCAACTTGTTAGTTGATTATATTGAAAGACGTTTTCACTGTTGTATCTGTCACTGTTTTAGCAAACAATGCTAACTCCTTAACTTTCTTTAGAATACCTGATTTGTTCTTAAAATCCTGAAATTGTTCTTTGGATGCATTAATAAACAACTTTTTATGTCACCACCTGTATATGGTTTTCTGTTTTAGAAATCTCTTGAGTATTCTCAAAACTTTGCACTATTAATAATGTTGGAAGAATGTAGTATTTAAATATTGGAAGATTATAGTAATTAAATAGAGAAATCGATTTTTCAACTCTTCTGAAGTTCCTCATCAGCTTGTTTTCCTTGCGTCGCTAACAGGATAGGTAGTACTAAATGACACATTTTTGGCTGTAACATGATGTACCAAATTTGATTTATTGTTACGAGCAAGTTTTTCTTGACAAATAAGACAGGTGGGAAGGCCATTTAAGTTTTTAATTAACACAGAAGTCCTGGTTCATTCTGCTTTAAATTCAAGGTTTTCATTTTCCAGTTTTGTTTACTTCTCTTTTGTAGCCATGTCTAAAAGAGGTCCTAACAATGTTTCATTTTATAGTAATAAAGCCACCAACACAAAATAATTAGAAATTGATGTCAAAAATACCTGTAGGATTTGCTGCTGGTTGGACAAATATAGGTGACTTCATGCTTCAAGTAGGTACATTCATCACCTGCGCAGAATTTGGGGGAAGGGGGGGGGGGATGACTATTAGCACTAATAATTACACAGTGAGACTCTTGACTGACTGACTGACTGGTTCAGTCAATTCATGTGTGAATCATGTGTACCTCTCCCACATGCTAAGGCCAACTGAAATTTTGTGCACTCTAAATGTGCAGAACGGCAACAACTGCAGAGGAAAGTGATGCTGATGGGGGAGCCTTGGAGAGGAGACAAATTGCTTTGGACAGAGGCAGGTGAAATTTCCAGTCATAAGTATGCAGATTTTGAAATAAAATTCCAGTGTTTGAACATGGGCAACGAAGATTCAGTGACGCAATACTTGCACGCCCACACATGGTATTTTGTGGAAGAGTCACACTATAGGGGTCAAAGAACTGCATGTGGCTCATGAGCTATGATTTTCCAACCACTGTTTCATAAAGGCAACCATCAACTATTTAAATCTGGCATCATTCTGCATACAGGTGCCATGCTCATCAACTGTTGCATCATGCCTAGCCATAAATGAGATACTGTTAGCTAACTTGTTTAGATTGGAATCAGTTATCAAACACCTGTAAAGATCAGTAAAAACTTTAAACTAAACACAGCATAACATAAACAATAACAATGTAATTGTTTATCCTAGGATGTGGACTTTGCTAACAGTAATGAAAACTTAACTTTCCTAGTAGTAAAATGTAAACATGTTGCAAAATAGATTCCAAATTTTTACTCTCGACTTTTTGAAATATTACAATGTTTTCTTGCATGACCACATTGACAGATAAGTTTTGCAATCCTAAAGAGAAGTCCATATATATTGTACTTCAATATAGACTCAGTCTTACAATAGGTACATAAAGTGGCAGACATAACTCTTTCTACAATATGGCTGACTCAGAACAGAATATCCACCGCACTTCACCAAAGATATTAATACGGCAAAGAAGCATTTCAAAGCATTTACAAAGATATAAGCATAAGCTGTGACGTGTATTGCATGCAATAGGAAATAGGAATTTATGTGTTATTGTGAAATAATATTTGCATAACTTTCATAATTATGTTTTTATTTGTTTTTGCTAAAATTGAACATAAAAGTATCAGGATGACTAACTATCCAGAGTTTTCATGTTCTTGCATTCTGAGCATATAAAATAAAAATATCAAGTCCTCTTACAAAAACTGAGTATTGCACAAATTTGACCAAAAGTGGCATCATATTATTCATAGGAAAAGATGATACTGAAAGATTCAGTTTACTCTCTTGAGTATATTTTGTAGAATTGTACAAGTTCGACAGTATGTAACACCATTATGAAAGATGTCCTTTGTGACTCCATTTTTATTTTGCCTCTGGAACCTCCATTACTTCGTTACTGTTTATTTTATCTCCACAGCCCAGTTCTATCTTTTATCTGCTGACATGATCATGGATTCTATCATTTTTTCTCATAATTCCCTATTCCTCTTGTACCCTCAATTCCCTTTTTTACTTCTCCTTAATTCTTCAAATATCCTTTCCTTACTTCTGTTCTCTTTCTACCTTATTGTTCCTTAAACTTCCTTTCTCACCTCTTCACTGCATCTTTTATTATTTCCCAGAACATCCTTCTGTTCATCTTAATTTTGGCATTACATTTACATCTACATCTACATAGTCACTCTGCAAATCACACTTGAGTGCCTGACAGGGCCTTCATCACACCACCTTTTGATTTTTTGTGGCTTTTCCTGTTTAGTTTGAGTATATTGAAGAACAGGCAAATAATAATAATTAATGATAATAGTATGTGATCAGTTTATACAAACTTTGCATGCTTGACAATGGCTTTTTGCATAAGGCCCGTTCATTGTAAATTGACCATGATTTTTCTGAAAATAACAGACTTCATAATTTGAATAATTCCAAAGCTTTGGTTCATACTGGACCTTGATGTAATTTGTAGCACAGGACCTTTAGCCTTGCCAAGACGCTGTTTATCTGGAACAAAAGCTTGCAACATAAATGAAACACAAGCTTAATTAATACCAATGTAGTCACAAAATATTAAACCATATAGACACTTACATTAATTCTGTTGCTGTGTGCAACTATGAGTATGCCTAGTGAAATTGCGTCTCCTACAATGATGGCAGTGTACCAAATAATTATCTGCAGCAATGGCAGAAAGGAGTCTGGTCAAGATGACTTCCAGAACAAAAAGGGTGCTGTCTTGTAGATTGCAGATTGTATTTTATTGGTCCTGTTCTCTACATAGCAGCTTATGCATAAGACATTGGACAAGTTTTTATTGGTCCTGTTCTCTACATAGCAGCTTATGCATAAGACATTGGACAAGTCAAGTTATAAATATACAGGCTGAAAGTAATTTCAAGGCATACATATTCAAGCTTACAATAATACACTTTACACGTAAGTATTTATATAACACATTTCATAAATTTAAATATTCTTCAATGGAGTAAAAGCAGTGATGCTGTAAATATTACTTTAGAGATTTTCCAAATATATTGACCTCAGTGCTAGCTTTTATGTTTTCAGGAAGTTTGTTATAAAGCTTAACTCCCATGTGAAAAGTTCCTTTTTGGCACAGTGCTGTGCTGATTTGAGTCATATGTAAGGTTCTGTTCTGTCTGGTAAAGTGCTCATGTATGTCACAGTTTTTCTGTAGTCTCCGGTCCTTGCCTATTACATTTAATTTAAAGAACAAAAGGGTTTCCATAATGTATACACACGGTAATGGGGGAATACCAGATTTCTTAAACAGGGGTTTACAAGAGTCTCTAGGCTTGCACCCATACAAGATTCTAATGGCCCTTTTTTGTAGTTTAAAAGTGCTATTAGCTGTTTTAGAGTTTCCCCAGAAGGTGACCCCATATCTAAGACGAGAATGAAAGTATGCATGATATGCATTCAATACTGTTTTCTCACTACAGCATGATTTTAATGAACAAAGAAGATAACATGTTTTGCTCAGTTCTGCATTGAGATATTCAATATGCTTATGCCATCTGATGTTACTCTGCAGCCAAAGTCCTAAGAATTTGGTTTCAGTACTATTACCAACTGGTTCGTCATTGATAAAGACTGATGGGATAAACATGTCCTTGTTAGGAACATTGTGGAATTTTAGAGCAACGGTTTTCTTACTGTTTATTACAAGCTGATTACTCTGTGCCCAGCTGCTAAGTTGTTTCGTGACCATGTTTACTGTCTGCTGTAACTGTTCATCGTCGTCTCCTTTTAGTAGAATCGTGGTGTCATCTGCAAATATGATTGTTTTGTGTGCATCAATATTTAAGCGTAGATCATTTATGTACAGAAGAAACAGAGGGGATCCCAATATGGATCCTTGGGGTACACCACATTTTATTTGTTTATAGTCAGATAAGTGATTAGATACAGTTTTTAGTTCAATATTTGTGTGCTTGACGCACACTGCCTGCATACGATTTGTCAGGCAAGTCAACTGAACTGCATAATTATTCTAATGTTTCAGTGGTTGCATGCCACAATCGATACGACTGCTTATACTAATTAATATTTTATGTAATTCTATATTTATATTCTGAACTTGTATCTATGTGTTTGCTATATATCCATGCCCATCCTGCAAATGTGCCTTTAAAACCTTCATGATAATTCTCTATCATTCCATTCTCAAACAACATGTGAAAAAAATGAGCACTTAATTCTTTCTGTGAGAACTCTGAGTCCCTTATCTTATTATGATGATTGTTTCTTCCTGTGTAGGTCAGCATCAACAAAGTATTTTCACATTTGGAGGAGAAAGTTGGTGATTGCAGTTTCATAAGGAGAGGATGGACAAGTGTAGTGTAGGCAGTCTCTTTAGTGGCTCTGCTGTATTTACTAAGTGTTCAGCCAATAAAATGCAGTCTTTTTTTGGCCTTCCCCACAACATTTACTATATGTTCTTCCGAATTTAAGTTGTTCATAATTGAAATTACTAAGTTTTTAGTTGAATTTGTGGCCTTTAGATTTGATTGATTTATCATGTTCCTTTTACCACTTGTGTGGATGACCTCACACTTTTCATTATTTAGTATCAATTGCAAATTTTTGCACCATATATCTTATCTAAATCTTTTTGCAATTACTTTTAATCTTCTGATGACTTTACTAGACTATAAATGACAGTCACCATCTGCAAACAACCTAATATGGCTGCTCAGATTGTTTCCTAAATTGTTTATATAGATAATAAAGAACAGAGGGCCTATAACACTACGTTGGGGAATGCCAGAAATCACTTCTAATATAACAATGAGAAAAATCATTTTTTGACAAAATAATTTAATTGGATGGATAAAAAATCTACTCAGCAAGTAGTGGCAGACCACATACATAAAAGAAGGTTTAATTATGAAGCTTTCAGAGCCAGCAGCTCCTTCTTCAGGCAGAAGGATTGAAGGGGAAGGAGGAGTGGTCTGGGAAAAGGGGTAGATTTTGGGAAATTCACCAAGAACCCTGGGTCACGGGAGACCTACTGCACTGAATGAGAAGGAAAGACTGACTGTTAGTGACTGCCCTGGACAAGATTTGAAAACCTGAGAGCTTAAAGTTGGAAGGCAGAGTACTGCTTAAACGTCGTACATGAATTAATAAGAGTGAAAAGCTAAGTGCATTGTATGTACAGAGGTGGGCGGGGGCAGTGAAAAATATACAGGTAAGACAATTGGCTCCTTCTTCACACAGAAGATCTATTTTTCACTGCCCCCTTCCCACCTCGGTTATGCACAGTGCACTTAGCTTTTCAATCTTGTTAACTCATGCATGATGTTGAAGCAGTACTGTCTTGCTTATTACCCTATCTTCCATCTTTAAGCTCTCAGTTTTCAAATCTCGTCTGATGCAGTCCCCAACAATTGTCATTCCTTCGCATCGTGTGCGGTAAATCTCCCCTGACTGGTAGTTCTGGGTGACTTTCCCAAAATCTTCTCCTTTTCCTAGACCTCTCCAGTCCCTTTCCTTCACCCCTCTTCCTTCTCCTTCAACCCTTCTGCCTGAAGAAGGAGCCACTGGCTCTGAGAGCTTGCCTAATTACAATGTTCATTTATGTGTGTTTTCTGCCGCTGCTTAGTGAGTAGATTTTTTTATCCATACAGAAATAATTTCTGTTTTACTTGATGACATTCCATCAGTTACTATGAACTGTGACCTCTCTGACAGAAATTCATGAATCCAGTCACATATCTGATGCGATATTTGATTTGCACGCAATTTGATTATAAGCCACTTGTGAGGTGTGGTGTCAAAAGCTTCCTAGAATACTAAAAATATTGAATCAATTTGAAATCCATTGTCGATAGCCATCAAAACTTCGTGTGAGAAAAGAGTTAATTGTGTCTCATAAGAACAATGCTTTCTAAATTGCAACAACTTTACTTAATACTTATCACATCATCTGGAACCCACAAAGTGAAAAAAAATTCAGCCTCAAGAATCTAACCGTAGAGGTGACGAACTGCAGCCAACAACAAGAAAATGGACATAAGAAAAAAAGTTATTTATTTATTTGTCCAAGCATCATTTTAGTACTTTGGGCCAGTTTTTCATGTTTTCACTTGCATATTAATTAATAAAAAATATAATAAATGGATTATCAATGTCAACATTGAGTTTTAACCAATTAACAAAGTACAAAGAAGTAACTGTATCAACTTTTTTTGAAGAAATTATCTATTTTTATTTTTAATGTAGCCCCTGCTTGGGGCTACTTTGGACCACTCACTTATTTTAATACAAACCGAATACAAATCAAATGTTGCACGATTGTAACCCCTTACACAATGATCAGGTAATGAAATGACAATACAAAATAGCAAATAAAATTATTTACTTCTTGAAATGCCTATAAAGAAAACTAAATTTTGGATTTTATGTGAAGAACATGGAAAACCTGTATTTTTGTTCTACAGACTTTTTTAATGCTAATTTCTTATACCAAATCAAAACCAGCAATCCCAGGAATATTAAAGTGTCCTTGTTTTTTGAACATGTCATCCACTCATAAACAAGAATATCATTTTCTTCAGACCACTTCCAGGACTTTTTGGTCTTGCTCATACAGTCTAATGTAGGGCCTAACACTCTCCCATCAGGTAGTTTTGTTATTGAACCTGGATAGTGCTTTCCTTCATACATGACAATAACAAAGTCACATTCTTTCATGTTACTTTTGAATGACTCTAGGTCCGGTGCCAGTGGTGCTTCCTTGATAGGCTTGATGGTACGAAATTCTACATCAAAATCTACAGATTCACTTTTGGTTAAAGAAGGGTGTGAGCCACCGCCAGAAGCATTGTCATCATGAAGATTGTAAGAACTAGAGTTATCTTGTTCTACAGACTTTTTTAATGCTAATTTCTTATACTAAATCAAAACCAGCAATCCCAGGAATATTAAAGTGTCCTTGTTTCTTGAACATGTCATCCACTCATAAACAAGAATATCATTTTCTTCAGACCACTTCCAGGACTTTTTGGTCTTGCTCATACAGTCTAATGTAGGGCCTAACACTCCCCCATCAGGTAGTTTTGTTATTGAACCTGGATAGTGCTTTCCTTCATACATGACAATAACAAAGTCATATTCTTTCAAGTTACTTTTGAATGACTCTAGGTCCGGTGCCGGTGGTGCTTCCTTGATAGGCTTGATGGTACGAAATTCTACATCAAAATCTACAGATTCACTTTCGGTTAAAGAAAGGTGTGAGCCACCACCAGAAGCATTGTCATCATGAAGATTGTAAGAACTAGAGTTATCTGATTCACTTGCTGGTTCTTACTTTATTTGATGGTCCCTTTTTTTCGCCTTAGGTGTAGAAGTTGATGTGCCTTCAAAGTCCATTTCCTTTTCACTCGACTCATCAAACAACTCTGAACAAAAACTTTTTCCAGCTGGAACATCCAACTTCTTACGTTTCTTATTTGACCTAGTACATTTTGTCATATCCTTCCTTTTTCTGCAAAGTGTTGCAGGAAACATGCTACAATTACACTTTTCATAGGGCTGTTTACCATGTTGGGGCAAGCACCCCAGTACTTTGGTTCTGTCAAAAGGCATGATACCTGTTTTTTTAAATCCAGATATCATATTTTCCTTCTTCTCTGGATTAGATTAGAGATTAGATTAGATTTACTTTCATTCCAATTGATCCGTAGTGAGGAGGTCCTCCCGGATGTAGAACATGTCAGAAAAACAATAATACATGACAAATACTTGCAACTGAAACAAAAAAGGTAATTTACCTTCCACATGTCCCAAGTGGAATGATTGTCATTTTTAAATGAACTCTATATGAAAGAATTATTTTTACAAACACTAATGCACTGAATTTAAAATAAAATAAAAAAGTTTTTTATTTATAAATGTGATAGAACTACTATAATACTTATTTACAATGAAAACATTACTGCACTGAAATGGTGCAGAAGTTAGATTGTACTCTTACACACACACACACACACACACACACACACACACACACACTTATTTACAATGAACACATTACTGCACTGAAATTGTGCAGAAGTTATATATAAATCAGTTGGTTCTACTGAGAAATTCATCAATGGAGCAGAAGGAGTTGGCCACCAATAAATCCTTTAGGCTTCTCTTAAACTGAATTTCATTGGTTGTTAAACTTTTTATGGGTGCTGGAAAGTTATTGAAAACGTGTGTTGCTGAATAATGCACACCTTTTTGTACAAGAGTAACTGACTTTAAATCCTTGTGAAGATTATTCTTATTTATATTGATTCTATAAATTGAGCTGTTGGTTTGAAAAAGTGATATATTTTTAAGGAAGAAATATATTGGGAAGCAGTAGTTAGTATCTCTAGTTCCCTAAACAGGCTTCTGCAGGACTTTCTTGAGTTCACACCACATGTAACTCTTACTGCCCGTTTTTGTGCCCAGAAAACTTTAGCTTGGCTTGATGAATTACCCCAAAAATAATCCCATATGACATTATGGAATAAAAGTAAGCATAGTATGCCAGCTTTTTCATTTTTTATCCCCTATGTCTGACACAATTCGCATTGCAAATAGAGATTTGTTAAGACGCATCAGCAGCTGTGTGGTGTGCTCCTCCCAGTTGAATTTATTATGAAGCTGTAATCCCAAGAATTTAACACTGTCCACTTATTCTATCTGCTTGTCATAGTATGTTAGGCATATACACGTGGGACACCCCTTACAAATTCTGAACTGTATGTAGTGTGTTTTTTCAAAGTTTAGTGACAAAGAATTGGCTAGGAACCAGTGATTAATCTCCATAAATATTTTATTAACCAATCTTTCTAAGACTACACTTGGTTTGCTATCTGTTGCAATGTTTGTATCATCAGCAAACAAAACGAACTTGGCATCTGGTAATGTTACTGGTGAAGGGTCATTGATATACACAAGAAAAAGTAAGGGCCCTAAAATGGAACCTTGTGGGACCTCACATGTAATTAGTTCCCAGTTGGATGATGCCTGAAAGCGAAATACATGTCTCTTTCCTAATAACACCCTTTGTTTCCTGCCAGAGATATAAGATTTGAACCATTTTGCAGCATTTCCTGTTACAACATGATATTCTAATGTACTTAAAAGGATATTGTGATTTACACAGTCAAATGCATTTGAAAGATCACAAAATATACCAGTTACCTGCAATTTTTTGACTAATGAATTAAGCACATTTTCACTGTAAGTGTAGATAGCCTTCTCAATATCAGAACCCTTTAGAAATCCTAACTGCAACTTTGACAGTACGTTATTTGAGATAAGATTGTTATAAAGCTGATTGTACATTACTTTTTCTAAAATTTTTGAGAATGCAGGCAAAAGTGAAATTGGATGGAAATTGATGCTGTTTCTTTATCTCCCTTCTTAAACAATGGCTTAACTTCAGCATATTTCAACCATTTAGGAAATATTCCACTGATAAATGACTGCTTACCCAGATAGTTTATTATGTTACTTAACTCAGAATTACATTATTTAATTTACTTTGTTGATATTTCATCATACCCACTAGATGTTTTTGATTTTAAAGATTTTATGTCGAACATTATTTCTGCTGAGGTAGTTAGGATCAAATTCATATTATGGAAGTTACTTGAATTGTCTGGTCTGAGGTATTCCATAGCAGCATCTACAGAACCTGACAACCCCATCTTTTCAGTAACAGTTATAAAATGTTTGTTAAAAAGTTCTGCAACACTACACACATCTGCCACCAATGTATCATTTACTCTTAATGCTATTTGTCCCTCTCCACGTCTGGTTCTACCTGTCTCCTCCTTCACTATATCCTATATTGTCTTTATTTTGTCATCTGATATGACTATCTTTTCATTGTAGTATATTTGCTTTGATGTCCACATTACAGTCTTTAATATTTTGCAGTATTTCTTGTAATGTGCTGTAGTATCAACATCACAACTGTTTCGAATTGACAGATACAGTTTTCGTTTTGCTTTACAAGATATCCCTATTCTTTGAGTAATCCATAGCTTCTTTGTAGACTCTACATCTACATCCATACTCTGCTAGCCACCTGACAGTGTGTGGCGGCGGGTACATTGAGTACCTCTGTCAGTTCTCCCTTCTATAACCAGTCTCGTATTGTTCGTGGAAAGAAGGATTGTTGGTATGCCTCTGTGTGGTCTCTAATCTCTCTGATTTTATCCTCATGGTCTCTTTGTGAGATATACATAGGAGGGAGCAATATACTGCTTGACTCCTCGGTGAAGATATGTTCTCGAAACTTCAACAAAAGCCCGTACCGAGCTACTGAGCGTCTCTCCTGCAGAGTCTTCCACTGGAGTTTATCTATCATCTCCGTAACGCTTTCACAATTACTAAATGATCCTGTAATGAAGTGCGCTGCTCTCCGTTGGATCTTCTCTATCTCTTCTATCAACCCTATCTTGTACGGATCCCACACTGCTGAGCAGTACTTAAGCAGTGGGCGGACAAGTGTACTGTAACCTACTTCCTTTGTTTTCGGATTGCATTTCCTTAGGATTCTTCCAATGAATCTCAGTCTGGCATCTGTTTTACCGACGATCAACTTGATATGATCATTCAATTTAAATCATTCCTAATGTATACTCCCTGATAATTTATGGAATTAACTGCTTCCAGTTACTGACCTGCTGTATTGTAGCTGAATGATAAAGGATCTTTCTTTCTATGTATTCGCAGCACATTACACTTGTCTACTCTACTTTAACCTTGGTTAGTTTTGGGGGAAAACAGTGTTCAAATAAGGTAATCACTTTATTAGCAAAACTGTTATATTTTTCATTCATGCCATGAGCACTGTAAACATCAGTCCAGTGAATGTCTCTGAGGAGTGTCCTAAAATAATCTATTTTTGGCTTATTGATTACCCTCTTGAACTCAGATTTAACAGATTTTATATCCTGTTCTGCATTAACATTTAACTGAAGGAACTGCATCTCATGGTCTGAGAGGCCATTGACTATTGATTTTGTAATATAACTTTGTTCATTGGACTTTTCTATAAAGATATTATCAATGGCTGTTTGTGAGCAATTGGCTACCCTAGTGGGGAATTTTACAGTCGAAATTAAGTTGAATGATAGTGTTACTAACTCAAATAAGTTCTTATTGATAGAGTATATCAGGAAATCTATATTGAAATCACCAGCAACCACTATTTCTTTGTTTTTGGTTGTTAAATGGGCCAGTACAGCTTCAAGGTGGTTTATGAACAGATTAAAGTTACCTGCAGGTGCTCGATATACACTTAATATTATGAAGCATTTTTTGTGAAATTCTACTTCTGTTGCACATGCTTCCATATGCTGTTCTAGGCAAAATTTATGAATGTCTTTGTCCTTAAATTAATGACAGTTCCTGATGAATGTCTCAACTCTTCCTTTCTCCATTTCTGCTCTACAAAAATGAGATGCTAACCTAAACCCTGTGACACTTAAAAGTTCTATACCAGTGGTCAGATGATGTTCAGAGAGGCAGATTATGTCATCTGGGTTTGAAGACTCTAATTCATCTATGCAGATAATTAATTCATTGATTTTATTTCTCAGTCCTCAAATATTTTGATGCAATAAAGATAGCTGACATTTCACAGTGACTGAGCTAAAATTGGGTAGAGTTGAAATATTTGCTGAGTGTTGAAAATTCTTATCCAACAGCTGTTTAGGCTGATGTAATAAGCTAGACTTATGTTTTTGGTTTTTTCTCAAACTGAAGGTTTGTCTCGGTCCTAACCTCTCTTAAAATTTGGTTTCTTTCTGTCCTCCCTACCCCAAAAAAGGGTCTTTTCTGAACCCTATAACCACTGGTATTTTATCACTCATGACAGTGCCTCCCCCCTTTAACTTTCCTGCTATTTTCCCAGCCAGTTTATCCTTCCATTTCCTGTTGGTGTGAAAGCCATGCCTAGTATAATCCCACCTATTGAGAGAATCAACAGGAACCACACCAATGTGTGACCCTGCACCCGACATAAGCAGCTGTTCCAATTCCAAATTAACTCTCTTGACAGAAGAGTTCAAATGAGGTCGGTCATGGCGCCCAAGAACAGATACAAACTCAACACTAGTATGCTTTGATGCTGATGCAATCTTTTCCAGGTCACATTCTGTACTCTACCTAGGATCTCTGTCAATACTATTACCTGCCCCACCCACTATAACTGCAGTGTCTTCCATAGTGAAATCTTTGCAAAGTGATCCTAAATCTTCTTGTCACCTGCTCCAGACAAGCACTAGGTTTAAAAAAAATTGGTGATGTGGTATTCTGATCCTAGTTCATCCTGCAAAAGTTTGCCAATACCTCTTCCATGGAAACTACCTAACAACAACACTTTCTTTCTCTTTACTGATTTCCCTACATTCTTACTTTTAAATTTGCTGCTGAAAGTTTGTTCTGCCCTGTCTACACCTGCAACTGCTTGAGGCTCACCAGCTTCTAACTGAAGCAACAGGTCAAATCTATTTTCCACATTCATCACGAAGCTGTCAGAAAAAGCTCTAGGCCTTTTCCTCCTGTTGCCTGTTGACACTTCCCACCTTTCTTTACACTTCTCCCTCCTTAACTTTTCAAGATTCTCCCTGGCGTTGTCTAACTCAGGCTGAAGGGTGACAATTTTCCCCTCCCATTCTAGTATCTTCTTATCTCTACTACATATCCTACAAAACCACTGATGAGTCTCATTTACTTTCCCTACTCCCACGCCACTACAGTCAGCCACATGGAGGACACTACAGCACCCGTCACACCAAAGCCCCGACCTAACAATTCTATGACAAGTCAAGCACTTTTCACTCATGATAAACGTAATAATTTATTAAGAATAAGTCAGTTAAATTACAGATAAACACGAAAATATGGTTCCACAGATTTGGCCTATTCGCAACTGAGTGTAAACAAAAATAACAGTGCACAGTTTCTGAAAGAACAACTTAAAGTTTACGCTACTTTCCAGAAATGTGAGTTAAATAATGAAGGGGTATGCTACAGTTAAATTGCTGGAGAGAGCAAAGAACAACTAAACGAAATTCTATAGATTTGATGCGGCAAAACATAAACAGAAAATTCGACTGTATGATCTTTTTGCATTTCCTGCTATATTATGTAAATAAAAATGAAACCTTTAATGGTACACTTAAAAGGCACTGTATTTGTATTGTACTGTATTTTAACCAGGGACCTAGAAACGACGGAGAGGCTCCGTCCCCGCCACAGCCACAGTGTCCACAACCCACGACAACTACCACAGTCCACTTCACCACTCCGCCGCCCTACACCGAACCCAGGGTTATTGTGTGGTTCAACCCCCAGTGGACCCCCAGGGAACGTCTCACACCAGACGAGTGTAGCCCCTATATTTGCATGTTATAGTAATGGTGGTGTACGCGTACGTGGAGAACTTGTTTGCACAGCAATCGCCGACATAGTGTAACTGAGGCAGAATAAGGGGAACCAGTCCGCATTCGCTGAGGCAGATGGAAAACCACCTAAAAACCACCCACAGACTGGCTGGTTCACCGGACCTCGCCACAAATCCGCCGGGCGGATTCGTGCCGGGGACCAGGCGCTTCTTCCCACCCGTAAAGACGTGCTTTAGACGCACCACCAACTGAGCGGGCCCTTAAAAGGCACACTAATATACCTATTTACCATGTAATCAGTACTAAACTATATGTTTTTGTAATCTAAAATGACTTATCTTTACGATAACACTAAAACTTGGGCTAGTCGCCTGGCTGCAGGGCTGCAGGCTGCTACATACAAACAATCAACCAGCTGTTTTAGCAGTTTAGGAAACTGATCCTTGGGCAAGCCTGTCATTGACTTGTTTTTTTTTTCCTTCCACAAAGTCAATATCTTATGCCACTCCCTTTTCATAGGCCACAGTGGGTGACATCCAGCAGTTGGGTGATATGTGTCGAGTTCGGTGGCAGACACACAAACTTCACATCATTATCCTCACAAGGTTTTACAATTTCTAATTTGATATGGGAACTTAAGTAGTCCCAAAACACAACCTTGACACCAGGCAGCTTTTTCAACTGAGGAAGTAAGGTGCTCATAAACCACTCTTTGAATGTCCTCGAATCAAACCACGCACTTTTTGTTTTGTTGTACCTGCATCCCACAGGACCACCTTCAGTCTATGTAGACCATAAGTGCTCAGACTTAGACACCACATAGGGTGGTAACATCCCTCAACAGCCACTTCCACAAAACTTTAAAGAAATACAAGACTTCATTGGTTACATTTTGCGTTCAACATACTTCTGCCCCCTTTTACAAATGATCTTGCTTGCTCCAGGGTCATCTCGCAGGTTCGTCTCATCATAATTCCATATGTTCTCATCTGGAATGTTACTGAGAATAGTTTGTATGTTGTGAAAATAAACATTGACTACCATTTCATCAATAGCAGCCCTTACTTGTTTAATGTTGCTTGCTGTACACATCGTTAACTCAGGGTGACATTTTCTAAATGATGCTGCCCAATGGGGACCTGGAAAGTTGTTTTTAAAACTCTTTACTATACATCCCTGTTATTTAT
Organism: Schistocerca piceifrons; assembly: GCF_021461385.2. Lineage (NCBI taxonomy): Eukaryota > Metazoa > Arthropoda > Insecta > Orthoptera > Acrididae > Schistocerca > Schistocerca piceifrons. Next base: position 1,089,337,005 of record NC_060138.1, on the reverse strand, counting down.
TATTGTGCTTCTAGGTACATTTTAATACTGACTTGCACTTCGTTGTGTTCTTAATCCACTTTGTATGCCCTTCAAACAACCTTCCAAGGTCTCAGCATTATAATCAATGTACTTCCTTGAACCTGGCTTTCTCTGCAATCAGAAATTCGAACAAAAAGAACCAAAATAATATTGCACAACAGTAACATATACAACAATGTTAGTAAAACTATTTTTGTTTTTAATTTGGAAGTAAAAATCGTATTTATAAATTGATGGGGCTGCTTTAGTCCAAATTGGGCCTGGTGCAAAGTAGCCCTGAAAAACTAGTTTTTAGATGAAGTTAAGAAAAAGTTAAACATGTACTGTTTAAAAAAAGAATAAGGAAAAACAATTACACATTGGTAACAGATTATGAAAGAGAGTATTTTGACACTTACCCTATTTTTATCTTGTTACTGAATTGATCCATGATGAAAAGTTTTGAGGTAATTAGATCACACATCAAAACAAAGGTTTACAAAAACTCCAGTGTTGCCAGTGGTAAAAATTTTAAAGTACCCAAAACTATTAAAATACCCTCAAGTAGTGTATAAAATATATTTTAAACCCAAAAATACCAATATATCTTGTTTTGTTTGTTCAGCACAAAAATTTAAAATTTTTTTTATGTTGGACCAAAGTAAACCTGCAAGGACCAAACTAACTCCAGTTGACGAAACATTACTTGTGCATGTGATGTAGGACAGTGGTAAATCTAGTTAATTTAGAGTTCTGTAGTCATTTTGACTACATTGTTAACATAATCAAAATGGATAATAAAGTAGGTTGGTGTACTACATTGCTTCTACATGTGATAATAGCAGTTATTAAGTGAGATGACATGATAAGAACAACATAAACTATATTATGAATTGGCAATTAGTAAAATTTGGTAAATTTGGTTTACTTATTATGATGTTTCATAAATTCAGGCAAAGAATAGAACAGTGGTCAAACAAGAACTGTTTTAACTTTATTTTAAATGCATTTAATGTTGGTATGCATTTTACGTAAGAAGGCAGATGTTTATATAACACAGTTCCAGTATGATACACTCCTCTTTTGCATAATTTTGTATTTACTATGTTCATGTGTAGGTTTATCTTCTGCCTAGTTTCATATGTGTGTATATCATAGTTATGTCTGAAGAGACTTTCCTTTTTAAGATGCTCCCTTTTGTGAAAATCAGTATTTTGTATATATACAAACAAGGCAGTGGCAATGTTTTGAGAGTTTTAACAAGAGGTCTGCAGGAATCCTTGCATGTAGATTTTTTATCACTCTCAGAATCTTTTTCTCTATTTTAAAAGTTTTTGTGTAATTTGTGGAACTCACCCAAAAAGTTATTCCATACATAAGTAGCGACTGTGCACTACAATGGTACATTGTCAGCACTGATGAGCAGCTTGTATTCTGAGTGAGGATCCTATCAGCTTATGGTAGTGAATTCAGTCTCTTATTTAAATTGTTTAGGTGTACCTTCTCCTTCAGATCTGCCTGAATATGAATGCCTAGAAGTTTTGTATGACTGACCTTCAACACATTCTTTCCTTATCCCCCCCCCATGATCCCCTTGGACCCTGCTGTTGGTGGGGAGGCTTGTGTGCTTCAGCAATAGGGATAGCCGTACCATACGTGCAACCACAATGGAGGGGTATCTTGTGAGGTCATACAAATGTGTGGTTCCTGAAGAGGGGCAGCAGCCTTTTCAGTAGTTGCAGGGGCAACAGTCTGGATGACTGACTGATCTGGCCTTGAAACACTAATCAAAACAGCCTTGCTGTGCTGGTACTGCGAACGGCTGAAAGTAAGGGGAAACTACAGGTGTAATTTTTCCCACAGGCATGCAGCTTTACTGTATGGTTAAATAATGATGGCGTTCTCTTGGGTAAAATATTCTGGAGGTAAAATAGTCCCCCCTTTGGATCTCCTGGCGAGGACTACTCAGGAGGATGTCATTATCAGAAGAAGGAAAAATGGCGTTCTACAGATCGGAGCATGGAATGTCAGATCCCTTAATAGGGCAGGTAGTTTAGAAAATTGAGAAAGGGAAATGGATAGGTTAAAGTCAGATATAGTGGGAATTAGTGAAGTTCATTGGCAGGAGGAACAAGACTTCTGCTCAGGTGAATATAGGTTTATAAATACAAAATCAAAAAGGGGTAATGCAGGAGTAAGTTTAATAATGAATTTAAAAAATAGCAGTGCAGGTAAGCTACTACAAACAGCATAGTGAATGCATCATTGTGGCCAAGTAGACACGAAGCCCATGCCTACCACAGTAGTACTAGTTTATATGCCAACTAGCTCTGCAGATGACGAAGAGATTGATGAAATTTATGATGAGGTAAAAGAAGTTATTCAGATAGTGAAGGGAGACGAAAATTTAATAGTCATGGGTGACTCGAATTCAATGGTAGGAAAAGGAGGAGAAGGAAACATAGTAGGTGAATATGGAATGGGGGTAAGAAATGAAAGAGGAAGCTGCCTGGTAGAATTTTGCACAGAGCATAACTTAATCATAGCTAACACTTTGTTCAAGAATCATGAAAGAAGGTTGTTTACATGGAAGAGGCCTGGAGATACTGAAGGTTTAAACATAGAATATATAGTGGTAAGACAGAGATTTAGGAACCAGGTTTTAGATTGTAAGACATTTCGAGGGACGGATGTGGTCTCTGACCACAATCTATTAGTTATGAACTGTAGATTAAAACTGAAGAAACTGCAAAAAGATGGGAATTTCAGGAAATGGGATCTGGGTAAACTGACAAAACCAAAGGTTGTAGAGAGTTTCAGGGAGAACATTAGGGAACGTTTGACAGGAATGGGGGAAAGAGATACAGTAGAAGAAGAATGGGTAGTTTTGAGGGATGAAGTAGTGAAGACAGCAGAGGATAAAGTAGGTAAAAAGACAAGGGCTAGTAGAAACCCTTGGGTAACAGAAGAAATATTGAATTTAATTGATGAAAGGAGAAAATATAAAAATGTAGTAAATGAAGCAGGCAAAAAGAAATACAAATGTCTCAAAAATGATATCGACAGAAAGTGCAAAATGACTGAGCAGGGATGGCTAGAGGACAAATATAAGGATGTAGAGGCATATATCACTAAGGCTAAGATAGATAATTTATACAGGAAAATTAAAGAGACCTTTGGAGAAAAGAGAACCACCTGCATGAACATCAAGAGTTCAGATGGAAACCCAGTTCTATGCAAAGAAGGGAAAACAGAAAGGTGGAAGAAGTATATAGAGGGTATATACTAGGGCAATATATGTGAGGACAATATTATGGAAATGGAAGAGAATGTAGATGAAGATGAAATGGGAGATATGATACTGTGTGAAGAGTTTGACAGAGCACTGAAAGACCTAAGTCGAAACAAGGCCCCGGAAGTAAACTCCATTAGAACTACTGACAGCCTTGGGAGAGCCAGCCCTGACAAAACTCTACCATCTGAGGAGCAAGATGTATGAGACAGGCGAAATACCCTCAGACTTCAAGAAGAATATAATAATTTCAATCCCAAAGAAATTAAGTGTTGACAGACGTGAAAATTACCGAACTATCAGTTTAATAAGTCACAGCTGCAAAATACTAATGCGAATTCTTTACAGACAAATGGAAAAACTGGTAGAAGCTGACTTCAGGGAAGATCAGTTTGGATTCCGTAGAAATGTTGGAACATGTGGGGGAATACTGACACTACGACTTATCTTAGAAGATAGATTAAGGAAAGGCAAACCTACGTTTCTAGCATTTGTAGACTTAGAGAAAGCTTTTGACAATGTTGACTGGAATACTCTGTTTCAAATTATGAAGGTGGCAGGAGTAAAAGACAGGGAGCGAAAGGCTATTTACAATTTGTACAGAAACCAGATAGCAGTTATCCAAGTCGAGGGGCATGAAAAACAAACAGTGGTTGGGAAGGGAGTGAGACAGGGTTGTAGCCTATCCCCGATGTTATTCAATCTGTATATTGAGCAAGTAGTAGAGGAAACAAAAGAAAAATTTGGAGTAGGAATTAAAATCCATGTAGAAGAAAAAAAATCTGGGGGTTCACCGATGACATTGTAATTCTGTCAGAGACAGCAAAGGACCTGGAAGAGCAGTTGAACAGAATGTATAGTGTCTTGAAAGGAGGATATAAGATGAACATCACCAAAGGCTAAATGAAGATAATGGAATGTAGTCGAATTAAGTCAGGAAATGCTGAGGGAATTAGATTAGGAAAAGAGACACTTAAACTAGTAGATGAGTTTTGGTATTTGGGGAGCAAAATAACTGATGATGGCCAAGGTAGAGAGGATGTAAAATGTAGACTGGCAATGGCAAGGAATGTGTTCCTGAAGAAGAGTAATTTATTAACATCGAGTATAGAATTAAGTGTCAGGAAGTCGTTTTTGAAAGTATTTGTATAGAGTGTAGCCATGTATGGAAGTGAAACATGGACGATAAATAGTTTGGACAAGAAGAGAACAGAAACTTTCGAAATGTGGTGCTACAGAAGAATGCTGAAGATTAGATGGGTAGATCACATAACTAATGAGGAGGTATTCAGTAGATTAGATTAGATTAGATTAATACTAGTTCCATGGATCATGAATACGATATTTCGTAATGATGTGGAACGAGTCGAATTTTCCAATACATGACATAATTAGGTTAATTTAACAACATACTTAAGTTAATATAACAACTTTATTTTTTTGTCTTTTTTGTTTTTCTTTATTTTTTATTTTTATTTTTATTTTTTTTAATTTTTTTATATTTTTGTTTTGTTTTTTCTTTTTTTTCTTAATTTATATCTAAAACTTCCTCTATGGAGTAGAAGGAGTTGTCATTCAGAAATTCTTTTAATTTCGTCTTAAATACTTGTTGGTTATCTGTCAGACTTTTGATACTATTTGGTAAGTGACCAAAGACTTTAGTGCCAGTATAATTCACCCCTTTCTGTGCCAAAGTTAGATTTAATCTTGAATAGTGAAGATCGTCCTTTCTCCTAGTATTGTAGTTATGCACACTGCTATTACTTTTGAATTGGGTTTGGTTGTTAATAACAAATTTCATAAGAGAGTATATATACTGAGAAGCTACTGTGAATATCCCTAGATCCTTAAATAAATGTCTGCAGGATGATCTTGGGTGGACTCCAGCTATTATTCTGATTACACGCTTTTGTGCAATAAATACTTTATTCCTCAGTGATGAATTACCCCAAAATATGATGCCATATGAAAGCAATGAGTGAAAATAGGCGTAGTAAGCTAATTTACTAAGATGTTTATCACCAAAATTTGCAATGACCCTTATTGCATAAGTAGCTGAACTCAAACGTTTCAGCAGATCATCAATGTGTTTCTTCCAATTTAATCTCTCATCAATGGACATACCTAAAAATTTGGAATATTCTACCTTAGCTATATGCTTCTGATTAAGGTCTATATTTATTAATGGCGTCATACCATTCACTGTACGGAACTGTATGTACTGTGTCTTATCAAAATTCAGTGAGAGTCCGTTTACAAGGAACCACTTAGTAATTTTCTGAAAGACAGTACTGACAATTTCATCAGTTAATTCTTGTTTCTCAGGTGTGATTACTATACTTGTATAATCAGCAAAGAGAACTAACTTTGCCTCTTCATGAATGTAGAATGGCAAGTCATTAATATATAATAAGAACAACAAAGGACCCAAGACTGACTCTTGTGGAATCCCATTCTTGATAGTTCCCCCGTTTGAGGAATGTGCTGATTTTTGCATGTTACGAGAACTACTTATTTCAACTTTCTGCACTCTTCCAGTTAGGTACGAATTAAACCATTTGTGCACTGTCCCACTCATGCCACAATACTTGAGCTTGTCTAGCAGAATTTCATGATTTACACAATCAAAAGCCTTTGAGAGATCACAAAAAATCCCAATGGGTGGTGTTCGGTTATTCAGATCATTCAAAATTTGACTGGTGAAAGCATATATAGCATTTTCTGTTGAAAAACCTTTCTGGAAACCAAACTGACATTTTGTTAGTACTTCATTTTTACAGATATGTGAAGCTACTCTTGAATACATTACTTTCTCAAAAATTTTGGATAAAGCTGCTAGAAGGGAGATTGGATGGTAATTGTTGACATCATATCTATCCCCCTTTTTATGCAAAGGTATAACAATAGCATATTTCAGTCTATCAGGGAAAATGCCCTGGTCCAGAGAGCTATTGCACAGGTGGCTGAGAATCTTACTTATCTGTTGAGAACAAGCTTTTAGTATTTTGCTGGAAATGCCATCAATTCCATGTGAGTTTTTGCTTTTAAGCAAGTTTATTATTTTCCTAATTTCAGAGGGAGAAGTGGGTGAGATTTCAATTGTATCAAATTGCATAGGTATGGCCTCTTCCATGAACAGCCTAGCATCTTCTAATGAATACCTGGATCCTACTATATCCACAACATTTAGAAAATGATTATTAAAAATATTTTCAACTTCTGACTTTTTGTTCGTAAAGCTTTCATTCAATTTGATGGTAATACTGTCTTCCTCTGCTCTTGGTTGACCTGTTTCTCTTTTAATAATATTCCAAATTGTTTTAATTTTATTATCAGAGTTGCTGATTTCAGACATGATACACATACTCCTGGATTTTTTAATAACTTTTCTTAATATAACACAGTAGTTTTTATAATTTTTGATAGTTTCTGGGTCACTACTCTGTCTTGCTGTCAGATACATTTCCCTTTTCCGGTTACAAGATATTTTTATACCCTTAGTAAGCCATGGTTTGTTACAAGGTTTCTTACGAGTATATTTAACTATTTTCTTGGGGAAGCAGTTTTCAAATGCATTTACAAAAATGTCATGAAATAAATTATATTTTAAATTGGCATCAGGTTCACGGTACACCTCATCCCAGTCTAACTGCTGTAGGCTTTCCCTGAAATTTGCAATTGTTAAATCGTTGACTGAACGTACTACTTTGGAGGACTGTTTAGTATTGCTGAATGGAGCTATGTCATATATTGTAACTAGCTGTGCACCATGATCAGAAAGACCATTCTCAACAGGCTGAGCATTTATCTGGTTAAACTTATCTTGGTCTATAAAGAAGTTATCTATCAGTGAGCTGCTATCCTTTACCACCCGAGTAGGAAAATCAATAACGGGTGCCAAATTGAAAGAACCGAGTAATACTTCAAGGTCATTTTTCCTATTACCCTCTTTCAGAGAATCTACATTGAAGTCCCCACAAATAATAATTTGCTTCCCCCTGTCTGACAGATAGCACAACAAGGAGTCCAAATTTTTCAGAAATAGATGAAAATTTCCTGATGGGGACCTATATACAGTTACAATTATAAATGTGCCTTTATTTAATTTAAGCTCACAGGCACATGCTTCTATATGTTTCTCTACACAAAACTTTTTTGTTTCTATACTTTTTGCACAATGATAACTTTTGACATATATGGCAACTCCTCCTTTCTCCATATTTTCTCTCATTACATGTGCAGAGAGCTTATAACCACTTACATTTACCTTATCCATATCAGTAACAATGTGATGCTCAGACAGGCATAGTATATCTATTTCATTCTCAGCTTCTGAATCTTCTAAACAAACCAGAAGCTCATCTACTTTATTCTTTAAACTACCAATATTTTGATGAAATATACTTAGATTATTTTTAATTATACTTTTATGAGAACCTTTCCTTATTCTAACATTTGGGGAGAAGAGAAATTTGTTGCACAACTTGACTAGAAGAAGGGATCGGGTGGTAGGACATATTCTGGGGCATCAAGGAATCATCAGTTTAGTATTCGAGGGCAGCATGGAGGGTAAAAATTGCAGAGGGAGACCAAGAGATCAATACATTAAGCAGATTCAGAAGGATGTAGGTTGCAGTAGATACTGGGAGATGAAGAGGCTTGCACGGGATAGAGTAGCATGGAGAGATCTGCATCAAACCAGTCTCTGGACTGAAGACGAGAACAAGAACCATGACCTTTGACACATTCTTTCCTTCGATAGTGAAAACAGGGCTTGCAGGCTGGAGGTTATATATGGTGTGGAAGTTAACTTCCACAGTTTTTTCAGAATGTATGAGAAGCCTATTGGTCCTGAACCAGTGCATTAAGGTATGCATAACTGATATTGCAGCCTCCTGTAGAGTTTCCTCATTCTGGCATTTAATTAGAATGTTAGTGTCCTTTTCAAAGAGTACAGTGGATCCATTATATATTTTACTAGCCAAGTCATTTATATATAGCAGAAATAGGACAGGTCCCTGAACTGACCCTTGTGAGACTTCATACTTGATTTTCTCCTCATCACTGTAAAAACTAGGAATTTTTTGTGTTTCACTATCTTTGTGTTTTATTTCTGTAATCTGCTGATGGTTGTTAAGGTATGACTGAAGCCACCATTAAGACTGGCCTCTAATTCCATTATTACTTAATTTATGCAAGACAATGCCATGATCAACAATATTGAAGGCTTTACATAGATCAAAAAATAACCAAGATACGTGTTGCTTATCATCCACTGCTTTTAATACTTCATTTAAGAAGGCAAAATTTGCTGTCTGAGTTGACTTTCCAGCTATGAACCCATGTTGGGAGTCATTTATAAACCTCACTTTACTTAAGAAAACTTTTAATCTTCTAAGGAACATTTTTTCCATAATTTTGCTGAAGCCTGACAATACTGAAACTAGCCTATAATTAACTGTTTCGTGTTTTGCACTCTTCTTATTCAAAGGTGTTACTTTTGCAGTTTTTAGACTACTTGGATATACACCAGTCTCCAAAGATGGATTTACTATGTCTATTAGTGGTTCCACAATAATTTTGTGCTAACTTTGATTGTAGCATCTGGTATCTCATCAACACACACTGAATATTTATTAGGTAATTCTTTTAGGATTCTTGACAGTTCCTCAGGTGTTGCTGGATACATGAATAATGTGTTTGGATGAATGTTTTGATCAGAGTGACTGGCTGGCTCTTCTTCAAGGTGTGTATTTATTAACTGCTGTACTGTATTAGAAAAGTAATTGCTGAAAACTTCTTACGTGTCTCGAAGTTTTTGAAACAAATTAATCTTTATGAAGAGACTGAAAATTTACTTGTGATGTGTGGGTGGGTAAGATTAGGAAGCTGTACAGCTTTCAATACAGAAGAACAACGGTTGATCCAATCTTTATTATGAGCCAGTTGATGGAAAGGTATTCAGATGAGGGGAAAGATCTTGTGATGGCGTTTCTTGACTTTCAAGGGGACAGTACAGACTTCCCTCACTGATCTGATTCATTTGATAGGGTGTTTAGGGAATGACTATTACTTTAACATATGTAAACATGAAGTAGCAACTTTCAATTGTTTTTGAGAAAATCAAGTTTGAGAATTATTGATATGCTTATGCTGTAAGCTTTGTTCACGGAATTCACAGCGAAGGGAGTAAGTGCTTAGTTTCATATGGGCAAGGTCTCTGGATCAAATATCACTGCCGGTAGTTTATATTTCATTCCCACAAAATACTAACAACAGATTTATTATGACTTGTGAAAAGTATCGATATCTAGTCATTCATTACTATTTTCCTAATCTTTAATACAAAAAAAGAGAAAGTATTTTCTCAGGGAGATTGGAAATGAAAAAAGGGTATATGATAACTTATCATCAAATCAGTGTAGTCATTTTATTTATATCATTGTATCTACATTTGTTACATGTATAATGGGTAACCTATGCAGCACTGCATGAATCAGGATAATAATGGTTGTAGGAGTATGGAAAACAATAATTATTGTGACATAAAGCAGATGGAAGAACCACCAAATTTTTGCTCGTCCATGGTGTTTTTGCAGTGTGTCTATAGCAAAACAAACGTTTTTTACGTTGATAAATGGTTCTTGGATGTCACACAATTTCGTGGTGTACCATGCATATTGAATTATAGCACTGAATATTGATGCAGATAACTCACCGAAAAAAGTAGTACCAGCAGCAAGATTCAATCAAGAAACCTCATGCTTATGAAACTAAGCACTTACTCATCTGTGGACACATACAAAATATGTAAGTACACCTAAAATTTTCAAACTCGGTTTTCTCAAAAATGGTCTAGAGTTGTGTCCTCTTATTCACACATGTTGGATCCTGGTCATGCCTTATACACCGTGTCAATACGAATCAAACCTGTGAGAGCAAGTTCATATGGTCTCCTTGTTAATGGAGATATACCAATAGTTTTCCTAGAGAAAATGTGCAGGGAACTTCAGAAAGAAAGTGAGATGGAAAACATACTACAAAATATTAAAGGCAACGTATGACAAAAGCTTCAGCTGTGTCCATATTCAAGTTGGAAGAACTGATTGGTTTAACAATGTTACAGGGTTGAGACCATAAAAAAGTGGTGTCACCATTATTATTTACAGTGGTGATGGATGAAATTATCAAAGAGACATAAGAAACTCATGGAGGAAGGGAGATGGAGTTAGTGTTATTTGCTGGTGATATTGTGCGGTAGGGAACCAACAGTAAGGACATACATGCACAACTAGATATTTTAAATGAAAGAGAAATATGGCATGAAATGCAGTGTGGAGAAAAGTAAGTGTGTGGTCTACATCTACATCTACATCCATGTTCTGCAAACCAAGAGAAGTGCATGGCAGAAGGTGCATCCCATTGTACCATTTATTAGACTTTCTAACTGTTCCACTCACATATGTAATGTGGTAACAATGATTGTCGAATGCATCGGTGTGTACTATAGTTATTCTAGTCTTGTCCTTATGATCCCTTTGTGAGTGATTTGTAGGGGATTGTAGTATATTCCTAGAGTCATCACGGAAGAGTGATAATACAGTGTGTGAGGATGAAGGCAGAAATTAGTAAAAGAGTACAACAGAGAAATGCATTTTACCATGGTGTAAGGTGCTTAGTCTGGGGAATGGAGGTGTCAGTGAAGTGCAGGGAAGTGGCGTACAAGACTTACTTTACATCGGTATTGACATATGCATCAAAGATCTGGACGATGACAAGAAGAGAAGAGAGCCAGCAAAATGAAATTCCTAAGAAGTGTGAGTATGTTAGGAAAAATTAGGAAACACAGAGTGAGGAATGAAGATGTTAGAAAAATTGGACTGAGAGAAATGAAAAGAATAGATTGAAATTGTTAGGATATTTACAGAGAATGGAAGGTGGACGAATATGAAAATAAGTTATGGAGGCCTACCTTGAGGACAAGAGGAAGACCCACACAAGGGAAACCAACTTCATCAAGACCAGTTTAGGAAGAAGAAACTTGGACACAAACAAACAGTTATAGAAGACAGAAGAAGAATGGTGAAAAATTGGGGAAAGTAGAGAAGTATCATAAATTTCCCAGGCTGACCTGATACTGAATAAAGGGGATAACTGTCATAATTAATAAGTGAAAGTAATTTTGGGACTGTACCCTAAATGCTCTCTTGTCACTTATTTTGTTTTCAGTTTTTAGCTTAAAAGTTCTTCCAAACTTTTCTGTCTACTCTATCCTCATTTCCTTATGCATTTCCTCCTCCACTTATCTGAAATAATTGTGCGCTTGTAATGTATGGAAATGGATCTTGTAAGCTGCAACTATTATTCTGTTATTATTTTCCATCCAGCTCTTCTCTTCTTGTCGTTATCTTCTTCTTATTATTCTTCTTTTAATTCTAAGCATTCTTTTTCAAATTTAACAATTGGGATGCACATTAGCTAACACTTTTTCAAGATGGTTTTGCTCTGAGTCACTCTCTTTTTTGTCCTTGCTTGTCATGAGTTTTTCACATAGATTACCAATTAATATTGAATCACACAAATAACTGCCATAGCTCCTCCACTTCCCACCTGAAAACTGATTTGTTTCAATTCTAGATTTTGATACTGATCCGTACCTCCATTAAAAAACTTTACAGTCTCATTAAGTCCTGTTTGAAATTGCTCTACAGAAAAAATTAAGAGTAGTAACTTCCTGAAACATAAGATTTGTTTTCTGCTTAATATGTTTTAGTTTTATGGTGTTTTCTGTTTCACTTATCGGTTCAGTTATCATGTAAAACTTGGTTGTAATGTGAATTCTAGAATGTGTAATCTTATATTTCTTTTTATTCCAGCAAGATCCTGTGAGACATGGGGAATGGATTGACCATACAGATTATGTCAGTAAGGTTAGTATGAAACTATTAGAAACAGCCGTAAGTCATTTAGATATTGTACATATGATGTTTGTAATGAAAAGTCTATTTTAAATACCTCTGTAAATGTTTCTCAATTAAGGGAGAGGAGAAAAATAATGCACAGGGGCAAGACAGGTGCCATTATCGTTATCTCAAATAATAAATTAATTCTCATTTAGTTCTTTAAAATAGAGTGGCCACATTTTAGAAGGAACAGCAGGTCTTGCCAATCTGAAAATGGCTGGCAATGGCCAAAACTAGTAATTATTCCTTGAAACTGTCTGTGGTTGTTCAAGATGAGAAAAGTTGTCAGAAAATCAAGAAGTATGTTTATTAGAGGTGCAATTAACAACTCAGGCAATAAAATCAAATCAATATGGAATGTTTTTAGAAGGGAGACAGGAAAAGTAACCACTGGGGTAGGTAGTACTACAATTAAAGAGAATGATACCATTTTAACCAACAGTACACAAGTAGCTAATGTATTTAACAACCATTTCTTAAGTGTAGGTGAAAAAATTGGTGAGAATATTTTAAAAGAAGAAGCCAAGCATTACAAGGAAGAGTCAGTTTTGAGAAATCTTAGTCAGATTAATTTTCACCTAACAATCTCTTGTGAAATAAGGAAAATCATTAAACCTTTGAAAAAAAAAAATGTTCTGTTTGAATGGATGACATCTCTAACAAGATATTAAAACATATCAAAAAACAAAGATGATGTGACTTACCAAACGAAAGCACTGGCACGTCGATAGACACACAAACAAACACAAACATACACACAAAATTCTAGCTTTCGCAACCAACGGTTGCTTCATCAGGAAAGAGAGAAGGAGAGGGAAAGACGAAAGGATGTGGGTTTTAAGGGAGAGGGTAAGGAGTCATTCCAATCCCGGGAGCGGAAAAACTTGCCTTAGGGGGAAAAAAGGACAGCTATACACTCGTACACACACACACACACACACACACACACACACACACACACACACACACACACACACACATATCCATCCACACATATACAGGCACAAGCAGACATATTCAAAGGCAAAGAGTTTGGGCAGAGATGTCAGTCGAGGCGGAAGTGCAGAGGCAAAGATGTTGTTGAATGACAGGTGAGGTATGAGTGGCGGCAACTTGAAATAGAGATTGAGGCCTGGTGGATAACGGGAAGAGAGGATATATTGAAGAGCAAGTTCCCATCTCCAGAGTTCGGATAGCTTGGTGTTAGTGGGAAGTATCCCGATAACCCGGATGGTGTAACACTGTGCCAGTCCTTGCTTACAGAATTTTCAAAAATCATTGAGAAAGTAATGTACTCAAGAGTAGTTAGCCATCTTAACAGTAATGGGATACTTAGTAAATCATAGTTTGGATTTCAGTAGTGCTGTGCCACTGAGACAGCAATATGCAATTTCACTGCCCACATAATAGAGTCTTTAAATAACAATATGTCACCAATAGGAATTTTCTGTGACTTATCCAAAGGATTTGACTGTGTGAACCATGACATTATGTTACCGAAATTACAATTCTATAGTATAAATGGAACAGCATAAGAGTAGTTGAAGTCATGTCTACAGAACAAGAAGCAAAAAGTTTCTTTATATGGTTTAAGTGATTTAAGGAAGCTTCCCACATCATCTAACTGGGGTGAAATTACATTAGGTGCTCCACAGGGATCAATCATGGGTCCCCTTCTGTTCTTGATATATGTGAATCACCTTTCTTCTTATCTGAAACAAGAAGCTAAACTGACACTGTTTGCTGATGATACAACTGTCGCTATTAATCCAGTAAAGAAACTCCAATAGAAAATGAAACAAATAATGTCTTTGGAAAAGTTATTAATTGGTTTTGTGCAAATGGGCTTTCTCTGAAGTTTGAAAAAAACATAGTACATCCAGTTTTCTAGTGCAAGGAACATCAACAGAAGTCAGTAGCCAGCGTAGAGCATACTCAGTTTTTGGGTGTATATGTAGATGAGAATCTCAATTGGGAAATTCATATTTTGGATCTCCTAAAGCGACTTGGTTCAGCAACTTTTCCAATCAGAATAATTGCTAATTTTGAGGCCATAGAAATTAGTAATGTAACCTACTTTGCATACTTTCTCTCTCTGATGTCATACAGGATAATATTTTGGGGTAATTCAACACTTAGGCAAAAAGTATTCACTGCTCAAAAGAAAGTGGTTAGAATAATGTTTGGAGTTCATAGCTGCCCACCTTGTAGGCATCTATTAAAAGGTTAGGAATTCTTACAACAGTCCCATAGTACATTTACTCAGTAATGAAATTTGTTCTCAACAACATGGGCCAGTTTAAAAATAGCAGTGACATTCACAATTATTATACCAGAAGAAAGAAAGCCTACACTGTTCTCTACTTAACCTATCCTTGGCTCAGAAAGGTGTAAAATATGCTGCTGTGAAACTTTTCAATAAATTACCAAGTGAAATAAAATGTCTGACAGACAACAGTAATAATTTCAAAAATAAATTGAAATCATATCTCCTTGACAACTCCTTCTATACTACAGATGAATTCCTGAATAGGAATAAATAATTCCATAGGCATAATATATTAATATATGCATTTGATGCCATTTAAGGGAATGGGGTAGGTAATAATAATAATAATAATAATAAAAGCTTGATTCATATGCGTATCTATTATACACGTGACATGTTCCACAGCATATGAGACTGATCAGTGGAACACGTAACTAACGTGAAGAAATTGTTTTCAAAATAAGAGACAGTACATGTTTGTCAGTAGAGCTCTAAACTTGGTTTCATTATGTGATGCTCCTATGGTCTCTGGAAGGGTGTTTAAAACATTTCACTGTGTTGTATGCATTCCATGGAAATGTTTATGGCTTTATGTGGTGATGCTGCATTGTGAGTATTGTCTCTCCAAATTCCGGCTATACCTGGCAACAAAGACAGATGAAGTTTCATGAACATATGCTGTACTAAATTCTTCTGCTGATGATGGTGATAGTATCAAGGAAATTTTGTGAAAGTAATTAAAAACTTTTTTCATTCATTAGGAGCCCACCATCATAGCCTGGGGTGTATAGTGTCTGCAACACTTGGATTTGCTGTTCAGCAGTCTCTCTCTCTCACAGTCATTGATTCAGCCAACACTGCACCTCATTGTTCACAATAAAATCTGCTCTAATTCTTACTTTGTACATTACTATTATAAAGAGGTTAGATTGCTGCTCTCTGTATAGACATAGCAGATGGGCACAACAACAAGACTGCTATACATTTGAGCTTTCAGCCAAAAGGCTTTCTTCTAAAGTAGAAACACACACACAGATTCACACAATTACAGCTCATGCATACATGACTACTGTTTCTGGTTGCTGAGGCTGGACTGCCTACAGCAACTGTGCTCAATGGAGAAGCAATATGTGCATTTGAGGGTAAGGAGGAAGGGTGGTGTGTGTGTGTGGGGGGGGGGGGGGGGAGGGGCACAAGAGGAGGGAGGGATAGCAGGGTAGGGATGGGGGAAGACATAGTGCTGCTTGTGGAAGTGTGCAGGGACTTAGTGGAGACAGGGTAGGGCTGATAGTGCAGTTGGGAAGTTTGAGGGGGGAGAAGAGGTGGGAGATGGGGGAATGGAAAGGGAGAGAAGTTGAGAGGAAAAGACGTATGGGGAAGGAGATAGGTAGGTGAAGGACAGGGACTAGTGAAGGTTGAGGCCAGGGGGGTGATGGGAATGTAGGAAATACTGCAGGATGAATTTCCACCTGTGCTATTAACAAAAGCTGTGTTGGTTGGAAGGACCCTGATGGCATATGCTGTAAAGCAGTTATTGAAATGAAACACATTGTGCTGTGCAGCATGTTCAGCAACTGGATGGTCCAGCTGTTTCTCTGTGTCAGTTTGTCAGTGGTCATCCATGTGGATAGAATGAGAATGTCATGTAAATATAACAGAAGGGCAGCTCGAAAAAGATGCTATGGGCTGCATTTTTAGGCTGCACAGCATAAAGAAATATTCAAACAGGTGAAACAGTCTAATGACAGCCATCTTCTGAATATTCTCTGCATGGGTGAGTATTTGGTGATAAGCCTGTTTACATTCTAAGATACTAAAGACAAATGTGCCAGAGATATAGTGGGTAAAGTCCTGTATGTTGAGTATTGGGTAACTGTCAATGATAGTACATGTTTTAAGGATTCTATAACTGACATATAAGAGCATAGTATCATTGTTTTTTGTGCTAGTTTCATGAATGAAGCCCATGGGCTTCTAAAAATTCCTTGACTGTTTTTTTTTTTTTTTGCCATGCAAAGTTTATTGGATGGTGGCTGTTGTGGTCTGTGCTGAACTGGGACCCAGGTATGGTAAGCATTTGGTGCACTGTACCATTCGTGATTGCACATAGGGAGAAAGTCACACATAGAGGGGCTTTGGGAGATTGCAGATGCAGAGTGGGTATGGGAGAAATGGACTGCACATGCACAAGAAGCACGTTACCGACTTCGTTGGTATGTGAAGGTAATATAGGCAGTGGTGCTTGCTGCAAGGTGGGCAGACGTGCGGTGAGGCTGTGTGATGCCTGCATAGTGCTGTTGTTATCGATGGATGGAGTTTATCACAGGTTGTAAAGACAAAGATGTGCTGCAGCGAGCTCATTGGATGTCATTTGTATCTCCTATTGAAACATGTTGTTGTCCGTCTGGAAGTGGAGTGATTCTAAGCATTCTTCAACATAACAGAATTGCTTCTGTGGAATTTGTTTAAGTGTGGCGACACAGTCAAGGAGACAGCAGTAATGTTTATCAGTATCAATATTGTGTCATTCATTGTTAGAGATGTTCAGGCATGTGCTGCTTCTGAGGGAGATCATGGCTGATGATGCCAGAGACTTCATGGTCAGTATCATATTAGATGCCCATGCCTTTGGCTCAATCAGGTAGGAGCTTGTAATGACAGAGAAAATATGCTCTGAGGATGGGTTCAGTAACTTCTGAAATTTGAAAATTCCCTTGAGGCCATTTTGAATACAACATTCAAGGTGCATGTTTTGAAGCCATAAACAGTAATGGTCAAATTTTTCATTGCATGAAGTTGAATGGCTGTTGATCCATAGGCTGTGGTGTTGCCAGTCAGGGGTGCCCCACTAATTTCTGAGCCAGAGTTGGTCAAATAGTATTGCGTCTGAATTAGGTTGGGGATGTAGAGTCTGTTGATATTCCTTGTAGGTGGAGCATGTGCTGAATCCTCAATGCACAAAATGAGGTGACTTGTGTGGGTGTCGCAGCTCAGTGCACCTGATGCTTACCATGTGAATATTTTGGGTGGTCGCAGGACAGACAACAGTTCTGTACGGCATCACTGAATTGTGTGTGGTACCAGTTGTAGTGCAGTGCAGTACCCAGCAGAGCATCATTGCCAGTTGTTTGTTGTGTTGTCTCGACTGGACAGAGCTCACTGTTGTGGGCAGAGGCTGTGACATTGCAGTTGGCAACCGTCTAGTGAAGTTGGGTCAGCTCAGTGAGGGCAGAAAGTGGCATGCAGCAAGGAGAAAGTGGCATGCAGCAAGGCTGGTGCTGGTGGCTTTGCATGGTGGCTTTGTTACTAGCTGTGTCGCGTAACAGCAAAAATTCTGTCTGTCAATGTAAGTTTATGATCAAATAGCTCCCATTCATTGCTGATTGTGGCAACTTGAAGATGGGGTAAGAGCTTTGCTACCTACAACAGCCAGAATGTGCAATCAGGTTGACTGAAGTTTGTAGCTGCCACCATAGTTGAGACAGCTTGTTGTTCATGAAATATTCATTGTATATTACATGTTGTAATTGTTCTTCCATTGTCCTGGTAAGACATTGTAGCAGTTTGATTTTGCAGTTGAATATACCTTTTTTTCCGTTGGCACCAAGATGATGTTGCTAACCATGTCATTGAGTTCCTCCAGGTTGGTAGAAGAGTTATGAATTTAGTTGTGTGTTTATGATGTTATAGTTGGCAAGGATGCTGTCCACTTACGCAAACCATATGAAAGGCTGATCCGAAGGAAATTGTAGAAGCTTTGGCTGAAAACCAAATCGTGAAAGGTTGAAATCATTGGTTGGGTGTACCTGTTGCCATGGAGGCATGTGCGGCAATAGTGCAGTTGAACATCCCATTGCTGCATCCAAGGCGATTGGTAGCACAAGCAAACTGTGCTTGGGCAGCTATGGCAGCACTGGTTCATAATTTGGCTGACATGGCATGGTAGAATCATTGGTCATAGTAGGTGCTTGTGAATATGAAAGATGGTGAGGTAATTGGTTGGTATGTGCCACATGTGAAGGGATGATGGTGGCAAGGTTGCACAATAAGAATATTGTAGGACACCATTATTTGGCATTGACGTTGTTTCTTGATTTGTTGCACAAGCGAGTGTCACCATCATTTTTTACTAGAAAACTTCATTAAAAGGTTGGATGCAGAGCACGGGGTGACATAGCATTGCACACATGGATGAACATTGTGAATTGTGACACACAGTGGTTGCATGTTGGCTGCATTGCTGTTGTGCAGTATCCAGTCGAGGACATATATGCCACAATTTGTGGTCATTGTGGGTCACCAATGTAGTCCTGTACAATACAGGGAACAGTACGATAGGGACACAACAGTGTGTGATGGAGTAACAGCACTTTATTTTCCACAGTTGATGTGCAGTGGCAAGACATGTCCGTGTTACAACAAGGCATAGACCATAATGTCTTCCCGCATGACAGGGTCAGAAACTATACACTGTGAGGTGGGGTCACTTATCACCTGTTATTTTGCATGGAGTTCCCACAAACTTCACAAACTGTTCTTTATCACAGTCACAGCATGACTGACACATTTGGCATCAAGAAAGGGTAATATAGACCATGTGTATTGTTCCAGGAACTTTCAAGTACCTAGGCGACTTCCATTTTCAAGTTTTACCATCATTTCAGTTTAATACATATATTTTAATGTGTATATTCTTTCCCATTGCTATACGTGACATGGTTGGTAATATGAGCAATCCATATTATGAAAATGACAGTATTGTAAAAGTAGTTTTACATCCAAAATCATGAATTCAATATCGTAAAAATGAAGATAAGTTCAAACACGGCCAAAAACCAGGTGGTATCATAGGTTTCTGTAGTTGAGAGACAATCCATCAGGTCACAATTTATTACAAATTTTCATACTAAACAAATGAAATGACATAAAATATCAATCTTTGCCCCCAGAATTTGGATGGGCCAGAAAATGCTAATAAAAGTGAGCCA
Organism: Schistocerca piceifrons; assembly: GCF_021461385.2. Classification (NCBI taxonomy): domain Eukaryota; kingdom Metazoa; phylum Arthropoda; class Insecta; order Orthoptera; family Acrididae; genus Schistocerca; species Schistocerca piceifrons. The sequence continues at coordinate 1,089,317,493 of NC_060138.1, read as the reverse complement.
GCAATCTGATTTTGGACTTTTGTAAATAGTTTGAATATTTATTTTAAAAATAATTTGTAAAATCATTTTGCATGATATCTAATGTTGCATTCTGACTTTTTCAGGCTCTCAAGCTTATTATAGCCGCTGGAGCAGACCCTACAGTAAAAGATGTTGTTGGTAGAACAGCACTCCACAGAGCACTTGGATGTAAGGAGAATTTCCAGTACCTTCAGAAAATACATCCTAATTTCAAGGATGGTCTTGATAAAAAGGGACAATCAGCCATAATGAGAGCCATTTCTGCATTTCAATACCACTATGATATCCCCTACGTGATAAAACTTCTAGTGCAGGGAGGTGCAGATGTCAATTTATGTGACCGAGATGGAAAGACAGCTTTGTGCCTGGCTATAGAGAAAGATGTTTTCTGGGTGAGACTATAATTTTAAAGCACTATTTATATCATTTGGTAAGATATCCACAGGAAGAGATGAAAAGCTGTGACCGATCTCTAAGATAGAGCTTGTTTTGTTACTCTGATGTCGTTGATAGCATTTACCATAAGTCATTATATAAATGTAGTAAGTAAATACATGTTATAATAAAATGGGTATTTGTCAAGTAAAGTATGTGGAATTGTTATTATTGGATTAATGAAAGGTGAGAGATTTTATTTATTTATTTATTTATTTATTATCATCCCAATGATCACATTTGTGATATAGGATTTGTCAGGGTACATTTTAACAACTATATAATATCTTTACAAAATTTGTATCTGTGCTGAATTCATATTAATCTATCTTATGTTTAATACAATTTACAACTAATAAGTATTTTTATAACATAATTTCTGATGCACTGATGTAATTTCATTTGTCACATTAACTTAAACATATATTGTTATACAGTTGTGAAGAGATATTCACTTATGCTGTAATAACATTTTTCAAGCATGTGGTTCTTTATAACAGTTTTAAATTTATCCTCGTTTTCCAGCTCTTTGATATGTTTTGGTAGTGCATTAAAAAGTTTGATGCCTTGATTACATACATGTTACTGGCTTTGGGTCCTTGTTACAGCTTGTATGTGGAGATCTTTACATTGCCGTGTATCATAATTATGGAAGTCTGTATTGGTTTTCATTTTGTCTTGATTTCTTTTGATCACCAACAGACTTCGGTGACTATCACAAGTTGAAATTTCTTTTCTCACTCTTTGTGCCTGTTGTAAAAGTATACATTCTTCTGTTGCTTGTTTAAGCATTTTTCAGCACCAGAATATCCACAACTTTCATGAGTGTACTTCATAAGTTTGTCAATATACTATTTTGGCCAACACAGTCTCCATTGCTCTGAGTCAAAATATGTTCTTCTAAATGGAATTCACTAGTATATTTTGTAACATTGGTTAACTTTCTCATAACTCCTTTTCCCAAAGTCACTTTTCACTAGTTTCCCATTATCATCACAATTCTGGTTTCTGCAAATGTAATTACAGATGTTCTGAATTACTTTGTCATATTTAATCCCTTTCAAATACACAATCCTGTACTCTTTGTCTTTCTCTTGCTCATGTTAGTTTCATACACCCCTATTGGCACTAAGACATTGTATCTGCAATTAGATTTTCAGATCCCATTTCATAGTCAGTAGTTTTAAGAACTTGGCTGATCTTGTTAATGTGCTGTGATACAATTTGCACTCCTTATGGCCTTGTGCTTTGAAGACACAATAGTTATATGCCATGAAAAGTAGTTTCTAAATTTAGAAATGCCAAGTGTACAGCTAACAGATCCTTCTTGGTTAGTATGTAGATTCTTTCATGTTTTTGGAGGGTCCTACTCATAAAAGCAATTGTCTAGTGTTTATCTTCCCCATTCCATAATCACTAGCATCATATGATACACAAAATGATAAGAGTAACTCTGCCCTCTACGTAATGTTGCAGTTACACAGAGCACTTTTTATAGCATCAAAAGATTCCTAACATTCTTTGTCCCATGACCAAATTAAATTATTTTTTTTTATAAATTATGCAGGTATGGTGCATTTATGCTCTGAAATTAAGGTACTTCCTATAATATTCACATATTCCAAAATATGATTTCAATTGTACCTTATTTTTGGTCTCTGGAACTGAGTACTGACTTTAACCTTATCAAAATCTAGAAGTTTACCTCTCTTGGCAACACAACATCCCAAACATTTCAGGTCATAAATGACAAATTTACATTTTCTGATTTTAATGTCATCCCTCTTGATCTCAATTTGTCAAACACTCCTTTTAGTAACAAACAATGTTGACGACACTTCTGACTGCAAAGCAAAATGTCATCAACAGAAACTTAATTTAGAAGACAGTTCCTAACCTAAAACATGATGCAAAACGCTGATAAATTTAGCTACAGAAACATTTAAACCAAATAATAAATGCAATACTTGTAAAATTTACCACTGTATAAAAATGATGTGTATTTCTGAGATTCTGGAGCAAGTGGAACCTGATGGAGGTCCAGACATTAAACCTAAGCTTGACATCAATCTAATACACTCTAACTTATGTGATAACTCATTTGCATCCCCAGGATGATCAATTTCTCAAATTTGTTCAGATGTCTAAAACAAATCTAGCACATCCAGCATGTTCTCCCGCTACTACTAGAAGGTTATTATAATTGTTGCTGTTTCTCTCAAATATACCATAAATTTCTATCTTTTGCAACTCATTTTCAACAACTGTTCTCCTTGCTTTTGGTACATTATATGGTGTTATTAAAAATTGCTCGTAAGGTTTAAGTTGTAGTACACATTCAATATTCTTTAAACTTCCTACTCTATTGCTGAACACATCCCCATACTTCCATCACAAACCCTTTAACTCATTTTTTTGTTCATCATTCAGACACACATTTTTCATTGACTCCTCTTCTTCATCTTCCAGTTTCTTGACTGTTCTCTACTAAATAACATTCATCTCTCACAAATGACAAGTTGTTCACGCTTTCACAAGCATCTTTCTTTCTCTTCTTCTAGAATTGGATTATGTTTTCTTTCTTGTTTAAACATATAACTATCTTTCTCTTTCAGTTCAAGAGCTGTACAAATCTATTTCCTAAATAAAATCTTCACTGTTTCTGGAAATATCCCACCTTACTATGTATATAGCTACATCTACATTTACATCACTAATTTGCAATTCTCATTCAAGTGTCTGACAGAGGGTCCAACAACTAGTTTTCAAACTGTTTCTGTACTGTTTCATTCTCGAAGAGGACATAGTTAAAACACACTCTAAAATCTTTTTATATACACACTTATTTGCATTATTTTATTATGATGGTCATTTTCCTCTAATTGGTGGATTTCAGCAAAATATTTTTGAATTTGGAGGAGAAGGTTGGAAATTGAAATTTCATGAAAAGATGTCTCCACAACAAAAAAGTCTTCATTTTAATGATATCCACCACAGCTCTTGTATCATATCCTTGACAATCTCTTCCCTTCTTTGAATCTTTTTGATGCCCTCCATCAGTCCTATCTGATAAGAATTACGTACCACAGAGAAATATTCTTGCAAAGAACAGACAAGCGTAGTGTAGACAATCCATTTATTGGATTTTGTATTTTGTTGTACTTTATTGATCCAAGAAATCACAATATTATACAATTTGTACAATGATATTGGACCGGTCATGTATAAATTTTTACAATGTAACTGGATAGATAAAAAATCTACTCACCAAATGGCAGCCGGAGAACATACATATAAAGATATTTAAAGGTATAAATATAAACTATGATACATTAATTTTAAATAATTGATTATTTTTGTTGATACACATTTTTACAATTTTAATTTGTTATAAGAAAGTCTGTTCATTATTACAAGAAGGTAACAGACATCACGTAGTGCTTTCACTTGGTAGGTGGGTTGTAAATTCTTTTAAGAATATGATGAAATCCAATGGAAGGTGGTGGAAAAAAAGGAATAAATACAGACAACTGCTTTACATACTTTAAGGAAGCATGCATATTCACCTTATTGAATGAAGTCTCTGTGAAGTGAATGACCAGTAGAGTCTCCTCTTTATACTGTTGATCATATAAATGTGCATTTCTTAATGGATTGCTGCTGCCATGTGTGCTTACTGATGATAGTTCATGCACAGCACATTTCACCACTGCTATCTCCAGTTGCAGGGCTTTGACCCAAGTACATATTTGCTCACATCACTGCAGGATGTCATGCTTTAACTCAATCTTAATCTGCAACAAATCGTTTTCACTAAAACATTAGAGGCACTGTACTCACCCACCCTCCTTGACTCATGCTTTGCGCAACAGGATATAATTCAGTGTTGAGCAATTCATTAATTTGTAGCTCTTGTGTCCTCAACCAGGACAAAAAGTCATTCACAGATTCCTTGCACTGTTCAATAAAATTTCTTCTGAGCTTATCCTCTAGCTCCACAACTAAATTTTAAAATCAAATTGTGAGCTGTTGAACTAATGTTTCCATTGTAGTTTTCACCATTTTTAGTGAGCTCACATCACTTGATAATTGTGGTATCATGTCTGGTAAAACTTTATACACATCTTTTAATGCTGTAATTTCAGAACATATTGCCAAGAAATTCGAGGTGATCTGATTGGTATGTTCTTTCACAACCTGACCAAGCACTGATTTGATTTGATCCAATTGTTCTTTCGAAACTTTATGAAAATTCTCTTCCATCCACATCTGTAAACCATGTGCTGAATGGTCACTCTTCATCATAGTCTCTAACTTCTGATATAGCATTGTGAATGGAACTGCTATTGTAAATGTTTGCAGAACTGTTTTGATTGTGGGTGGATCCACTTGCACATCTGTCTCACTGGTGGCCACGTCTACATTTTCAATGGTTGACTCTCCCACACTGCCATTTTCAACATTTTCCTAATTTTGTATTTCATCTGCTTGATCCACATTTTGTACTCAGCCAGTTTTTGTCCTGATGCAGTTAGTAATTTTGAGAAATAATATTATTCACTTCACTTACATTTGCATACATATAAGTAATGCGGTTAGCAACACCAAAATTCTTCCTGAACTTTCAAGAAGAGGCATGCAACATTACTAGTCAAGACAACATTACGTCAACATTTTAACTTAGCATTGTACAGTAGTGGCTATCATAATGCCACGATCCCTGAGAACCTTACAATTACCATAATTAAAATTTTTAGAATTGCCAGTTAAAAAATTAATGATGTATGTGTTACATATACCCTGCTGAACCGCAAGATCCATGGCATCTGCTGGCAAGCAATAAAACAAAGACATACTTACTGTGTATTTTTGGTGTGATGACCAGAGTAATTTAGTAGTAATGCCACATAATTTTCCTTTTCTTTCAGTAAATGTAAATAAATATTCCTGATTTTGTTCCTTCCTTCTCATTGTGGTTTATATTTTTTCATGGCAACAGGTAAAAGACAGAGAAACATTTAATTTAAGAAAAAATATGCTTTGCATGAATAAGAGTTACAAAAGCAATGGCACTATGTGGTTAGCAATTTAACACAGATCAATATATGTATTCAGTCTTTTTAGACTACTCAGTCACTATTGTTTTAGATTTTTGTGCTATTGATGATTATATTTCTTCAACAAATCAGGCTCTGGTAGCTCTTGAGCACTGTCTTTGTTTGAAGTCTCATTGTCTGTAAAATACTACTGTGATTTCAATGTGAAAGATAGTAATGAATATTCAATCAAACTTTGTGAAAATAGATATGTAGGTCCAACACATTAACAATAAAGTATTTAAATGACATGACATGATAAACATTTAGTCTTTTTGCCTTCAAACAATTTGCGCACAATTTCCTGTTATATCCATCTGTAATGTATAAATTCATCAACCAATTCGGTATTGTGATATCAAAGGGTTAGATACCATAACCAGCAGACATTGGTACTTGAGAATGAATAAATTATTATACCATAAAAGTGTAAAACACAAGATTTAGCCACATTGCCTCTTTCTACATCAACAGCAAAAACAGAAATAAGCCACAGGAAGAGGAAGTGTCTGCTTCCTTAAAAAATCGTTTGTTTCTTCAAGTAAAATTAATGTATCTTTTCCATAGACATCAATTCTACCTTTCATGTAGACAGTCTCTGAATTTTCTTTAATCCTGTTAATTAAACATTTACATCATATGCTAGGTCTAATACCCTCATGCTCATAAATTATGATGGAGTATTATAATCTGGTGCAGCACTCTATAAGAGTTTGCCAAGATATGTCAGGCTGAAAAGTGAAAAGCAACATAGGAGAAGAATCAGTACATTTATTTACCATTGACAGCAGAATAGACATTGCCTTTTATATGTTATTACACACATATATAATTACAGATGTACTGTAATTACAAACCTACAGTATTGTATACATATAATCATACACATTGAAAAACAGAGTAACAGCATAAATTACAAGCCCCTCCTTGTACAATGAACGAGGGAATTTCGAAAAGTAAAGATACAATGGCTCGTAGTCCTTAAATAGAACATATATTTAGAAAACATCATTTACATCTTATCAACTGGATTATTTGTTATTTTTTGACATAATCACCCCCGTTATCCAAACATTTGTTAAGTCGGTGCACAAGCTTTTGTATCCCACGGTCATAGAAGGTTGCTGCCTGTTGTCGGAACCACATTTCAACTTCATCTTAGATCTCTTCATCGTTGTGGAATGATCTTCCACCAGGATGTGACTTAAGGTAACGGAAGACATGGAAGTCGGTGGGCGCAAGGTCCAGGCTGTATGGCAGATGGACTAATACATCCCATTTGAATTGTTTGAGTAGTGTTTTGGTTACGAGCGCTGTGTGAGGCTAAGCATTGTCATGAAGCTAGTGGACTCCACTTGTCAGCATTCCCCTGCATTTGTTTTGAATTGCCCTTCGAAGACATTTCACAGTCTGGCAATATGCAGCAGCATTAATTGTCATTCCAGGAGGCATAAATTCCAACAGAAGAATGCTTTGTCTGTCCCAAAAAACAGAATCCATGATTATCTTCGCTGAAATTGACGTTTTGCATTTCTTGGCTTTTAGTGAATTCGAATGATGCCATTGCATTGATTGTTGCTTGGATTCAGGTGTATGGTGATAAACCCATGTCTCGTCACCTGTCACAATATAATCAAGGAACTCATCACCTGCTTCAGCATAGCGTGTGAGGAAGTCGAGTGCAAAGCCCATCTTTTCTTTTTGTGTTCCTCCGAGAGTTTTGGAACCCAGTGCGCACACAATTTCCTGTACCCTAACTTGATAGTTACAACATCATAAAGAGTTGCCTTTGACACATCCGGTATGATCTGATGCAATTCTTTCAATGTGAGACGTCTATTCACACGAATTGCTTCCTCCGTTCTTCGAAGAAGGTCATCAGAGATGGCAGAGATGGCATCATAGAAGGCTGACCTGTTATTTGTTTGTCATGAACATCGGTCCTACCTTCAGAGAAATGACATCACAATTTCATTACATTTTGTTGATTCATAATGTTCCCATAAACAGAAACAATCTCTTTGTGAATATCCGCTGGTCGCTGACCTTTTCCATGAAGAAAACGTATGATGGAGTGCACTTTGCATTTCGCGGGATTCTGAATCGGCGCAGCCATCTTAAACATGACCTACTCCAACCAGAAGCAACGTTCAACTGTCGAATGACCGTGAGGAGAAAGCTAACAGTTCAAGGTTAACACCAGTGTTGCCAACTTGCTCGCCAAAACTCTTCTGTTCCTCTGGTGTACGGTGTATCTTTACTTTCCGAAATACCCTCGTATCATTACATTTGGATTCAGTTATGTGAATTTTACTTAATTGTAATGTTAGTATAGTATGGGTTTTGCAAGCTTCAGACATGTAACAGCATTCTGTGTTAACTTACTTAAAGTAATTTTTTTTAATATTAGACTAAAACACTATCTGAATAGGCTAAAAGGAGGAGCACTGGCTTTTTTTACTGTAACTGTTTTTGTCCTAATATACATGTAAACATATAAAGTACTCTAACCATAATTCCTTAACTGTCAGTGTGAGTCATTTCACACTCATCATGTGAGAGTCACTCCAAAACAAATTCACAATATTTTTTTAAACATCCAATTTATTTTCCATGTCTTTGATATTTTTAACATCCTGGAACAAAGGGCTATATAGTGGCATGGTAGAAGTCAGGAGCTGCATATTTGAGTTACTATTTAGCAGCCTTCATAGCATCTTCAAATCTTTTCCTGCTTCTCCTAGTCCCACTCAGATTGCCAGTTCAGTCACTATTATGCATTTGTCAGCCAAAATCATATTGTGAATATGCTACACATTCTCAGGAATCTGTGCAGTGCTTGGTTCGCCATCATGCAGGATTTCTTGAATATTCACCAGATAATCTGCTTGTCCAATGACTAATTGTACTGGAGTCAACAGCATCATCAATGTAAAGTTCTGCAGTCCCTTATGAATGTTTGTCACTGTCTTATTTTTACAACACAAACAAACATAACATGCAGCTGCTACCTCAATGGGAAGCTATGATAACATAACTGGGAAAACATGTTGAATTAAATTTGAATACAGGTGGGAAGAATTTTTCTATGACCTCTGTGAGTAGCAAGGATGCAGGCCAAAATTTTAAGAATGTAGGAGAAGACAGATTGCTACTTTCTGCATTCTGGCCCTAGCTGCTGGAGTTGGTGGGAGAGGTGTGCTTGCTTGTGTGTATGAATGGTGTGTGTTTCTCTTTTTCTGATAAAGGCAGTAAGCTTTTGCTTGTTAATGTATAAACTGACTGTATCCACAGTCCTGCAGGCTGTCATTCATTATGGAATTTGTATGTGAATGAACTAATAAAGAAAACCAGTATTTTATTTACACTTTACTTATATCTTTTTTAATGTTTATGATTTTTTAGGCATTGAGGGAACTAATAGAGGGTGGAGTCACTTTATCATCTTGCAGAAAGGATGAGCTTACAGACATTCTCCACATGGCTGTGTGGCGCCATCAAGATGAGGTAATTTGGTAGAAATAAGTGTTATAGATCCTAAAGTTTAGTTCATAGTAATGTGTATTAATTATGTTTAGAACAACGGTGTCTGCTTAGTAATAGATATAACATGAACAATTGGAGAAGGGCTGACTAGTTACATTTTAGTGAAGTCTGGCACATTGTGAAGGCTGCACTGCATCCAAATATCAGTGTATATAAAAGTGTGTATGATATGCACATAATTTTGAAACAAGGAAGTACAGGATATAGGCAACTAAAACTTTCAAAATACAGTCAACATAAATATATTGATAATGAAGATAAAAGCTGCACTATGCCAACTAAAGATGGGTGAAAAACTGAACCAAATCTTTGCATAAATAACAACAATGTGGGAAATGATAGATTGCTGCTTACCATAAAGAAGACACGTCAAGTTGCAGACAGGCAAGATTAAAAGACACAAAGAGTGTCTTTTAATAGTGCCTGTCAGCAACTTGACATGTTTTCTCTACGGTAAGTAGCGAACTGTCTTTTCCTACATTGCTGATATTCCTACCTGGTGTTTCTATTGTTTGATTTTTGCATAAATAAAGTTTTCTAAGTAGTTACTCATTGTTGTATTTTTCAGGTAGTTTAGTGAACTACTTTGAATATTTAGCTTTTAGAAGTTTTAAAATTTGTCTCTCTTCACTAAATGGAATCATATCTAATATGTAAAGGGTGCTGACCTGTGGAAAAATTACCTTGGATCAGTAGACAGGGAAAGAATCATCTGCGCTGATAGACTTTTGTCTACTTTATTTTGAAAAAAGGGGTTTACTTTTACAGTAATATATGACTTTAAGGTATAGACTTTTCTTGTGCTCTAGTACCACATGTCACTGATGTGATCCAGCGTGGCTAAGCTAACATTTTCATTGGTGCCAGGTAAAATATGTTAAATAATGTTGTTCCATAAAATTTTGGGTGAAATGCAGGATGTCAATAACTTACTGCTTTAATATTTCAGTGAAGAATCTTCTGGCTATCTTCAAGAAGCTATGTAAATATTCAGTCAGATCTTGATAAGATATCAATGTGGTGCAGAGATTGGCAACTTGCTCTAAATGTTCAGAAATATAAAATTCTGTACTTCACAAAATGAAAAAAACATAGTATTCTATGACTATAGTATCAGTGAGTCACTGTTGGAGTTGGATAACTCATACAAATACCTGGGTGTAACGCTTTGTAGGGATTTGAAATGGAATGATCGCATAGGTTCAGTCGTGGGTAAAGCAGGTGGTAGACTTCGGTTTACTGGTAGACTACTGGGGAAGTGTAGTCACTCTATAAAGGAGATTGCTTACAAATTACTCATGTGACTGGTTCTAGAATATTGCTCAGGTGTGTGGGACCCATACCAGATAGAACTAACAGTGGATATTGAAGGTATACAGAAAAGGGCAGCACAAATGGTCACAGCTTCGTTTAATCTGTGAGAGAATGTCACAGAGATTCTGAAGGAAGTGAACTGGAATACTTTTGAAGATAGATGTAAGTGATCCCAAGAAAGTCTGTTGACAAAGTTTCAAGAACTTGCTTTAAATGATTACTCTAGGAATCTACTACAGTCCCCTACATATTGCTTACATGGGGGCCATCAGAAAAACATTAGAATAATTTGTGCACACACAGAGCCATTCAAACAATCAATCTTTCTGTGCTCCATATGTGAATGGAACAGGAAGAAACCCTAATAACTGGTGCAATGTGATGTACCCTCTGCCATGCACCTGACAGTGGTTTGCAGAATATAGATGTAGATGTAGATGTGTGCTGGCAAAATTAGTCTAACATTATTAACAGACATTATATCTCGGCCTGTCTGTGATTGTAACTTGCATGTTAGGGCAGTATTAACTAATAATATTGTGTCTTCAGTAGTAATATTTTCCCAGAATGAACTTTGATTCTGCAGCAGAGTGTGTACTGATATGGAACTTCCTGCCAGATTAAAATTGTGTGCCAGACTGGGACTGGGACCTTTCTTGCAAAAGGCTGATGTCCCAGGTTTGAGTCCTTATCTGGCACTTACTTTTAATCCACCAGGAAGTTTTATATCAGCATACACTCCAGTACAGAGTGATACTCTAATCTGGAAATAATCCCCAGGCTGTGGCTAAGCCATCTCTCCACAGTGTTCTTTCTTCTAGGGATACTACTCCCACAAGTTATGCAGGACAATGTACATAAAATTTTGAAAACGTGAGATGAGGTAGTGGTGGAAGTAAAGCTGTGAGGATGGGACATGGATTATGCTCAGATAGCTCAGTCAATAGAGCACTTGCCCACAAAAGGCAAAGGCCCTGGGTTCATGTCCCAGTCAGTTGCACAGTACTGATTTGCAAGGAAGTTGTACAATATATTTATTTTATAATTGCTCTCCAACATGTTTTTTGAGCTATAGCTTCATTTTCAAAGACTGTATACATGTAATGGGCATTACATCTGCTTATAAGAATATATAACTGTACAGAAATGAGAGAAATAAAATCTCATAATATATTATGTGTGTTTGATCACACAACACTTGTCTTCTGCATTGTTGAAAGATTACATATTTGCATTTACATTTTGAATGATTTAACATGTTTATGGCAGTACTATATGACCCTTATGATATGTACTTAAACCATGTTACAGTGATAATTTCTATTTGCGTAGATTGAAGAAATAAAATAATTCAGTGGCTGGTGGTTCCTGCATTCATCTACATCTACATCTACATGATTACTCTGCAAGTCACATTTAAGTGCTTGGCAGAGGGTTCATCGAACCACAATCATACTATCTCTCTACCATTCCACTCCCGAACAGCGTGCGGGAAAAACGAACACCTAAACCTTTCTGTTTGGGCTCTGATTTCTCTTATTTTATTTTGGTAATCATTCCTACCTATGTAGGTTGGGCTCAACAAAATATTTTCGCATTCGGAAGAGAAAGTTGGTGACTGAAATTTCGTAAATAGATCTCGCCGCGATGAAAAACGTCTTTGCTTTAATGACTTCCATCCCAACTCGCGTATCATATCTGGCACACTCTCTCCCCTATTACATGATAATACAAAATGAGCTGCCCTTTTTTGCACCCTGAAAAAAAAATCAGGTTTGTGTACAACATATGCCTACAAACATCAAGAGCATGTACACCCTGATGTGACTGCTGATTTCAACAATAAAAAATAAGGTCTGATGCTTTTTGAAAAGCCCACATATATGGGGGGAGTCAAAAAGTAATGGGACTTTTGCAGTTTCTTGTTGCAGGGCTTGGTACACTGCTAGTAATCAGAGTTGAAGTATTGTTGTCTGCAACAATTCTATCTGATGTGTCACTGTTATTCCTGTGTTAGTCACTGTATTGTAGCAGATGGCTCCATTGTCGATCAGTGCAGAGGAGTAAATGAGGGCAGTGATTTGTTTTTTGTTTGCAGAAGGTATTAAACCTGTGGAGATGTGAACAACTGAGGCCAATTTTTAAGTCATGGTGATGGAAAACTGATGAATCACAGTTGACAAATCCCCAAGATTTTACCTATCAGTCATGGTTCAGTGTATTCTATCTTACACAACAGTCTAAATCTTCAGAAAGTATGTTCAACATGCATACCAAAAGAATTGTCAGTGCACTATAAGGCACAAAGGATGGACATCTCTTGTAAACAGTTGGCCTTTCATCAATGCGAGAGAGCTGGATTTTTACAGAAAATCTTAACTGGATGAAATGTCGGTGCATCATCATGAACTAGAAAGTAAGGCTGTTAGCAAGGTTTAGAAACACCCATCAATACCAGAAGTTAAGAAATTTAAACATCATCCATCAGCTGGTGAGATAATGCTAACACTGTTCTGGGACATGGAAGATGTGGTAGCTGTTCATTTCACTCCAAGAGGCAATACGGTGAACAGTGAGAACTATTGTGATATGTTGTGAACTAAACTGAAACCTGCAATCAGATCCAAACACTGCAGAAAACTGTGGTAAGTGTCATCCTGCAGCAAGATAACTTCTGGCCATATTCTGCAGAACAGACTGCCAAAAGAATAAAGGAGTTGGAATTTGTTTGCTGGAACACCTGCCATAAAGTCCAGACCTGGTCCCAAGCAATTTCCATATGTTTGACAATTGAAAGCTCTCAGGGGAAGAAGATTTGCAACTAATGCAGAAGTCATTGATGCAGTGCTAAATTGATTACAGGTGCAACTAAAAAACTTTTTCTCCAATGGAATCAAAAAACTTGTGAAATTCTGGAAAATTTTGTTGAAGCACAGGGAGTTTATGTAGAAAAATAATTTATGTTTCAGTTTTCCATCATTAGACTAAATATTCCTTTTCTCAATAGTCCCTTTACTTTTTGACTTTCCCATGCAGTACAGAGGGAAAGAAATCAATGCAGTTTTCCTCATTAGCTGACTCCCTCATCATCTATCTGATTTATGTGTCATAGTAAACTTTCCAGGGAACAACATTATAAAATATTACAGAGGGATTGAAAGGAATATAGCTCAATTTCCTGCTTTCCCACTAAGTTTCCACTGTCTAACAGCATTTTAAAAATGTTTTGAACTGGAAGAAGAAGTTTATTCTTCAGCATGGGATTGCTATAATGTTTGACTGACTTTGATATTGGGCAAGTTTTCGACATGGGAATAATGTTGTTTACTTTTCTAACTCTCTTTGACAAGTGCACTTAAGGCTGTAAGTTAGATTTGTAGTGTGTGTTATGCAAGCAATTTTTAGGTATTTAAATGAATTTAATATCAACAATATAGGAAAAGACAGATTGCTACTTACTGTAAAGAAGACACGTTAAACAATAGACAGGCACACTTAAAAGACACTTGTCTAGAGCTTTCAGCCACAGCCGTCATCAGTAAAAGAGAGACACACACCATTCATACACACAAGCAAGCACATCTCATGCACACACGACCGCCTCTCAGGCTGGGATGCAGCTATCACACGATATGCAAGCAGCAATCTTGAGGGGACAGGGAAGGGGAAGGGATAGCAGTGTATGGGTGGGGAGAGGGATGGATGCTGTCTCGTGGAGTGTGCAAGGGGTAAAATGCCAACAGACCTCTACCACAATAACATTATGGTACAGGTACTTGATGTAAATATTGTTATTTTTTACATTGCTGACATATTTTTTCAGACATTTTAAATGTTGAATTAACATTGTGACACTTGACAGACATTACAGATGTGGGAAATAATTAATTCAGGTATGGTGGTCACAATAATGTTTGACTGACTTTGATATCAGTTTTAGAGACAAGTTTTTGATGTGAGGATTAAATTGTTTACTCTTGCCAAGTCTCCTGTAAGTTTGAAGTTAGATTGGCATGTTTGCTTTATAATACTGAATGCAGCTCATATTTCAGTGCTTGGATATCAGTGAGACAGGATGTGTTGGAACTAGCAAAACACTCGGTCAGTGAGTTCACTCTCGTTTATGCCTGCCTGCCTGCTTGTCTTGTGATACTTGACAACACTTTAGATGTGGAATATAATAAAACTGAGATTTTGTTGTGACTTGACCAGAAATCAAACTTTGCACACGTGTAAGTGCTTCTTTATGTAATTTTTGGATAAATATTTTTGGATATGGAGCAAAAAGTTCAGAGTTGGATACTCTCAAGCATCCTGTAAAGTACTCTGAAATACTGCAAGTTACACCATTTACATAGTTTTTGGTTGAATGTGGCACAAAATAATAAAGTAAAATATATATTTCAGAGCATTTTCTTACTACTACGCACAGCCAAAAATACTGCAAGTTATATCATTTATGTACTTATTTGGATAACTTCTGTTGAATAATGATAAAAAAGAGGAAGAAAAAGAAGAAGAAAGAAATCTGACAAGTCACTAATTTATGCACCTCTGATGAAATGTATTTTTTTTAACATGGTGCAAAAAATTCAGTGCGTGCAGATACTTTTGAGCAAGATCGAGATGGATGCATTATGACTGGATTTTTCATTTTAAGAGTCCGTAAAGTACTAAGCAGTGATTCGCTGCTTCATTTTAATAGAATGCTGTGAATGACTTGAGAAGGTGTGAGGGGGATAGGGTGGGCATGCGGCAAGGGGAGCTAAAAGTGGGAGGGAGAAATGGGGCAGGGCCAGTTCCACCATGTGTAGGTCCATTAGGTCAATAACACGGGCAGTGCTGAGACACCCTCCTCTCTAAAGCCACATGAACTACTGACAAGAAACTATGCTCAAAATGTGTGAACTTTTTTAGCTTCTTGTGTATGTATGTGCAACTAATTATGGCATGAAGGATAAGATATCAGTATCCGTTTCTTGATGTTCCTTAATGAATATCTTGCTCGTAAAGTCTTGTGTTTCACGGTAAAAAATGATGTTGATATGTCCTGGGTGTGATTATTTTCAATAATATAATTTGCACACAACTTCCACTTGGTTTTCATCAGGTCTTTTATTTTATCCATTTTCCGCTAATTAAACTTCCACAGGAGATAAACAGTAACCAGATTTTCAGACAAAACCAATCAAATTTACAGCCCAGCAGCTCACACCATAATGCGTCATACAACTGACTCCTCCTTTGCTTACAGACTCCATACTACTTGTTACATACAAGTCAACAACAAAAATACATGAAGATGCAGTTCAGTCTTTTACATCCTAAGAGTCTCATACAATTAACTCCTTCTTGTTAACTTTTTTTTCAGAATAAATCATAAAAATAAGAAAAATGACAATAACTTTAAATTATAATTATGATTTAAAATTAAATTGAAAATGATTTTTTTACCTTGGACTGTGTCTATAAATTCAAGGTGAAACCTAATTTCTGAGTTAGGTCATGTTATTTCATGGATTAACTGTTTTCAACTAAAACACTTAAATTTATGTCTGTTGTGATCACAAACTATTTCTTACTTTATTTATGAAGTTTTTTCTAGGAAATATTAAAATATAACTAAGAACACCTTTGTTACAGCACTCCAGAAATTCTATAGATTGATACATCACTGTCTTCACATCACTTAAATCTGTAGGGCAACTCTTGAATACACACTTTTCATTTAAATAATTAAAAATGTATCATACTTTATAACATATCAAAGAATCTAAAAGGAAGCAGGAACCTCCATGATTTTTATTTCTTGTGCAGCTTCTTCACTTCACAGGCCATCTGGGTACCCCCTTTCAGCACAAGTTTCTCAGAACTGTGCAGATGGAAATTGTCTCTGCAACACATCCCATGCTTTCTCTATCCATCTGACCTATACCTTCACTAACCTGGACCCACTGCCTCACCTTGCCTTTTCCTTTCTCTCTTCTGTCCACACCATTCCTTCTCCATCCAGATCATGGAATGAGTTCTCCTACCACTTTTCCTCTCTGCCCCAACACCATGTGGACACTGTTCTTCCCCCACTCTCTTCTTTTTCTACCTCCTGCCCTTCTCTCTCGCTTCCCTTTCTCCCTCTTTGTCTTCAACATGCTCTTGTTCTCCCCCTACCCCCTTTGCCTCCCCCCTCCCCCCTCCCGCAGTCACACTCCCGTCTCCCTCTTTCTACATCTCTTTTTGTTATATTCTGTATACTCTATTCATCTTGTTGTGCAGGCACAAAGTCATCTGTTTAAAGATATGACCCTTTCCCTCTACCCCCTCCTTGCATCGTATCTTACCCTGTTTCCACCTCCATCAGCTCAGGCAACTGCTTTCATTAGTTGAGTATCAATAATTAGTCTTCCCCTGGCTTTGGGAGTATGCATTTGGGTGTCTGTGTGGTTGTGTGTGTGAATTCGTGTACTGTTTCTAGAGAAAGAGCTACTTTTGAAAAGACAGTGTGAATACTGTTTTCTTTTATGTGTTACTGTGCTCTTTGCATCAATGCGCTATAGGTGAGTGGTTGCCTTTCCCTCATGTTACATTTTGCTCCATACAGGAATTTCCATTATTGTCAAAATTATATTTGGAGAGAGTGAAATTAGAAACAGTTTCCCATTTCAAATATATCAGCAGCACAACTTCCAAAGACAACACTGTTAATCAGGAAATACTCAGTTGGACACAGAAAGCATCCAGTTTTTACATTCAAATCAGAAAACTTTCTATGTGACCATGAAAAATGACAAAAACAAAAACAACCATATACCTCACTACTTTGTGCCCATTGCCATTATGGTTTAGAGACATGTAACCTATGGAGAAAGACTTCATTGAATTCAAGTGACAGAAATGAGAATTACAAAAAAAGTATGAACCAAACTACTAAGAAGAACAAAATCATAAATGAGGTGAGTAGGAATGTAGCCAGCATCCAAGGCCCTCTTATTAGTTTAATAAAGAAACACAAACTGCAGTGATGTGGGTTCTACATGAGAATGGACAAGAAAAGATCAGACATAAAATATTTTGAAATTAATGTCCAACACAAAAGACTGTGCAGAATGCTGAGAAAATGCGGGATAGACACAGATCAATCACGCAGGGACAAGAGGCAATTCAAATGGAAAGATGTCCACCAACAGAAGATCTATAAAAACAGGATGAGATGGCAAGCACTTGTACACCACACTGCAGAAACTCCAGATGAGAAATGATGATGATAATGGTGATAATATAGGGTATATAAATTGCAGAGGTAGATTTAGGCTCAAATACAGTAAGCAGGCTCAAATGATTGTAGGCTGTAATAGTTATGCAGAGGTGAAGAGACTTGCCTAGGATATACTAGCATGGAGAGCTGCATCAAACCAGTATTCAGAATTACAGCCTCAGAACAACATCAACATAAGGCTTTTTCCTGTTATTATGCCAACAATAATGGAATACCCACTTGCATCCATATATGTTGTGTGTCAAGTTTCTTTGAGTTTCTAATGATGTTTTGCTGTGCCTAGCTCATCTGTAAACATAATTTTAAGGTTCTTCTGTTTCCTGTAATGATAACAATATTTAACAAGCTCTGCACATTATGATGAGAAAGTAGAAATCTGTTACATCTGTTACCCTTTCTGATGCCAAGCTGCCATTTTTAGGCTCCTCTAGTGAATTTTGCAGCTATATCTTGAATAGCTCATTAGGTCTGCCATTCAAAGACATTACTCTAACACAAAAAGTCCTCGGAAAATACTGGAAATCACAATGATTTGACAAACAGTGCTCTGATTATAATTAATGTTTCTGGAAGACTATTTTTGTTCCTGCAGTGGTTGGTAATAGGAGCCTCTGAACCTGGAATCCAAAAGTCCTAATAATTATTGGAGTGTCTAATGAGATAGGCTTTTGATTTAATTTATGATGTATTAATGTTCTTATCTTTTGTCTGTTTCTATGGGCAACTTGTAATTTCCTTTGTCACTAGAATGATGGAATCTAGGTTGTGTAATAGTAAGGCATGGGAAATCTACATGAATGTTATATTTACATCTTTTATTGGGGTAATGCATTTCAAAGTCCATAAGAAATGAGTAAGGTTATTTACTGTGAGGGAAATTAACAAATAAATCTACTGCTGGTTGCTGCACAAATGTTGGCAGGAGTGTGTGACATAAATTCTGGAAAACCTGAATTTTACAAACCCTTAAGGATAGGTGGCAACTATCCCATGAAACCCCGCATATGAAAAGTAGTCAGAGAGGGATATACTACTGCCTGCTACATACCGCTCCAATAGAGACAATGAAGACAAGATTGCACTAATTATCATGCATGTGAAGGCATTTAAGCACTCTTCTCACGCTCCATACAATAACAGTGATTTGTATAATATGGATGTAAATATAGAAAATTCCAGATAAATGTAAAGTTCTCTCTGAAGTCTTCTGTTTACTGTTATATGTGATATCAATATTGTTCAGATACGTTACTAGATTTAGATGCACTGGTTTGGGAGATTATCTCATAATGTGGCAGGATAAGAACATTTGCAAGAAATTGTGCAACTTTGGTCTGAAGGTTAGGGCAGTGGCAGGTGATTATTAGTGTCAAAACATGGCTGAAATAAGTGTTTTGATCAACTTATCAATGTCTCAATTCTATTTTTTATCTTCTTGTTATCAGGGCACCAAACAGTTTTATGTACTCAATTTTTTTAATGGACTATAAAAATTAAGGAAAGAGTACTACCTCTAATGACTGTTAATTAATTTTGAAATAATTAAATGTACCTCTGCTTGCTTCCTGCATTCATATTTAGAACTATTGTTTCTGTTAAGAAAATCTCACACTTATATTAATCCAGCAAATACTGCACATACATGATACTTAATCCAAGCCAAACATTCATCTGTTGAGCCAAAAACTGAACAAATGTCGTAATGTTGTGAGGAAATACAAGATACAAAGAAATTAAGGTTGCTACAGATTTCCAAGACGGAATTAGATCTGGAACAAAAATTTTGTGGAGAAAGGAACAAAGGTGGTTGCAGTGTGTGAGAACAAAAGAGTTCTTTGCAACGGTCTGAAATAACATGATCCATAGATTTCTGGAACAAGATGAAATGAAATAACAGTCCAGTGAGCTGATCAAGCAAACCGTAATCAACATGAGGCCAAGTTCAGAGGAACAATGTCACAGCCCTTCAAGATCAGAACTGGAACCAGGCAGCAAGATGGACTATTCTGTATGCTCTTTAGTTGCATTATTGATAAGGTGATCAGACAATGATTGTGAAAAATGTGAGGAGGGATAAATTTAGTATTTTAAAATAAATGTGTGGTTTGTCCTACAAACTACAAAATTTTCATAAAACAGCTGTCAACGTGTGACTAGTGTTCGATGCAAACCTTTGACATTATTTTGTTTCTTGTATTTGGTAACTTAACACTGACATGCAAGGGGAAACATATGTTAACACAGATTTTGAAGTGCATGTTATTTATTAATAATGCATGTGATCCCATTATTTTGTTCATTGTGTACTATGCATCTTACTTTACCCTTAGAATTATTTAAATTTAAATTTTTGTTGTTTATACAGTATTTTATGTAAAAACTAGCAAGGAAACTCAGTTGTGAAATATATTTCTAAGTCATGTGTTTATACTATTTCATTAATGTATGCTTTATGTTCCCTCCTTTTTATAGTTAGTCACAAGATTGATTGCTGCAGGAGCAAATGTCAATAGCAAAGAAAGAGGGGAAGCTGAGAAGTCAACATTACATGGGCACACAGCTCGATGTTTGGTATGCTCAGACACTTATAGCTTATAATTAATTTGGTTGAGATTAGTATTAAATGTTAATAGTGAAATTTCTTCGCAGGAAATCAATGAATTGTCATATAGAGGAGAAGGCTGGATTGATGCAGAATTTTCTGGCAATTCCCCACTGTTCAAATCTCTTGAGTCAGAGAAGGTAAAGTAATTCTTTTTTATTTATAGCAATAAATGAATGTTTACTCATTATCATGTCAGGCAAGCAAAAAAATAATTTCATTAGTTATACCTTCCATTGGTCATTGACGTATATATAAACAAAGATGAGGTGACTTACCGAACGAAAGCGCTGGCAGGTCGATAGACACACAAACAAACACAAACATACACACAAAATTCTAGCTTTCGCAACCAACGGTTGCCTCATCAGGAAAGAGGGAAGGAGAGGGAAAGATGAAAGGATGTGGGTTTTAAGGGAGAGGGTAAGGAGTCATTCCAATCCCGGGAGCGGAAAGACTTACCTTAGGGGGAAAAAAGGACAGGTATACACACGCACACACACACATATCCATCCACACATACAGACACAAGCAGACATATTTAAAGACAGAGAGTTTGGGCCGAGATGTCAGTCGAGGTGGAAGTGTAGAGGCAAAGAAGTTGTTGAAAGACAGGTGAGGTATGAGTGGCGGCAACTTGAAATTAGCGGAGATTGAGGCCTGGCGGATAACGAGAAGAGAGGATATACTGAAGGGGAAGTTCCCATCTCCGGAGTTCGGATAGGTTGGTGTTGGTGAGAAGTATCCAGATAACCCGGACGGTGTAACACTGTGCCAAGATGTGCTGGCTGTGCACCAAGGCATGTTTAGCCACAGGGTGATCCTCATTACCAACAAACACTGTCTGCCTGTGTCCATTCATGCGAATGGACAGTTTGTTGCTGGTCATTCCCACATAGAATGCATCACAGTGTAGGCAGATCAGTTGGTAAATCACGTGGGTGCTTTCACACGTGGCTCTGCCTTTGATCGTGTACACCTTCCGGGTTACAGGACTGGAGTAGGTGGTGGTGGGAGGGTGCATGGGACAGGTTTTGCACTGGGGGCGGTTACAAGGATAGGAGCCAGAGGGTAGGGAAGGTGGTTTGGGGATTTCATAGGGATGAACTAACAGGTTACGAAGGTTAGGTGGACGGCGGAAAGACACCCTTGGCAGAGTGGGGAGGATTTCATAAAGGATGGATCTCATTTCAGGATTTGAGGAAGTCGTATCCCTGCTGGAGAGCCACATTCAGAGTCTGATCCAGTCCCGGAAAGTATCCTGTCACAAGTGGGGCACTTT